>NC_091980.1:98804229-99151729 GCF_044704955.1 Pristiophorus japonicus | reverse complement strand
AGTCCAAAGGCGCCTAATAGTGAAATATTTCTGTCCGCATTTCTCCTCCAATAGTCTAACACTTTTAAATTCCAGACACATGTCCATTGAGTAAGGTGTCCCAGAATTTTGTGAATCCTACAGGGGTGAGAAAATTACTATCCAGGAATAGTTTGCATCTTGGTACCTAAGTTTGGGCATCTGGGTCCTGGGTCAGGGGGCGCAGCGCTAAGGGAGGCATTGTACACCTCTCTTGACGCAAGGATGGGAAACTCGCGAACTAAAGTGCCAGGCTGTGAGTGCTCCGAGACAGGCCTGGGGGGTGGGGGGCGGGGGAGATCTTTTAAAAAACCTACAAAAACATTCCCAAAACATTACCCACGCCACCACAACACAAATCGCAAAAAAAATTAAAAGAACAAACACTTGCACATACCTTTGGAGGACTTTACCTTCCTCACCGCCGCCAGCATGGTTGGACTGCTCTGATCTCCCAGGCAGTCATTTTCGGACGAACGGGTCGGGCAGGAGCTCAACCTCACACCGGTGTCGCAACCAGCGGCATTGCCCACCCGGCGCAGCTCTTCCTGGCGGTGCTGCTCAGCGCCATTGCAAAACCCGACCAGACAATCGCAGCGGGAGACTTCACCACTGCCTTTCACAGCACTTCGGGGCGAAACCCGGAGCGCAAAGGACTTGAAAATCTAGCCCCATGTGTTTCATTTTGCATAAAGTCTATGTCATGACCTCACCACATTATTTCAATTAGAAAGTGGAATTGCTCTTAGCATACTGGCTATGCATTAAAGGATGTTAAATGTTTTTGCAGTTTTATTTTAGTGCAAGTGCAGAATTACCCAACTTTACTCCACAGTACTTTCCAGTAGTTTGGGTGCAAAACAAAAGCATATACAACAGAGTAGTCAATCCAAAAATACTTACTAAAATGTTGCTTAGCTCATTAAACAAACACTTAACCAGTATAAATAGAGCTCGGTGGAACAACACAGCTGTAGAGTGTACAATTCCTGTGGTAAATCAAAGGACAGCAGATACAGAAGGAATCACGATTTACAGACAAAGTTCTGCAGGTCATGGTCAAAGATGTGAGGGCAACACATACTTTGTACAGTGTAGGGGGAGGGGTAGCTCCTTAATGACCAGATGGTCATGGAGGCCACCATATTGGCCATTAATCATGGAATATATATTTGCAGAAGCTGGAGTGATATCCAGAAGAAAATGTCTGACTTGAAGTGGTGTCAAAATGAAAAAGGAGAATTACCAGGAAATATTTTAGCCTGTCATACATTGAGCTGTCATAACTGTAGGTAGCCACTCATGTCAAAGTAAGTTACAAGTGTCAGACATGTTTGCATGAGTACTTTATTATGCTTAACACAAATTGATCCAGTAACTTGATGTAATCGCAACACAATATGAAGCAATAAAAGCAGTTGAGAATGAATACAGCAAAACAAGAAAGAATAACCTAAAAAGATGCAGCTGAGAAAGATTAAAGACCGACTACAAGTATGTTCACATACAGCTTGCACATAAAATATATTCAGTAATCTCTGAAGCATTCTCTCAAATATTCTTTAAGCAAGGTTCTTTATAATAATCTATGCATGAGGTCATAAGACTGAGAGGTGGAAATTTGGTTGGGGGCTAATTAGGGAGCTAATGGCGGCGGGACGGTAAATTTTGCGCCGGGAAATGGTTTGCGTCTGCAGCGGCAAAATTCATCAGCTGGGCCCTGAGTGTGGAGCGGAGCACTAAGGGAGAAGTTCCACACCACGCTTAAGGTGCTAGGCCAGCTGAGCAACTGAAAATCCTAAGCTAAAGAGCCGGCCTCGAAGCATCCTAAGAGAGGCTTCCCTGGGAAAAGAAAATCGGCAAAAAAAAACCACCAAAAACATTCCAAATACCTTACTGATGCCACATAAACATAAGTCGCAAAAATAAAAAAATAAGAAACACTAACACTTACCTCAGGTAGACATTCCTTCCCTCACTGCCTCCGGTACAGCTCGGACCAGGCGGCCCCACTCGGGCATGCTTCGAGGTGCTATGGGTTCTCCAGAAAACAAATTTAAGAAATACATCGTAACCAGGGGCGTTCCACAGTAGCTCGCCTCTCCCGGGTGGTACTGCTCCGCGCAGCCGCAAAACCGGAACCAAATGTCTCGGCGGGGTGCGGGCCATCTGCACGGAAATGATTTCCGCCACCATTACCGCCCCTCTGTGGCATGAACAGAGGCGGCAACAGACCGAATTTCCATCCCTGAGTGCTATCGCCTAAAATACACGGTACAAAATGATCTGCTCTTACAGTTTCAAGGGGTAACTTCAATAAAGACAACACAAGTTGAGAAAGACCAAGTGGTCTCGAGCCAAAGCTGGTAAATGTGACAATTATTTTTCACAGCCCAGTGTATTAGAGAAGACATAAGAGTCACATCTCAACCTTGTATTGGTAAATGACCTGATCAAAGTACAAACAATACAAGTCATTGCACCTCTGGGGAACAATGACCACAGAGTGATTAAGTTCAAGATGATCTGAGATTCACAAACACCAAAGACGAAAAGCCAGGTATATAATTTTAAAAGGGCTAATGTCAATGAAATGAGGGAACCATATAAGCAAATTGGAAGAGAATGTTCAACAACATTTTAGTACAGAACAACCTAAACACTTTTAAAGACAAAGACGAGGAATAAATACATATCTAAAACCAGCAAGCCCAAACTAAATGGGTGTGCCCTTACATGGTTCAGTAAACAAATCTTCATCATAGGCAGTCCCCCGAACCGAGGATGACTTGCTTCCACGTCAAAAAGTTCACAGGTGTTTCAATGATGGACCTAAAATTCCAGGTCCGAACTAAATCCTGAAGGGTGGAAGATGCCTGTGCGTGGATTTTTTTAACATGTGGTGACCGTTGCCCGCAAGCCACCACACGGGCTTGACAGAGCTAGGTCTTGGTCCAGGATTAACCAAGATGACTGGAGATCTGCTCTGCTGCACGGACTTAGTGCGCACACATATCACAGCTCTCCTGCTCCAGCATGTGCTGTTCCTGGGCCCTCGCCTCTTCTGGGCCCCAAACTTGCGCCTCTCCTGGGCCCCAATCATGTCCCTCTACAGTCTCTCGCCGCTCCTTCACCCCGATCTCGCCGCTCCTAATGTACCTGCCTACAGAGAGCCTGGCCCAGCAGTCTGTGCGGCCCCTGGCCTGCGAGCACCATCGGAGCAGGCCGGCGAGCGGAAGGAACAGCGTGGCAGCATACCACTCCAGGGAGCAGCATGTGCTGGAGCAGGAGAGCAACGGACTATATACAGAGGGGTCAACAACCAGGGGGCATAGATCTAAATTAATTGGGGGCAGGTTTAGAGGAGCTACAAGGGGAAATTTCTTCACCCAGAGTGGGGTGGGGGGTCTGGAACTCACTGCCTGAAAGGGTGGTAGAGTGTTTTGATTTAAAGGTACTATATAAATACAAGTTGTTTTCAATTTCTGTTTTATTCCATTTCCATTTTTGATTCTCATTCTTGTAAGGGGTTTTCCCAGGGTTGTTGTTGTGCCTTGGGTGTCTCTCTCTGGGCTTCTGCCCTCACAGCTTATGCCTGGCCTGTGAGGTACCCTGAGTGCTGCAAGAGCACCCCTGGAGAGACTGTGTCCACAGCTTATGAAGGGGGTTTTGAGACTCGTGCGTCCCCACAGCTTATGCCTAGCCTGTGAGGCACCTGTAAGTGTCAAACACTCCTAACCCCTTCTTCCCTAGTCTGTGACACACAGTTGAGCGTTTTCGAGGCGCTCCTAGCTTCCCTTACACTGTTCTGATATAAGACTCATGATCAGGAGATGTAATACAATAGAACTGAGACAAGGAGATTCCAAGAGGAACTTTAGGCTTCCAATTTATTTGACAAGGTGTATCTCAACAAACAGCAATACACCAACAAAACAATCCCCCTAAATCCCACTAAACGGACACAACGAAAATCTTTACACAAGTTTAGCAGTACAATGCCCAACCTCCCACCTTTCCTGGCCTAACTGAGTTGGGAGTTCCGGGGACCAGAGGTTATACTCACTACTGTGCCTTCTGCAAGTCTGGTGGTTTGTTTCTTCTATCTTCGGTGTCTTCGGACACTGGTTTTCCTGCAGTGTCGAGAGACTTGCTGGTTGTTGGATCACGAGGGCAGGGAACCACCCACACTACGTCAGAAACCCCTTTTTATAGCCAGATTATCCAGTCCGCCTCTCCTGCTGAAATCGATTCTTCCCATTGGTGGGCTTTGTGATTTTGAAGAATGCAGCAGTTTTAGATTATTGCGGGTTTTTTCCACTGATGTTAACCTATTCAAGGTTTGAATGGGTATTGATTGCGTTGGCCTCCTGTAGCCATTGTGTAGGCCCTTGGGTTGTTTTGGGTTCCCTAGTTTTCTGAAGATCTGCATAATTTCCTTCCATAGTGTAAACATGGGGAAGACGATAGTCCGATAATGGCTGTGAGTCAGTCCCAGTTTTCGAGCAAGTGCTCTCCCATTGGCTTGAAAGCCCCATGCTTCGGGCTGACTCTGTCTCACCATTGGCCCTCTGGTGTCCTCTCCCGTCCAATCACCGCTCTGCCAAGGTCAAACTGTATCGGTTTCAATTCACAGCACAGACTGATCCCACAACCCTTTTCCTTCTGGGTAAAATGAGGGGGTTTTCGTCCTCCCCTACACCCTTCACATTCCTCCTTTTCACCCTTTTCTCTGCATTTTTTACACCCATTTCTGTACTTCTCTCATAGAATCATAGAAATTTACAGCATGGAGGGAGGCCATTTCAGCCCATCGTGTCCGAGCCGGCTGACCAAGAGCTAATCCAGCCGAATCCCACCTTCCAGCTCTTGGTCCGTAGCCCTGTAGGTTACGGCACTTCAAGTGCACATCCAAGTAGTAAACAAATCAGAAGTGAAATAAAGAGATAAAAATGTCCTCCACCAATCCTGTAGTGACAAATGGAATGGATGAGTATAAAAACACGCAGAAACATACAAAAAAGGTGATCATAGGGACAATGAGTGACCTAAATAAAAGAGCATAACTCCCAATGCAAAGTGTTAACAGTGAGAAATTCTTTTACTATTTCAATAGTAAGTGAATAGTCAGGGAAGAAGTGAGAACCATAAAATCACAAATATATTTGAAACAGAGTATGAGCACAGGATAGTAAACATTCTGAATAACTATTTGTCTCAAGTATTCGCAAGGGAAGGCATGCACAATATACTTTCCCAAGGAGATCTTTCCCAGGCAAAATTAATGGGCATGCATTTGCGGTCAGGGACAAAGCGAAGGTGGGCCCTGACGCATGCTTCACACAAAGATCTCGTGATCCCTGTGTTGAGAACTTCGGGTTTTCCAACATTCTATTCAAATCAATGGAGGTTAGTGGGAGTCCCTTTGTGTGAACTGCTGTGACATCAATAAGCTGTCTAAGCAGCCAATCAAAACTCAGGGGACAAAATTGGCTTCTTGTGCACCTGCCGTTAGAGCCTCCGGGAGGCACTAACGGAGCGCAAGCGGTTTTTCGCCCGGGCAGAATTGGGCAGGGGTTATGCGGAGACACTAAGATGTAGCGCCTTGCTCCTGCCGGAAGTGCCTACTCGGCTGCGCCCAGCAATGATGATGTCATCGCCGTGCACAATACCCTGTTACTGCACCAGAAGTGAAATTCTGCTGTGCCCCCTCATTTACCATCTGGCAGTGACAACAACAGCTTCAGCTGTCGAGATGGAGTCGGGAGTCGGCTGGAGGAGCGCTATTGAAAGACACCATCTTGGAAAACAATTTTTGTTGGCCATTACTCTTTGCAGCTTGCAAACACATAGGCAGAGTGGCTGGTGGACAGATTAAGCAATTTTGACTTCAAGGACTGTTCTGCATCTTAACTATTCCCTTGTACCATTGTATCCCTTGTAGATTTGAAACCACAACATTTACCTTGTTTCATGTGGGCTGTCTTGGCACGCGACCTCCTTTTCCGATGTCACGGTAGAAGGCTGCTTAGGCGAAGACAAGGCGGAGACAAATGCAGAAAGGCATAGAGAAAGCCAGGGAGAAGTACATGGAGCAAGACAGGGAGAAGCACAGGGAGCAGGACAGGGAGTAAGGCAGGGAGCAAAGGGGATGGGGAGTATAAAAGCAGGGAAGTCTTGCTACAGCTATACAAGGTATTGGTGAGGCCACACCTGGAATACTGCATGCAGTTTTGGTTTCCATATTTACGAAAGGATATACTTGCTTTGGAGGCAGTTCAGAGAAGGTTCATGAAGTTGATTCTGGGGATGAAGGGGTTGACTTATGAGGAAAGGTTGAGTAGGTTGGGCTTCTGCTCATTGGAATTCAGAAGAATGAGAGGTGATCTTATCTAAACGTATAAGATTATGAGGGGGGCTTGACAAGGTGGATGCAGAGAGGATGTTTCCACTGATGGGGGAGACGAGAACTAGAGGGCACGATCTTTGAATAAGGGTCCGTCCATTTAAAACAGAGATGAGGAGAAATTTCTTCTCCCAGAGGGTTGTAAATCTGTGGAATTTGCTGCTTAACGAGCTGTGGAAGCTGGGAAATTGAATAAATGTAAGACAGAAATAGACAGTTTCTTAAATGATAAGAGGATACGGGGTTATGGGGAGCGGGCGGGAAAGTGGAGCTGAGTCCATGATCAGGTCAGCTATGATCTTATTGAATGGCGGAGCAGGCTCAAGAGGCTGTATGGCCTACTCCTGTTCCTATTTCTTATGTTCTTATGAATGCAGCAAAATGTGGCCAGAGGGATAAGGCCCAACAGGGCTGGCAACGCGAGATTTACCCTCCAGGATATTCCGGCAGCAGTTCTCCTATATCGATTTTACTGAGGAGCAGTGTGTTCAAAGGCTGCGCTTCAGCAAGGACTTGGTCACCATCATCATCATAGGCAGTCCATCAAAATCGAGGAAGCCTTGCTTCCATTTTAAAAGTGAGTTCTTAGGTGACTAAACAGTCCAATACGGGAATTACAATCTCTGTCACAGATGGGACAGACAGTCGTTGAAGGAAAGGTTGGGTGGGACTGCCTTGCCGCACGCTCCTTCCACTGCCTACACTTGGTTTCTGCATGCTCTCGGCGATGAGACTCGAGGTGCTCAGCGCCCTCCAGGATGCACTTCCTTCACTTAGGGCAGTCTTTGGCCAGGGATTCCCAGGTGTCGATGGGGATGTTGCACTTTATCAAGGAAGCTTTGAGGGTGTCCTTGAAACATTTTCTCTGCCCAATTGGGGCTCGCTTGCCGTGTAGGAGTTCCAAGTAGAGCGCTTGCTTTGGGAGTCTTGTGTCAGGCGTGCGAACAATGTGGCCCACCCAACGGAGCTGGTCGAGTATGGTCAGTGCTTCGATGCTTGGGATGTTGACCTGATTGAGGATGCTAACGTTGGTGCATCATTCCTTCCAGGGGATTTGTAGGATCTTGCGGGGACATCGTTGGTGGTATTTCTCCAGTGATTTGTGGTGTCTACTGTATATAGTCCACGTCTCTGTAGACCATGTGCTTGATGTCAGATTTGAGGGCCTGATCTTCAAACACTCTTTTTCTCAGGCGACCGAAGGCTGCGCTGTCGCACTGGAGGCAGTGTTGAAGCTCGTCATCGATGTCTGCCCTTGGTGATAAGGGGCTCTCGAGGTATGGAAAGTGGTCCACGTTGTCCAGGGCCGTGCCGTGGATCTTGATGACTGGGGGGCAGTGTTGTGTGGCGGGGTTAGGTTGGTAGAGGACCTTTGTCTTATGGATGTTTAGTGTAAGGCCCATGTTTTGTACGCCTCAGTGAAGAAACATAGAAACATAGAAAATAGGTGCAGGAGTCAGCCATTCGGCCCTTCGAGCCTGCACCACCATTCAATAAGATCATGGCTGATCATTCACCTCAGTACCCCTTTCCTGCTTTCTCTCCCTACCCCTTGATCTCTTTAGCCGTAAGGGCCATATCTAACTCCCTTTTGAATATATCCAATGAACTGGCATCAACAACTCTCTGCGGTATGGAATTCCACAGGTTAACAACTCTCTGAGTGAAGAAGTTTCTCCTCATCACAGTCCTAAATGGCTTACCCCTTATCCTTAGACTATGTCCCCTGGTTCTGGACTTCCCCAACATCGGGAACATTCTTCCTGCATCTAACCTGTCCAGTTCCGTCAGAATTTTATGTTTCTATGAGATCCCCTCTCATCCTTCGAAGCTCCACAGGCCCAGTCGATCCAGTCTCTCAAGTCAGTCCTGCCATCCCGGGAATGAGTCTGGTGAACCTTCGCTGCACTCCCTCAATAGCAAGAACATCCTTCCTCAGATTAGGAGATCAAAACTGAACACAATATTCCAGGTGAGGCCTCATGAAGGCCCTGTACAACTGCAGTAAGACTTCCCTGCTCCTATCCTCAAATCCTCTCGCTATGAAGGACAACAGACCATTTGCCTTCTTCACCGCCTGCTGTACCTGCATGCCAACTTTCAATGACTGATGTACCATGACATCCAGGTCTCGATGCATCTCCCCTTTTCCCAATCTGCCGCCATTCATATAATATTCTGCCTTCGTGTTTTTGCCACCAAAGTGGATAACCTCAGATTTATCCACATTATCCTGTATCTGCCATACGTTTGCCCACTCACCTAATCTGTCCAAGTCACCCTGCAGCCTCTTAGCATCCTCCGCACAGCTCACACTGCCACCCAGCTTAGTGTCATCTGCAAACTTGGAGATATTACACTCAATTCCTTCATTTAAATCATTAATGTATATTGTAAATAGCTGGGGTCCCAGCACTGAGTCCTGCGGCAGCCCACTAGTCACTGCCTGCCATTCTGAAAAGGACCCGTTTATCTCGACTCTCTGCTTCCTGTCTGCCAACCAGTTTTCTATCCGCATCAGTACATTACCCCCAATACCATGTGCTTTAATTTTGCACACCAATCTCTTGTGTGGGACCTTATCAAAAGCCTTTTGAAAGTCCAAATACACCACTGGTTCTCCCTTGTCCACTCTACCAGTTACATCCTCAAAAAATTCTAGAAGATTTGTCAAGCATGATTTCCCTTTCATAAATCCATGCTGACTTGGATCGATCCTGTCATTGCTTTCCAAATGCGCTGTTATTTCATCTTTAATAATTGATTCCAACATTTCCCCCACTACTGATGTCAGGCTAACCAGTCTATAATTACCCATTTTCTCTTTCCCTCCTTTCTTAAAAAGTGGTGTTACATTAGCTAACCTCCAGTCCATAGGAACTGATCCAGAGTCGATAAACTGTTGGAAAATGATCACCAATGCATCCACTATTACTAGGGCTACTTCCTTAAGTACTCTGGGATGCAGACTATCAGGCCCCAGGGATTTATCGGCCTTCAATCCCATCAATTTCCCTAACACAATTACTCACCTAATAAGGATTTCCTTCAGTACCTCCTTCTCACTAGATCCTCAGTCCCCTAGCATTTCCGGAAGGTTATTTGTGTCTTCCTTCGTGAAGACAGAACCAAAGTATTGTTTAGCTGGTCCACCATTTCTTTGTTCCCCATTATAAATTCACATGAATCTGACTGCAAGGGACCTATGTTTGTCTTCACTAATCTTTTTCTCTTCACATAGCTATAGACGTTTTTGCAGTCAGTTTTTATGTTCCCAGCAACCTTCCTCTCATACTCTATTTCCCCCCCTCTTAATTAAACCCTTTGTCCTCCTCTGCTGTATTATGAAATTCTCCAAATCCTCAGGTTTGCTGCTTTTTCTAGCCAATTTATATACCTCTTCCTTGGATTTAACACTATCCTTAATTTATCTTGTTAGCCACGGTTGAGCCACCTTCCCCGTTTTATTTTTAGTCCAGACAGGGATGTACAATTGTTGAAGTTCATCCATATGATCTTTAAATGTTTGCCATTGCCTATCCACCATCAACCCTTTAAGTATCACTCGCCAGTCTATTCTAGCCAATTCACGTCTCATACCATCGAAGTTACCTTTCCTTAAGTTCACGACCTTAGTCTCTGAATTAACTGTGTCATTCTCCATCTTAATAAAGAATTCTACCATATTCTGGTCACTCTTCCCCAAGGGGCCTCGCACAACAAGATTGCCAATTAGTCCTTTCTCATTACTCATCACCCAGTCTTGGATGGCCAGCCCTCTAGTTGGTTCCTCGACTTATTGGTCTAGAAAACCATCCCTAATACACTCCAGGAAATCCTCCTCCACCGCATTGCTACCAGTTTAGTTAGCCCAATTAATATGTAGATTAAAGTCGCCCATGATAACTGCTGTACCTTTATTGCACGCATCCGTAATTTCTTGTTTGATGCTGTCCCCAACCTCACTACTACTGTTTGGTGGTCTGTACACAACTGCCACGAGCGTTTTCTGCCTTTTGGTATTCTGTAGCTCCACCCATACCGATTCCACATCATCCAAGATAATGTCCTTCCTTACTATTGCATTAATTTCCTCTTTAACCAGCAACGCAACCCCACCTCCTTTTTATTTCTGTCTATCCTTCCTGAATGTTGAATACCCCTGGATGTTGAGTTCCCAGCCTTGGTCACCCTGGAGCCATGTCTCCGTGATGCCAATTACATCATATCCATTAACTGCTATCTGCGCAGTTAATTCGTCCACCTTATTATGAAAACTCCTCGCATTGAGGCACAGAGCCTTCAGGCTTGCCTTTTTAACACACTTTGCCCTTTTAGAATTTTGTTGTAATGTGGCCCTTTTTGCCTTAGGTTTCTCTGCACTCCACTTTTACTTTTCTTCTTTCTATCTTTTGCTTCTGCCCTCATTCTACTTCCCTCTGTCTCCCTGCATAGGTTCCCACGCCCCTGCCATATTAGTTTAACCCCTCCCCAACAGCACTCGCAAACACTCCCCTAGGACATTGGTTCCGGTCCTGCCCAGGTGCAGATCATCTGGTTTGTACTGGTCCCACCTCCCCCAGAACCAGTTCCAATGTCCCAGGAATTTGAATCCCTCCCTTCTGCACCACTCCTCAAGCCACGTATTCATCTGAGCTATCCTGCAATTCCTACTCTGACTAGCATGTGGCACTGGTAGCAATCCTGAGATTACTACTTTTGAGGTCCTACTTTTTAATTTAGAATTCGTCTTGTAGGACCTCATCACATTTTTTACCTATATCGTTGGTACCTATATGCACCACGGCAACTGGCTATTCACCCTTCCCCTTCAAAATGTCCTGCAACCGTTCTGAGACATCCTTGACCCTTGCACCAGGGAGGCAACATCCCATCCTGGAGTCTCAATTGCGGCCGCAGAAATGTCTGTCTATTCCCCTTACAATAGAATCCCCTACCACGATCGCTCTCCCACTCTTTTTTCTGCCCTCCTGTGCATCAGAGCCACCCACGGTGCCATGAGCTTGGCTGCTGCTGCTCTCCCCTGATGAGTCATCCCCCTCAACAGTACCCAAAGCGGTGTATCTGTTTTGCAGGGGCATAACTGCAGGGGACCCTTGCACTACCTTCCTTCCACTGCTCTTCCTGTTGGTCACCCATCTCCTACCTGGCTGTGTACCCTTTACCTGTGGTGTGGCCAACTCACTAAACGTGCTATTCACGATATCCTCAGCATCGTGGATGCTCCAGAGTAAATTCACCTTCAGCTCGAGTGCCGCAATGAGGTCTGTCAGGTGCTGCAGCCAGATACACTTCCCGCACATGTAATCGTCAGGGACACTGGAAGCGTTCCTGACTTTCCACATAGCACAGGAGAAGCATAACACGTATCCGAGCGCTGTTGACTATGACTTGGAGTTCGGTCTCTGAATGTGCGCAGACGCAAGCGTCATCCACATACTGTAGTTCGACGACAGAGGTTGGGACAGCCTTGGATCTGGCCTGGAAACAACGAAGGTTGAACAGGTTCCCACTGGTTCTGCAGTTTAGTTCCACTCCAGCGGGGAGCTTGTTGAGTGTGAGGTGGAGCATTGTAACGAGGAAGATTGAGAAGAGGGTTGGTGCGATCTGCCATCTGCTGCAACCAGACCTCGAGTCTCAGACCAGGATGAGGACAACTCTCTCAGTGGCAGTCAAGGTCACCATCGCGTTCAATTTCTATGCCAATGGATACTTCCAGGGAGTGACAGGAGACATCTCCAACATCTCCCAGTTTGCCGTCCATCGCTGCATCCATGAGGTCACAGAGACTCTGTACAGATGGAGAAGGGACTATATTTCCTTCTCCTGACCAGGATAGTGGGCTTTCCTATTATGCAGGATGCCATTGACTGCACCCAAGTCACTTTGCGGGCACTACATCACAATCCTGAGGTCTTCCGTAACCGCAAATGCATCTACACACTGAATGTTCGACCACACATGCAGAATCCTCACCATGACTGCCCGCTATCCTGGCAGTTGCCACGTGCTTTCATCCTGCACCAGACCGGTGTGCCAGCTCTGATCTAGCCACCACATCAAGCTCGCGGCTGGCTGCTCGGAGACAAGGGCTATCCACTCTCCACCTGGCTCATGACTCCCTCCGCAACCTCAGCACTCTTGCCCGGCACTCATACAATGAAAGCGATGCTGCCACCTGGAGTATCATTGAGCAGACCATCGGAGTGCTGAAACAATGGATCCACTGCCTTGACCACTCGGGAGGAGTCCTCCAGTACTTGTCTGAGTGGGTGTCCCTCTTCGTTGTCGTCTGTTGCATGCTGCTCAACCTGGTCATCATGAGGGCACAGCCATTGCCACCAGGAATAGCCGCATCACCTGAGTAGGAGGAGGAGGATGAGGAGGAAAAGGATGAGGATCAGGAGTAGCAGCACCAGTGATGGAGGAGGCAGCCAGTCAATCGCGATTCTGCAAAGGTGGTTTTCGACCATCTCCTCAGAGTATGGTTCCAGTAAATTCCATCCCATTTCCCGGTTCCTCTGGATATCTCCATCACCACATTAATTTGCCCTTCCATACCAAATTCCCAACACTGAAATGAGAAACAACAGCAAAGATTAAACATTCCAATCCAAATTTATATCACACCAATAAACGCTTTCATAATGTATTTAATAAATACCCTTCTGCATTTCCTTATATTCCCTGTTTGCTTTAACTAATATAGTGCTTCTCTGCAATGTATCCCCTGTGGCTGCAGCACGACTGGTGGAAGGCTGCTGTGTGTCAGGGCCAGAGACTACAGATGGCCTTGCAGAGCGCCGTCGACCAGCTCTGGGTCTGGAAGGCCCGGCTGTAGACTACACCACCTCAGACTGGGCAGCGGCAGTCTGGGCTGGCTGGGTGACCGCCAGCGACAAGTGCAATGGCGGAGTGGCAGTATTGAGCTCAAGAACCTGCTGTCATCCCAAGAGAGGACAGCAAGTTCCTGCTCCACTGAACCAGTGCCACTTCCCCGGGGCAGTACCTCAACATCCCCACCAATCTGCTGGAGCACAGATTGCTAGGCTGCTGCGACACCATGAGATCCTCGGTGGACTGTGGTTGACCCAGCAGCAATGGCAGCAGTCAGAGCACAGATGGCATCCAGCTGAGACTGCATGAGAGCAGTCTGAGACTCGATTTCAACAGTTATTGACTGCATGACAGCACCAAGATGTTGCGTGGCATCAAGCTGAGATGGCATGAGGACAGTCTGAGCTTCCATGCCATCAACCATTGTCTGCATCACAGCACTAAGACATAGAGTTGCTTCCACCTGTGCGGCAATGGAAGTTGCCACATCACCTATGACATGCGTCATGAGGTTTGGATCCACATGGTCTCTCTGGGAGTCCATCATCGTCTGCACATTGGCAATGATGGGCTCCATGGTGTGCGCAGAGCTCTGTGCAGTGCTGGACGTGGACTCCTCCATGCTTCATACCACTGCCGAGAGGCTCTTGGGCACCCTTGCCATTGCACCTATGATGTCAGAGTGCATGGCCATCACCACCCGACTTAGGTCATGGAATTTCTTGCGGCACTCCTCTGCACCTCAGTGCTGGCCGACACCTCCCGGGCCGCCTCTTGCCACCCATCGAGGTCCTCATCTGAGTCCTGTAGAGCAGAACTCACGTGTGAACTTGCCCTCCGGGGAGGTGGCTCCTGAGGTTCCCTTTCCCCTTGGCCTTGCTGCAGCCTGCTCAGCCTTGGTGCATCACCCAGTGCAGACCCCTCGACTAGCCTAACCTCTATGAAAGCATAGTGCCAGTCTCTGAGCTGGTGCCTGCGGGCGAGAGAAGCAATGACGCAGTGCTCGGCTCCTTCTCTTCCTCCTCTTCCTCTCCCTCCAGAATCTTTCGGGGAGGCTCAGGTGCAGGCTGCACAGCTTCTGCCTGGTTATCTGAAAGCATAAATGGCACAAGATTGACAATAAGGAGAGGGCAGTGGGGCAGGAATGGAGCAAGGAATGCAGACAGTATCAGAAGCTGGAAAGTGATAAAGCCTTCTGGTGTGGTGGGAAAGTGGAATGAGAGAAAGAGAGGGGATAAAGATCCCATTGTTGCCCCCAGCAGGGTCAACATCTCCACCGGTCACGGCGCCCACCACCTGCGGGCCCATGAGCCGCAGCATTCGCTCCTCAATGTCGGAGAGGGGTCGCAGGTCAGGTGCCCCTCCTCCAGTCCTTTGCTGCTCCTGTCTGTCATGTGTCATCTTGGCCAGCAAAAGAAAGGAACTGGTGTGAGTAAGAGTCCAGCAATGTATGTTGAAGATATGCCTGCCGTGGCTGAATAGCTGTGAATGTGGGCAAGGCATGAGATGAGGATGTGAGTGTGAGTATCTACAGATGCTTGTTGGTTGAGTGATGGGGAAGTGCTGGTTTGCACAGTGTGCGCAGACAGAGGTTGAGAGGCTGGTATGGAGGAGGTGTGGAAGCATGTACTCACCTTCACCACCCGACTTAGGTCATGGAATTTCTTGCGGCACTCCTCTGCACCTCAGTGCTGGCCGACACCTCCCGGGCTGCCTCTTGCCACATGGCACGGAACACCTGCGGTGATGAATGACTTCCCGATGCAGGGAACAGTGACTCCCTCCTTGTCTCCAGTGCCCCCACCAAGGCCTTCAGAGCCACATTGCTGAATCATGTGGTCCTCTCCCTTGAAGGGGGATTACCAGCAGCCATCTCACAAGCTTCCTCAGCTCCAGCGATCAGTGACTGAAGTTCAGCAATGCTGAAAATGAGCAGCAGCAGGTTCAAGTGACCGCCCCTTTAAGAGCCAAATGGAGCTGGAGTCAAGGATTAAAGGCTGATTGCTGAATGGAACTCAGCTGAAATTGGGTAAGTGGCTGTGAAACTCTTTTAGAGTTTATCTGTAAAACATAAAACATTAAACCGTGCCACCCGCCCTGGATGACACAGCAGACATTTACAAGGCCCCTTTTTTTTTTTTTTTTTTGGGGCGCTAAAATCAAATTTTTCCGGTGCCCCCTATAAAAGGGAAGGGGACACTAAAAGCACCGGCAATTAAAACAAATTAAACTTTAAAACGTAAAATCAAATTAAAATTTGGTTGCCGGGCGTGATGATGCACTCCAGTCCCTCCGGTGCCCACCTCTCGCGGAAGGCCGCGAGCGTACCGGTGGACACCGCGTGAGTGGTTGTGAATAGTGCCCCTGCAGCACCCAGCTGAGGCCATTAGCGCCTCACTTACCACACCACCTTCACGGCTGGGGCGAAAACGCCGAATTTCACACAATTTGGCAAGGCACCTCGCCGGACACTAAATTTTTTTTAAGTGAAAAGTTGCTGCCCTAAACGGGGCGCTTCTGGATTGCGGCTCTCCCAGAATTCTCACAGACTGCGAACACAGAAGTAAGTAAGTTCTTAAAATGTTAACTTTTAAAACAATATTAGAGGGCAAAGCAAAGATTGGTGCACTCACATAGGGATAAGGCAAACCTGAAATAAAGATGGATACATTTAAAAAAAACAATTATATATTTTTTTAAGTTTCTTAAAAATGTTAATTTTTATTAAAATGGACAAATTTCACACTGCACAAAATTAAAATGAGTTTTTCAGGCCCTTAACCTTTGTTTAGCAGAAAATACTGTTCAAACCCCAGATACACCTAATCTCTTTGGGTCTAACTTTTAGTGGGGAATTTAACAATGCACTAATTGTGGAAGAGCCAAACATTTAATCAGTTTCCCTGATTTGGGGGATTACACTGATTGCTGGCTCTGTGGTCGGGGGGTTGGGGGGGGCGGGGAAGAGGCGGTTCAGCACAGCCTGTCTCACAGCTGTGAATGACAGAACGCAACTTCAGGACTTCCACATGCGCCTGCGCTTGCACCAAATCCCGAAGTTACAGACAGTTTCAAAGGCAGAATGACGGTGAACGCAGCCAGTTTGTCATCATCCTGACCGCAAATTCCGGGCCAATGTCTTTGATACAACTGAGATGGAGTCCTAGACAGGCGACGGAGGCTCAAAAACAGTAATTACCTCAGAAAAAGACGGTATTTATACCAAAGACTAGGGAGTAGATTTGTAAAGAAATGACAATCCTTACGAGGCAGTCATTATATACTGGGGAGGTACTAGTAGACTGAAAACAGGCCCATATTCATAAAGGGTGACAAATCAGACTCTTTTTCAGCACATATAAAATAATGAAATTGTTTATCAAGAGTAAGTTTGAGGAGTAATTATGCAATATCACCTAAGAAACAGTATCCAACATGGATTCAGAAGGGGCAGACCAACCTCCTTAAGGAAGTAACATCCTAAGTGTACTGTGGAAAGCCCTACAAAATAATATAATGAGACTTCAAAAAGGCATTTTACAACGTCCAACATATAAAGCTATTAGTTAAGCTCAAAGGTATGGGAATTCAGGATAAACTCTGGGAATGGATAAGAAATTGGCTGGAGTAGAAAACAATTGGCACTTGTTAGAGGAGTTATATCAGGGTGGGATTGGAAATACCGAGTGGGGTATCCCAGGATTGATGTTGGAATCACTACAGCTTCTAATTCACACCAATGACTTGTATTCAGAAACCCAATGCAAATTAATTAAATTTGCAGATGTTACCAACTTAGCAGGTCCAATGTAACCAGAGAAGACATGCTCATAAATTACAGAATGAGCGGGACAAAATATTTAAGTGGGCAAAACAATGGTAGATGAACTTTAATGCAAGCAAGTGTGAAATACTACATATAGGAAGAAAAATGGGTAAAACTTGTATTCCATGATGGGTCTTAAAATAGCTAAGGATGAAGTTCAAGAAGACATGGAAATCTTGGTTGACTCGGCACTCAAAATGCCCAACCAATGCAGTGTAGCATTCAACAGAGCCCATCTACCGAGGCACAAGGGATTAAGCAATACATAGAAGAACCACAAAACTAATCCCCAGTCTTAGAGGTCTCAGTTATGAGGAAAGAATGGAGAAACTTGGGGGCCGAAATTGCCCCTTTCCTTAAGGCCTGTTACCACCGGAAATCAGTGGCCACGCTGCAGAGTGCAATGGCCACTGATTTTTCATGTAATGGCCGCCATTATCAAAATTCCGCTCCTGCGGTATCCCGACGGTGACCCGCTCCCCCCCACCACTCCGTTGCTGCCGAGCCGTCCTAAGTGCGTCATCGGAGTGCAAATCGCTAATGTTCCTCCCCAACAGCAAAATTCCGCCGAGAAAATCTTACTCCCGCCGGGCGGTGCCTTAAGCTGCTTTTCTCAGGCGGTGCAGTGAGGCTGTGGCCTTCTGAAATGGCGGTATGGCTCCCATTAAAAGGGAGGATGCCTTGCTGCTGCCGCCATGTTTTTTTTGTCTGCCAACTGCTATGTCGAGCCGACAATTATGCCCCCGGGTTTGGCTGGGCCACCAACAGGCAGCCTAGCACCCTGCTCTTGGGTGCCAGGCCACTGGCCCAGCTGAAACCCTCCCTGGTGGCCCAGTGGACTGAACTTTTAAAATCACACAGGCTTTCCCCTTTAAGTGAAGGGGAGAGCCGTGGTGACATGCCGCCGTGATGATGTCATCAGCGCTACGCGGATGACTGACAGCGGCGGATACTACACCCCGCCCCAACTTCAAGCCCTCTAGTGTGCTCACCGCTGCACTACCGCCCCCATTATGAGTGACTTCTGGTTCCGGTCCACCTGAAAAAAAAAGCCAAAGAGCGGAATTTCGCTCAAGAGGCCACCTCAAACATCGCGGCTGTAAAAATTGTTTCCAGCAGTGTGCAATTTCGGCATCTTGGGCTATTAAGTTTGAAAGTAGACCTCTGAGAGATTATGTTATGGAGGTACACAATTGCAAATGTTTCGGGTAGGTAAACCAGGTGACTCATTTACCTATAAGAGTAGAACAAAGGGTCAAAGTTTTAAACCAGTAAAAATAAGTTCTTTTGCACAATTAGCATGAATACTAATTATAATGCACAGAGAAATTTAATTCCTAATATGAATTTACATCAAATATATACAGATTTTATACATGAAGGATTAAGTCAAAATACATGTCCTGGCCTTTCGCCACCGTAAGGATCAATTTAACAGGTTTTTTTTGGAGCTAATTAAATTTAAGGCCATTTTGCTAGTTTCGCCAGTGGTGTAATGCCAGCCTTAAAAAATAAGGGCCGATTTTTTTGAGAACTGCTTTTCTAACGTCACTCAGGATCAAACCCAATGATAACAATGATAACAATAACAAACCCCAATAAGGATATTTTTAAGGACAGTACCAAATAACAATTTGAAAAAGCTTGCCTTACCTGGTCGAGTCCGATTGAAATCGACGATAACAGCTCCATCTTGGGAAATGGAGCTAAAAGTTAAAGCTTTCGGAGGGAACAAAACCTATATTTTATATAAAAACTACTTAAAAATGTTTACAGCATTTCCTACAAATGTATATCCAGCATTCTAGATAGTTGCTGCTCTTATTGAGAGGGAGTAAATGGTACAACTCAAAGCTAATTAATTCAAAAGGTATAACCAATATACAAAGGTCATTTAGAAATTGTAAAACACAATTGAAAGTTTCGGAGACGGGACGTGAACAGTTCGGTGGTGGCCAAAATCTCTGCCATCCATAACCGGGTCAGTGGGAATCCTTCCAACTCGGGGTTTTGTGAACAAATCCCTCCAGTTTAATTCAGGCTACTATAGTTGTTATTAGTCTAAGGAGTTGGGGCAAAATGCAAACAGAAAATGCAATTTAAGGATATGATAAGATTGCCGAGAGCCCTGTCTTTTTGTGAACGAACTCGGCGAGTTGCAATTGTGCCTTGCATTTCATTGAACAACGTTACCCTGGAAACCTAAATGCTTCGAGTGTTGGGCATGCGCAGAATGGCCGTTATTTTTAAGGCGAAACAATTTAGCTCCGTCCTTAAAAACGGTGGTATTTTAAGGCTACGCCAAAATTTTAAAACCTTTTGCCGAAACTTAGGCCTTATTTTTTTGCTGCTATTTCGGCATAAAAAATTGTCCGTTATTCGCAATTAGCGCCAAAAAATGATGCTATTCTTAAATGTAGAATTTCTAGCCCTTTGTTTTGTATTTAATTTTCAGTTTTTCTATTTAATCTACTGAAAATGTAAAAGTAATTGCATTTTGAAACTGCATAAGGCAGCAGTCAATAACAGCAGCATTTTTTTGGCTATAAAATGGTTACTTTGTTTTGTGAAATGGGTGTTCACATGGTATTTATACGAAACAGCTTCTGCTGTATATGCAGTGTTTGGATGACTTGGAGTGAAATGAAACATAATTAGATACAACTATATTTTCATAATCCTTCAGCATGTGAACATAGAAATTATGAGCAGGAATAGGCCAAACGGCCCCTTGAGCCTGCTCCACCATTCAGCAAGATCATGGCTGATCATCGATCTCAACTCCACTTTCCCGCCTGATCCCCATATCTCTTGACAAGAGACGGTTTAGCCCCGAAACTCCTTCAAATCTGCCATTAGTACCGTTCAATGACCAACTAACAGCAGGCATAATGTAAGTGGTACAAATCAAGTTTTGTTAGCTTTAACTTCTTTTGACTTCCCACCACCTACTTTAACTGTCCTTCCAGTGGTCCTTTCTGAGAATAACACATTAGCAAACTGAGATGACTAGAGTAAAAACAGCGCTGCTTATTTACCAGGAATCTTCAACTCCACAATGCCATAATCAGAAGGCACAGCCTGAACTACTATTTCATTATCAAGATTAGCTGGAAGACTAGCAATTTACCAAAACATGTTACTACCCAGTGCAGATTGCCTCATATGTACCCAGAATCAAATCCAATACACATGTACCCTTAGGCCTGTGTCAGCAGGCCCAAACCTACATGTAGCTGAACGAAGCAGTTTAAATTAAATAAGTATTATGATACAGAAACTAGTCTGGAAGCCAGGACTATAGTCACCTATTTTCCCTGCAGTTCGCCAAGGCCTACAGGAAGTAAGAAGCAAAACTTTCTGAACTTCTGGAGATAGACATAAGAATCAAGCTAATGAGATTTTGGTTACTTCCTGCCAGAACTGTCATGTATGTAACCTTCATGTAACTGTAACCTTCATGTAACAACACTGTATACTGTATACACCTAAGAAATGCACAACTTGACCACAGGGGTGAACTTGCGGGAGACACTCCTAGCCTGATCTTTCAGGTATAAAAAGGAAAGCTTCACCCACCTTCAGCACTTCTTGGTCCTGTGAATAAAGGTTAGGTCACAGAGTGACTTTGACTGCAGAATGTGCCTTATGTGAATTTATAGTAGTGTGTAAGGACACAACATTTGGCGATGAGAAACGGGAACCAACGACTCACGAAAATGGCCACCGGTAGCACAGAAGAACGGTGCTGTGTTGGTGAGGACTGGGACGATTTCATTGAGAGGCTCCAGCAGAGCTTTGTCATGAAGGACTGGCTGGGAGAGGCAGCGGCTGACAAGCGAAGGTCGCATCTACTGACCAGCTGTGGACCTAAGACGTACGTGCTGATGAAAGACCTACTCACACCCGAGAAGCCGGCGGACAAAACCTTCGAGGCGCTCAGCAAACTGATCGGTGAGCACCTCAAACCAGCGAGCAGTATACACATGGCCCGACACCGATTCTATACACACCAACGTCGGGAAGGACAGAGCATACCGGACTTCGTTGCGGATCTTCGGCACTTGGCCAGCCTCTGTAAGTTCACAGATGCCTGCAGGGGGGAGATGTTACGGGATTTCTTCATTGAGGGCATTGGGCATTGGCCGGGATTTTCAGAAAGCTAATTGAGACCAAGGACTTGAACTTGGAACCGGCGGCATTGATGGCTTAGACCTTCATGGCGGGGGAGGAGGAAACTAGGATAATATACGCGCGCAACTCTGCTACCAATGTGGCGATGAAGCAGGGAGTTAACATAGTAAACGCGACTCAGAACCCCGGAGGCAGGCAAGGGCAATTCGACACCACCCAGGCAGTAACAGACACTAGAATGGATCATCAACAGAGACAATGGCAGGTTGAACGGACAATTACACCATCACAAGGGACAATACGCCCCGGGATGGGGCCATTGATACCCACTAACACAGTGCTCAAGAGTAATCAAAAAGACAATCAGAGAGGAATGCCTGGTAACAGCCCTTTTGTTCACAATAATCTCAGCTCATGCTGGTGGTACGGGGGCAGACATGCTGCAAAAACCTGCAGGTTCCAACAATTCATCTGTAGAAATTGTAACTTCAATGGACATTAAGCTAGAATGTGCAGGAAGCCCACAGCGAGGCTAATTTATGAGGCAAATGAACCACAAGAGGGGTCTGCAAGGCAGGGTGATGCTTGGGACACAGCAATGGATGCTGAAGTTCAGCGGGTTCAGGTGGAAAACATCCACAGATCATATATAAAAACGCCACCTATGATGATGAAATTCCTATTAAATAGCATCTTGGTACACATGGAGCTGGACACAGGGGCCAGCCAGTCACTTATGAGTGTCCAACAATTCGAGAAACTATGGCCACTCAGAGCTAGCAGACCCAAACTAGAACACATTGACACACAATTACAGACATACACCAAAGAGATCATCCCAGTGCTAGGCAGTGCAATGTTGGTGGTCACACATAATGGATCAGAGAACCGGCTGCCACTCTGGATTGTCCCAGGAAATGGTCCCGCGTTTTTGGGGAGGAGCTGGCTAGCCAAGATGAACTGGAAATGGGGGGATGTGCACGCCATTTCATCTGTGGAGTGAAGTTCATGCTCACGGGTCTTACAGAAATTTGAGTCACTCTTTCAACCTGGTGTCGGGACTTTCAAAGGTACCAAAGTAGTGATATGCATCACCCCGGACGCCAGACCAGTGCACCATAAAGCCAGAGCTGTGCCGTATGTGATGTGGGAGAAAATTGAGAGTGAGTTGGACAGGTTGCTAAGAGAGGGCATAATTTCGCCCGTTGAATTCAGCGACTGGGCAAGCCCCATCGTCCCTGTTCTAAAAACGGACGGCTCGGTCAGGATCTGTGGCGACTACAAGGCCACTATCAACCGAGTGTCACTACAAGACCAATACCCGCTTCCGAGAGTGGAGGATCATTTTGCCACGCTGGCAGGCGGCAAGCTGTTCACCAAGTTGGACCTCACTTCAGCCGACATGATCCAGGAACTGGCCGAAGAATCCAAGCTACCGACTACACAAGGTTTACAACAGGTGTCCGTTTGGCATTCGTTCAGCAGCCGCTATCTTTCAAAGGAACATGGAAAGCCTGCTCAAACCCATCCCTGGAACAATCATATTTCAGGACGACATCCTTATCACGGGTCGAGACACCGAGGAACACCTCCACAACCTGGAGGAGGTGCTATGCCAACTGGACCGGGTAGGCCTGCGACTAAAGAAGTCCAAGTGTGTGTTTTTGGCCCCAGAGGTTGAGTTTTTGGGCAGGAGGGTTGCCGCAGATGGGATCTGGCCTACCGAATCCAAAACAGGCGATTCGTCGTGCGCCCAGAACCGGCAACACATCGGAGTTGCGTTCATTTCTGGGACTCTTGAACTATTTCGGGAAATTTCTGCCAAACTTAAGTGCATTGTTGGAGCCGCTACATGTGCTCCTGAGTAAGGGTTGCGATTGGTTTTGGGGGGACTGTCAGGAACGGGCTTTCAATCGGGCGCAGAACCTGCTTTGTTTTAATAAGCTATTGACCCTGTACAACCCCTGTAAGAAATTGGTTTTAGAAACATAGAAACATAGAAAATAGGTGCAGGAGTAGGCCATTTGGCCCTTCGAGCCTGTACCACCATTCACTAAGATCATGGCTGATCATTCACTTCAGTACCCCTTTCCTGCTTTCTCTCCATACCCCTTGATCCGTTTAGCTTTAAGGGCCATATCTAACTCCCTCTTGAATATATCCAATGAGCTGGCATCAACAACTTTCTGCGGTCGAGAATTCCACAGGTTAACAACTCTAAGTGAAGAAGTTTCTCCTCATCTGAGTCTCACCAATGCCCTGTACAGTTATAGCAAGACTTTACTACTTTTTATACTCCATCCCCCTTGCAATGAAGACCAACATTCCATTTGAATTCCTAATTACTTGCTGTACCTACATGCTAACTTTTGGCGTTTCATGTACGAGGACACCCAGATGCCTCTTTACTGCAGCATTCTGTAGTCTCTCTCCTGTTAAATAATATTTTGCTTATCTATTCTCCTGCCAAAGTGTATAACCTCGCATTTTCCTACATTATTGCCTGTTCACTGGTTGGTTCCACAACGTATTGTGCTAAGAAACTGTCCCTAATACACTCTATGAACTCGTCCTCAAGGCTACCTTTGCCAATTTGATTTGACCAATCTATAAGAAGATTAAAGTTGCCCACGATTATTGCAAGCCCCCATTATTTCTTGATTTATACTTTTCCTACAGTGTAGCTACTGTTAGGGGGCCTATACAGAGGGCCAAATCAGGTGATCAGCTGACACTCCATAAACTGAAGACTGCACAGCCTAGATCATAGAGGGGGAGATAGGAGGGACCTTGAGTAAAAGGAGGCAATTGTTGGTCCAAAAGGAATTACAGGGTTCAGTCAAGACGACACAAGATTGTTAGAACACCTGTGTGGCAACACCAACGCTGAGCTTGCAGAGTTCAACATAGTATTTACACCCGATCATTGCAAATAACTAGCTAGCAGCAGGCTTATGTAATACAGGATGTGATCCAACTCTGATGGGCTTGCATTTGTTATGTGGCAATCAGCTTCTAGGGAGACAGGTATTTTGGGGAAGAAAGATGCATCCATGGCTAAAGTATGGCAAAGAGTGTCTACTGTGGATGGGTGAGAAAGTAAACTGCATGATGCAGTGGGGAAATTATGTACATGTTAATGCTTCTGTTGCCTGTGTAGTTGAAGGCCAGGCTATGGCAAGAAAAAAAACAACCCATTACAAAAATCAGGGCAGCCAGCTGCAATGGACACAGGTGGCATTGTGCAGCCTCATAGATGCAGAGAAGCAGAGAAGAGGTGGGAAGGTGCATGTCTACACTTGGTCAACCAGTAGATGATTCACTTGTGCAGAAACAGGCCTTCACCAACCTGAAACAGGCCTGACTGCCCCAGGCAAGGGACCCAGGAGACTAAGTGCATCAACTGCAGACAGGCACTCAGTATATATGGTTGTCCAAGGGAGCCTGGGGTGTGTGAGGCAAGCATGCTGACCCTGCACGAGACCAACGTAGAGGCAGCTCCAAATGCAGTGCAAGCAGAGTCTCAAGAGAATTTTATCCCAAGAACAACATGTGATGCATCATCCTATGGGGTTGGGTGCATGTTGCAGCAGGGCAATGACAAGGGCCAACTCCAACCTGTGGCTTATGCCTCCAGGTCGCTCTCCCAAGCAGAACGGGGATATGGGATGGTTGAAAAGGAAGCACGCGCATGTGTCTGCGGGGTGAAAAAGATGCACCAGTACCTTTTTGGCAGAAGGTTCGAGTTAGAAACGGACCACAAGCAGTTAACATCCCTGTTGTCAGACAGTAAAGCTGTCAATGCCAATGCGTCAGCTCGCATACAGCGATGGGCTCTCACGCTGGCTGCGTATGACTACACCATACGGCACCGGCCAGGCACTGAAAATTGCGCTGACACACTCAGCAGGCTTCCACTGGCCACCGCTGAGGGGGCAGCGGAGCAAAGCGCTGAGATGGTCATGACTGTCGATGCTTTTGACAGCGCAGGCTCCCCCATCACAGCCCGCCTGATCAAAATCTGAACCAAAAGAGATCCCCTCCTATCCTTGATTAAGAAATGTGTCCTGACTAGCTATTGGGCGCCCGCACACAGAGCATGCCCTGAGGAGGTCAGTCCGTTTCACAGACGGATGGATAAGCTCTCCATCCAAGCCGACTGCCTACTATGGGGCAGCTGGGTAGTCATGCCCCAGAAGAGAAGGGAAGCATTCATCAGGGAACTCCACAGCGAGCACCCAAGCATCGTGCTAATGAAGGCCATTGCCCGGTCACATATATGGTGGCCGTGAATTGACTTAGACCTGGAACACTGTGTTCGCAGGTGCACGATGTGTGCCCAGCTGGGCAATGCCCCCAGGGAGGCCCCAATCAGCCCGTGGCCCTGGCCCAGCAGGCCATAGTCATGTATTCACATAGACTACGCGGGCCCGATCATGGGAAAAATGTTCCTCATTGTTGTTGATGCGTACTCGAAATGGACCGAGTGCATCATATTGAATTCATGCATGACATCCACTACTGTGAAGAGTCTGCGTGCAGTCTTTGCGACCCACGGCTTGCCGGACATCCTGGTTAGTGACAACGGCCCGTGTTTCACTAGCTATGAATTCTGGGAGTTCATGTCGGGTAATGGCAAAGAACATGTCAGGATGGCACCGTTCAAGTCGGCTTTCAATGGCCAGGTGGAACGTGCGGTCCAAATCATAAAACAAGGCATGCTCCGGATTCAAGGACCCTCCCTTCAATGCCGCCTATCGTGCTTCCTGCTGGCCTATCGGTCCCGACTGCATTCGCTCACGGGAGTCCCGTCTGCGGAACTATTCATGAAACGTACACATTGTTGAGGGCAAGCGCCAGTCCCAAAATGAGTGCCATGACCGTAACTCAAAAGGGAGATGTATAGAAATCGATGACCCTGTATTTGTTCCTAATCACGCTTTGGGGCCCAAGTGGCTTGAGGGTACTGTAATTGGCAAAGAGGGGAATAGGGTCATAGTGGTCAGACTTAACAATGGACAGATATGCCGCAAGCATCTGGACCAAGTAAAAAAAACGTTCAGCATGGCCACTGAGGAACCTGAGGAAGATCATGAGATGCTGTCCACATCACCGCCAGTGAATGAGCAACAAGAACTTTCAGCAGCATGCACAGTCCCTGTGGCCAGCCAGGACGAGCCGGAATCACCACAGAGGACAAAGACACATGCCAAGGCTCAACAACCAGAGCCCCAACTGTGGCGCTCCACGAGTGAGCGTGACCGCCCGAAAGACTTAATCTTTGACCCCACAAGACGTGGGGCGGGAGAGGTAATGTCATGTATGTAACCTTCATGTAACTGTAACCTTCATGTAACAACACTGCATACTGTATACACCTAAGAAATGCACACATTGACCACAGGGGGTGAACTTGTGGGAGACACTCCTATCCTGGTCTTTCAGGTATAAAAGGGGAAGCTCCACCCACCTTCAGCACTTCCTGGTCCTGTGAATAAAGGTTAGGTCACAGAGTGACTTTGACTGCAGAATGTGCCTCATGTGAATTTATAGTAGTGTGTAAGGACA
Source organism: Pristiophorus japonicus (assembly GCF_044704955.1). NCBI lineage: Eukaryota > Metazoa > Chordata > Chondrichthyes > Pristiophoridae > Pristiophorus > Pristiophorus japonicus. The sequence goes on along the minus strand of NC_091980.1, from coordinate 99,124,919 downwards.
CAACAAGAACCACACTTTTTGTTCAAAGCAGATTCAATAGAAATTGCACATGTATGAGTTGTTAGCAATGTAACAAGGTCATGTAATACAAGTACAAAAAGTGTGTCAAGAGAACTTTCTGAGAATTGATACCATATTGCATGTAAATTGTGCATTGCCCAGAGTTTCTAACCATTCATTGTCATGGATAAAAAGCAAACCAGCTCAGTTATTCATGATTGGTGGTGGTGGTGGGGGGGTGGGGGGGCGGGGGGCGGGGGCGGCGCATGACAGCTCTATCTGATCTACCAAACTGAACTTCAGCCCTCCTTGAAAAGTTCAACGGTAACCAATGTAAATACTTTTGCGTTGTAGTCAGAAATTTCTGTTTCATTAGGTAGATATTCTGACATAAACAAACCACTTCTTTGGCTCTATTACAGATACTGACAGACTTTAAGCCTCCAGCAATCTTTTTGGGCATATTATTTTCAAATAGTTGAAACAGTTTGGACTTTATACCGAGTCTTCTCTATGAAGATCAAACTGTTTTATCTTTTCAAAAAAAGATTGTAATGTACCTGCAGTCTGTTGTTCTGTTGGGTTACTGCCAAAAGTATTGATATATCTTATGTAAGTCATATTTCTCATCCTCCCAATGAGATGTGCATTTCAACATAACTTCTGACTTTACATTTAGCCAATTAAAAAAAACTAAATTGAATGTATTTGATCAGTATTAATGAAATTCTTGTACAATGCAAGTTGGTGTAATTGTCGTAAGACAATTGATGTGATAGTGGACTAGATTTTCGATTCTAAAACTGACTATTTCAGTTGGATTTGTGGAATGTAAAAAGGGTAAAATGGGGAGCAGTGTGGCTGACCATCACAAACCCATCTCAAAAAATGCACACCACAATTCCCTTTGGTAAAACCCCCCCAATCACTATTACTGACTGGCTTGCCAGAGGTAGGTGGGTGTGGCCAAGGGCGAGAATAATATGAGGCCAATGGACTACAAGAAATATGAATAGAACAGACAATTATAATAGAAATATCACATTCTCAAAGTTCATCGACTCGATCTGCAAAGTTACATATATCCAGAGAAATGGACTCTGAAGTCTATGTCATTAAACAATTTTTTATTTTTCTGTATAATATTTTCCAAATTATAACATGGAATTTGTAGGACTATTACTACTTACAACTGATTCTAGTCTTGTCCCTAAATTCTTACTAACTTATTCTCCTAACCTCTTCTACATGGTGCTCCCTGAGTAACAGCAGATTTTAAGGTAGGTAGCTGAGACATTTCCAGTGAAGTCAATGGGGACTTAGGTGACTCATCACAGTAAAGCTGCTGTCCCTGAGAATCCCACTTCTGGTATGTCAAGGTTGCTGGGCTCATGTCGAATGCTCTCTCATTGAAGGGGGCCTGATAAAGTGAGCTCAATGTCACAGACAGAATCATCTGTTACCACTCTTTGTAGCCCACTGGTTCACTGGTTAGTGCAAGAATAGACCAAATTGTCCAAATTAAGACTTGGAAGCCCTGTGAAAGTGTTGTGTTTACTGAGGCAATGCAGATGCCACACTGGATACCATCAATATCTTTAGTATCTTCTCCTGGCACCTTGTTCCCGTTAATTTTTTCTGGCCTGCTACGCTCTCCAGGGTTTTCTGCATGGAATGAAAAACTTCCTGTGCTGTGTTGTAAATTCATGTAGTGGTCTCTTCCTGCTGATCCATCATCTCAGCCATATACATGAAACAGTCTGCTCATGAAATAGTTGCTAACTAATCATTGTTCTTTGGAAAGCTGAGCCCATGAAATCTGAGTTTTTCTCCATCCTCTGTGAAGGAATTGTTCGCTTTCCATCTTCCAATCCCAAGTCCTCGTGCTCAGTAATATTTAGCTCTAACCCTAAATTTGCATATTTCTCTAATTTCTCTCCTGTCTATTTGTTCTTTCAAAGCTCACCTTATCAATTTTATCAATGAGACCAACCTCCTGCTCTCTCAACCATATTCCTACTAAATTGCTGACAATCCAACTTTCCTTCCTGGCTTCCATGTTAGCGGATATTGCTGGCGGTTTGCTCTCCTCTGGTATTGTCCCCTTTCCTTCAAATGTGCCATCATCACCCCTCTTCTCAAAAAAAACAACCCTTGACTCCTTCATCCTTGTAAACTATTGCTCCATCTCTAACCTTCGTTTACTCTCCGAAGTTCTTGAACGTGTTGTTGCCTCCCAAATCTATCTTTCCCAGAACTCCTTGTTTGAATCCCTCCAATCAGGTTTTCGCCTTTGCTACAGTACTGAAACTGCTCTTACCAAGTTCACTAATGACAACCTAATTGATTGCGACAAAGGTAATCTATCCCTTCTCGTCCTTCTGGATCTGTCTGCAGCCTTTGACATGGTGAACCACAAAACTCTGCTCCAACGCCTCTCCATTATCATCCAGCTGGAAGAGACTGCACTTTCCTGGTTTAATTCCTATCTTTCCAGCCTTAACCATAGAATCACCTACAATAACTTATCTTCCAAATCCTGTACTGTCACCGCTGGTGTCTCCCAAGGATCTATCCTTGACCCCCTCCTATTTCTCATCTACATGCTGTCCCTCAGTATCATCTGGCAATTCAACATGACTTTTCACATGTTCATTGATGATACCCAGCTCCACCTCTCTTAAACTCTCCACCATGTCTATATTATCATACAGCTTGCCCAACATCCAGCACTGGATGAATAGATTTTTCCTCCAATTAAATATCAGCAAGACTGAAGCCATTGTTTTTGGTTCACACCACAAACTCCATTCTCTTTCCACTGATTTGATTTCTCTTCCTGGCAACTGTCTAAGGCTGATCAAATCTGTTCACAAACTTGGGATCATATTTGATCATGAATTGAGCTTCTTCTTACCTCATATCCGTTCTATCACTAAGATTGCCCATTTCCACCTCCATATCACCCATCTCCGCCCTTACCTCACCTTTTCCACTGCTGAAACCGTTATCCATGCCTGCATCACCCCTAGAATTCACTATTCCAATGCACTCCTGGCTGGCCTCCGCAGTTCTATCTTCCATAAACTTTGAGGTCATTCAAATGTATTAACTCGCACCAAGTCCCAGTCACTCATCTCCCTTATGCTTACTGACCTACATTGACTCCCAGATAAGCAATGCCTCAATTTTAAAATTCTCATCCTTGTTTTCAAATCCTTACATGGCCTTGCCCCTCTTTATCTCTTTAATTTCCTCCAGGCCTATAATCCCCTCAGACCTCTGCGCTCTTCCTATTCTGGCCTTTTGAACATCCCCGATTTTAAATGCTGCACCATTGGCTTTCATCCTAAGCTCTGGAATTCCTTCCCGAGATCTCTCCACCTCTCCACTTCTCTTTCCTCCTTTAAGATGCTCCTTAAAACCTACCTCTTTGACCAAGCTTTGGTCATCTGCCCGAACTTCTCCTTATATGGCTCGGTGTTATTTTTTTTTATGCTTGATCTAGAATTTGGTGCTATTTATCGCATTGCACAAGCTCTTATTATTATGCTACTAATGGCTTGAGAATGTATGTCAAGATTTCACAAGAAGTCAGTTTTACCGTCACCAGAAATAAATCAAGTCTATATGAAGTCTATGGAAATTCTTTGAAACTGGAGAATTCAAAACATTTGAATTGGTTAATAATTTAATGCCCAAATTAGTTATGCACCTTATCATGCATCATTAAAGACATTGTACAACAGGTTTACGTTTTACACTTTGTTGGATTCCTGTGATATGTTGATTCCAGTAAGATACCACAGCAACTTTACTTCAATACTTCAGATCTCAAATCAACTCACAGTCAAATTCAGTTAACATACTGTACATTGGAACAAAGTCTCACCTTCTGAAAAATTTCAAAACTTTAATTTGCGTGCTGTTTGGAACAATATTTTGAAAGGTCAATGCCTTGTATTTTAATGAAACTATATTAATTTTAAGGGGCTTGCAAAAGAATATAGTGACAGAAATTTGTAACATTGTTGACTTCTGTAAATTTCTCGTGAGTTGATGGCTCTTATGAAAAAGGGCTGGACTGCCATTCAAAGGATTCAGGGTTCCAATTGATTGATCTTTAAACTCGAGTACCCTCCATGGGTCAATTTTGGTGGTTCTTGGTCAACTTGGCCAAGAAAGCATCGAGAATTGGTGGAGTGCCATCTTTTGGCCAAAATTTTAACTCAGGCCTGAGTTAAAATTAAATTTGGGTCTCCATGATGGAATCAGGCCACAACATGCATATGTAAAGAAAGACTCTGTTGGCTCCAAGTGCAAGTCCTTCCTGCCTGCTCAGGAGAGCAGGTTAAAATTGCAGATGTTGCAATCATAGTCTCTTTTGGATAGGTAAGAGCCAGGGCGATGTTAATTGTCCACCCCGCCAGGTTTCTGCTGAGTGAATAGGGTTCAAATCATTGCTATAAAGTTGTTTTGTCAGAAATCATGGTGAACCTATCTCACTCTTTTGAATAAGTCATCGTGCACAGAGGCACAAAAGTATAGGAATTGAAAATGCAGCTTCAATGTCAGCCTGGTAGCAAACAGGTCAGGACATGGAGCCATGCCAATTTGAACAGCAGGGACTCATTTAAATCAAACTTCCCTGAATCCCGCCTGACACATGGCCAGATTCTCTACCTGGCCAGCAGGCAGGAACAGGAATTTGTTTGCAGGACGCCACAGCTAGTGATCCGTGAGAACGTTCCCTGGCAGTCAGAGATTCCCTCGCATCGTGGCACGATCAGGGAGAGGCAAGAGCTGGGGAGGCCCAAGGTCTCCTTGAGGGGCCTGAGGGGAGCATCCATGTACCTCCTGGCCCACAAGGAGTTCAAAGAGAAGGAAGTTTTAAAAACTGACCTTGGCCTCTTCTGGCCAGTCGGCTCCTCCCACCATGATTCTGCTTCCAGGCTTAGTGCAGTGCGGAACTCCCTCTGCTTTGCCGTTAATATTACGTTGCAGTGCCAATTATATCATCAGGCAGTGACCTTTACATCTTAAGTAGGCCTATGTAGCAGGCCAATTGCAAGAGCACAAAGAATCATTTTTTGCATATGCATTTCTTCATCAAATAAAAGCTATCATTGTTATATGTGGTTAAATAATTGCTCATGTGAAGGAATAACCCCTCCTGCACACAGTCTTGATTGTACCCTTCCAGTAATTATGATAATTATGGATCGCCCCAAACAATCAATGCTTAATATATATTTTATTATTATTTAAAAATCTTTTTTATTATTATTTAAAAATCCAAAAGGCTCCTCCTTACATTAACTAAATATATTTAATATTAAAATCTGAGGATCAAGAAACAAAATGATGGATATGTTCAGTATTTTCAAAAAAAAGGGGTTAAATGCCACTTTCCTTATAAATTTTTATGACCCTTGAACAAAATGGTTGCACAATTTTGTTAGTGGAATAAAGAATAGAAGAAAACTAGCTAAACATGATGGACATGCCCTTGTACAAGACCTTGGTCAGGCTTCATTTGGAATACTGGGCTCAATTTCCCCCAAAGCTTTTTTTTTGGCGTACTTGAAGAGTTACGCCCATTTTAGGGGGGGCCTTAGTACACCCCAAAAAAATGTTCTAAGTTTCCCCGTTGGATTTCTTCATTTTGGCACAGCCTAACCTGTCCTTTAGTTTGGGAGTGGAGCCTTGATCTGCGCCAAAAGGATCAGGTTGCCACGGTAACCAAGGACACAATGGGGGCTGAGGCGACAAAGTGAAATAAACAGCCAGCTCGCAACACATTAAAATACATTGCAGCAACTTAAAAACACATTAAAATACATTGCAGCAACTTAAAAAACACATTAAAATACATTGCAGCAACTTAAAAACACATTCAAATACATTGCAGCAACTTAAAAAACACATTAAAATACATTGCAGCAACTTAAAAACACATTCAAATACATTTCAGCAACTTAAAAACACATTAAAATACACTGCAGCAACTTACCTCCAATTATTAAATTATTATCCCGATGCCGGTGCCGATCCCAGCCCTATCCCAGGCCAAAGGACCCCCCGGTCCGCTCTCCCGCCCCTAGCACTGGCCGAAGGGCCTCCTGGTCCGCTCCCCCCCTCCCCCAGACAAGTGACCTGCCGGTCCGCTCCCCCCTCCCCCAGCCAAGTGACCTCCCAGTCCGCTCCCCCACTCCCCCAACCAAGTGACCTGCCGGTCCGCTCCCCCACTCCCCCAGCCAAGTGACCTGCCGGTCTGCTCCCCCCTCCCCCAACCAAGTGACCTGCCGTTCCGCTCCCCCCTCCCCCAGCCAAGTGACCTCCCAGTCCGCTCCCCCACTCCCCCAACCAAGTGACCTGCCGGTCCGCTCCCCCCCTCCCCCAGACAAGTGACCTGCCGGTCCGCTCCCCCCTCCCCCAGCCAAGTGACCTGCCGGTCCGCTCCCCCCTCCCCCAACGAAGTGACCTCCCAGTCCGCTCCCCCACTCCTAGCCCTGGCCGAAGGGCTTGCCCATTCATTCCCCTGCCTGATCCTAGCCCTGACCAAAGGACCTCCCGGTCCCACTCCCCCGCCCCTAGCCCTGGCCGAGTGGCCGCCCGATCTGCTGCTCCGCCCCTATCCCAGGCCAAATGGCCTCCTCCCTCCCGGTCCCCGCACCTAACTATACCCGAAACGCTTCACCCCCTTCTCTCCCCCACCCCACCCCTGTCCCCCTCTCTTACCTCTCCTGCTGCAGCTGTCCAGGCATCTGCTGCACTTACCTGCGCCGATTTCCTGAACTCTCCAGAAGGTTTTTCTGCAGAGGTCACATACACTGGCCTAAGAAGAACTGGAGTAACTCTCAACTGGCCAAACTTGCCTAAATGGCCAGAATTGGCACAGATGGCAGGTTAGAAGGAAAGAAAGCAGCATGCTGAAAAAAAACGGTGCAAATCACTGGGGACAATTGAGCCCACTGTGTCGCGTTTTGGTCATCTCACATGGTGGGTGATGTTGAAGCTTTGGTAAAGGTGCAGAAGATGGCCACAAGATTAATTATCAGTCTACAACAGCTTAGTTACCCACTTAGGCTCAAAAAGCTGGGTTTGTATGCTTTAGAAAAGCATAGGCTCTGGGCGATTTGAACAAGGTTTATAAAATAATGAAGGCACTGGATTATGTATATGTGGACTATTTCAAGTGATTAGGTTACAGAGGACTGGGATCAGGTTCACAAGATATGTAAGAGCAGAATGTTCGATGTTAGATGGTTCTTCTTTTCCCAGAGAATAGTGGACATATGGAATAGGTTACCAGCTCATGCTGATTTGCTGTATTCCTTCAAGAGAGAGGTTAATCTGTTTCTGGCTGTGGCAGAGATCACCCCATATAAGAGATAGGTTATCCTGTAATATAAATCAGGGTCAGTCTCATCTCCAGGACTGGTTTTGGTCACCTAAGGGGGTGGCAGAGCAATTTGTCAGATTTTTTTCTCTAATTAGCCTGAGTTTTTAATCTGCTTTTTCACCTCTTCTAGGGGATTATATGGCTCCGGATGGGCAGGGAGTGTCTGTATCTTGATGCACAGGGAATCAGAACCATATGGGACAGGCTAGATGGACCAATGGGTCTTTTGCTGTCCGTCATATTCGTATGGTTGTTTATAATAACAATTCTTTTACACTTCTCAAGCAGCTAACAAGCCACTTAACTGGTATAAATGATGAAAAGTTCATGAATCCAGCTATGGAGTGCACAATATTTCTACATAATGACTCAGAGGTAAGGTTGTAAAGGTCAATTAATTAACAAGCCGTACAGATCTTTGTCAACTTTTCAGTGGAGAAATGAAATGCTCTGTTCGGTGCTCTAGCCTGTTCTAGGGGTAAAATATGTTGTAATATAGATCACATGAATGCGGTGTCAACGAATAGGCAAACTTCGAGGGTGGTTTGGAAAATGTTGTGAGATCCAAAAAAGAGCATCAAAGTGAGGCAACAGTGCTGTTTAAAGCAGTAAGGACATAGATAGCATACTGGTTACTTCACTGGACTAGCAATCCATAGGCCTGACTAATAATCCAGAGACGTGAGTTCAAATCCCACTCATGGCAGCTGTGGAATTTAAATTCAGTTAACTCAATTAATCTGGAATAAAAACCTAATATCGTACTGGTGACCATGAAACTATCAGATTGTCATAAAGACCCATCTGGTTCACTAATATCGTTTAGGGAAGGAAATCTGCCGTCCTTACCTGGTCTGGCCTATATGTGACTCCAGGCACACAGCAATGTGGTTGACTCTGTCATGTATCTCACATTACTGTATATAACTGTATCTTACCATGCTATACATGACTGTAACTGGATATGACCTGTAACAATAAGCATACCTTACCACCAGGGATGCACTTGCAGGAGACACTCCATACCTGTCCCACTGAGGTATATAAAGAGAGGTCTAAGGCAAGTGCAGGACTGGAGAGCTGGAATTAAAGGTGCAGGTCCTGAGTGACCTTGACTTCAGCATGTGTCTCGTGTGAGTCAGGACTTAACAGTGGTGATGAGTTACGGGATCACAGAATCCACAGAATGGCTACCAGCTCAGATGAGGAATACAATGCTGGAGACAATTGGGATGACTTTATAGAAAGGCTCCAGCAAAGCTTTGTGACAAAAGACTGGCTGGACGACGATAAGGCAGACAAGAAAAGAGCCCATCTCTTGACCAGCTGTGGCTCGAAAACATACTCTTTAATGAAAGACCTGCTGGCACCCGAGAAACCAGCAAGCAAGTCATTTGAGGAGTTGAGACCACCTGAAGCCAGCGAGCAGCCGACACAAGGCCAGACACAGGTTCTACAACTACAAACGCTGTGTGGGCCAAAGCATACCCGACTTCGTGGCGGAACTTCGGAGGCTGGCTAGTTCATGTAAGTTCCCCGATGAACTAAGGAGAGAAGTACTGAGAGACTTTTTTATTGAAGGAATAGGCCACACAGGCATATTCCAAAAGCTTATAGAGACTAAGAACGTGATTCTAGAGGCAACAGCACTGGTCGCACAGACGTTCTTGGCAGGCGAAGAAGAAATGAGGCTGATCTATACTTTGGGTACGACAACCAACGAAGCATCAGAACAAGTGGTTCACATTGTGAAACAAACCGCTACCCCCACACACAAAGGCAGGAGAGCAGGCCTTCAACAGCAGACAGTGGCACCAGAAGCCATCAAAATCAAGGGTCACATGAACGGCCGATCACACCTCATCAACCCACAATGCGAGCAATCAACAACAGATTGAGAGAAGCTCAAGGGAGATCAGTCAGACGCAGCTCATCCTTCGGAAACAATGGAAACGGTCTGTGTTGGAGATGTGGGGGAAGGCACTCAACCAGGATGTGTCGATTTCAGCATGCCGTTTGCAGAAACTGCAACTACACAGGGCATCTGGCTCGCATGTGCAGAAAAACAGCAGCTCGACTGGTATACAAATCAGAAGGGTCGGAAAGCGGACCAGAAGACGGTTGGAACAGTGCACGGGACACCGAGGTACAGCGGGTTAACACGATCAATGTCCACTGTTCTTACACCAAGACGCCTCCAATTATGATGAGGGTTCTACTCAATGGGATACCCGTCAACATGGAACTGGACATGGGGGCCAGTCAATCCCTCATGAGTATTCAACAATTTGAACAGCTGTGGCCGCACAAAAGCAACAGACCAAAACTCACAAAGATCGACACCAAACTAAGGACCTATACTAAAGAAATCATCCCAGTCCTTGGCAGCGCCATGCTCTCAGTCACACACAAAGGGATGGTGCACCGACTTTCCCTGTGGATTGTCCCCGGGGATCTCCCAGCCCTGTTGGGAGAAGCAGGCTGGCAGAACTTAATTGGAAATGGGATGATGTTCACGCCATGTCGTCAGAGGAACGGACCTCCTGTTCAACAGTTCAAAGCTGTTTTGAGCATCTCTTTCAGCCAGGTGTGGGCACCTTCAAAGTGGCTAAAGTTAGAATCTACATCACACAGAATGCCAGACCGGTCCATCACAAGGCTAGAGCTGTGCCTTATGTGATGAGGGAAAAGATTGAAAACGAACTGGACCGGCTTCTGCGGAAGGCATAATTTCTCCCGTGGAATTCAGCGACTGGGCAAGCCCCATCGTCCCCGTCATGAAGCCTGATGGATCCGTGCGAATCTGTGGGGATTACAAGTCTACCATAAACAGAGTCTCCCTACAGGACCAATACCCGCTGCCCAGAGCGGAGGACCTATTTGCCATGTTGGCTGGAGGAAAACTTTTCTCGAAACTTAACCTCACATCTGCGTATATGACGCAAGAACTGACCGAAGAGTCTAAGCTACTCACCACGATCAACACACATCGAGGCCTTTTTGTGTACAATCGATGCCCATTCGGCATCAGGTCGGCAGCTGCTATATTCCAGCGCAACATGGAGAGTCTGCTCAAGTCCATCCCGGGGACGGTTGTGTTTCAAGATGACATACTCATCACGGGCAGGGACACCGACTCTCATCTCCGCAATCTTGAGGAAGTACTAAGTCGATTGGATCAGATAGGCCTAAGAGTTAAGAAATCCAAGTGTCTTTTCTTGCACCTGAGGTTGAATTTTTGGGCAGAAGGATTGCCGCTGATGGAATCCGCCCAACCGAATCCAAAACCGAAGCGATTCCTCTGTGTAGAGGACACAGAGAGGCTGCAAAGAGATTTAGATAGGTTAAGCGAATGGGCTAAGGTTTGGCAGATGGAATACAATGTCGGAAAATGTGAGGTCATACACCTTGGGAAAAAAAAACAGTAAAAAGGAATATTATTTGAATGGGGAGAAATGACAACATGCTGTGGTGCAGAGGGACCTGGGGGTCCTTGTGCATGAAACTCTTTTTGGAGTTCACCTGCAAAACATAAAACATTAAACGGTGCCACCCGACTTGGGTGACACTCCAGACATTTACAAGGCCCTTTTTATTTCCCTCCTTTTTTTTTTTGTGTTTTTCTTTTTTTGTTTTTTTTTTTGGGCACTAAAATCACAATTTTCCCCAGTGCCCCCGAGAAAAGGGAAGGGGGACACTAAAAGCACCGGCAATTAAAACAAATTAAACTTAAAAACGTAAAATCAAATTAAAATTTGGTTGCCGGGCGTGATGATGCACTCCAGTCCCTCCGGTGCCCACCTCTCGCGGAAGGCCGCGAGCGTACCGGTGGACACCGCATGCTCCATCTCCAAGGACACCCTGGACCGGATGTAAGAGCGGAAGAGAGGCAGGCAGTCAGGTTGAACGACCCCCTCGACCGCCCGCTGCCTGGACCGGCTGATGGCACCCTTGGCCGTGCCCAGGAGCAGTCCTACGAGGAGGCCTTTGGACCTACCCGCTCCCCTCCGCACAGGGTGCCCAAAGATCAGGAGAGTGGGACTGAAGTGCAGCCAGAATTTCAGGAGCAGCCCCTTCAAATAATGGAACAGGGGCTGCAACCTCGTGCACTCAATAAAAACATGGAACACGGACTCCTCCAGACCGCAGAAATTGCAGGCGGCCTGGGAGTCCGTGAACCGGCTTAAAAATTTGTTGCACGGCACTGTTCCGTGCACCACCCTCCAGGCCAAGTCCCCGATGAATAGTGGGAGGACCCCTGCGTAGAGTGCCAATGGAATGGGAAGAATCTCAGCTCTCAGTTACACACCTGCCCCTCATTAAGTCAAACTGGCCTATCATAAACAGAGGCCTGGAGTAGTGTGAACCTGGCGTGTCCGGACGGCCGGCGAGGATGGCAAAGTTGAGGGTGTACAGGAGCAGCCCATACAGGAAACCCCTCCGCGCGGAACTGAAAGGCACGGAGGGGATTTCCCCGAGGCGGCTCAAGTTGTGAGGCGCCGGCCCCCGAGGGAGGTTCCGGGGTTTGGCGCCGATGAGGAATTCCGTCCGGACGGGAGTCAGTTCGGACGGGATCTCCCCACGTGCTTGAGCCTCCTCGATGCACCTAACGGAGTCAGGGCCCAGAGCTGTTTTTAGCGACTCGATGGCATCGACCGCGTGGCGGACGTTGGCAGAGTTTAGGCGCCGCGCCAGCGTGTCTGGCGCCATCCAGCCCGCTCCTCCACCATCGAGCAGGTCCCTGACCCTGGTCACCTCACCAGCCACAGCCCTCTCTTCAGACCGCCACATGAAACCACGGCCGTGGAGGTACGGATTCCCGAGCAGCGGCTCCTGCAGGACGGCCGCCACTCCAGCCGGCGGAGAGCTGCGCTTGGTGGAGACTTTGTTCCAGACCCTGATGAGTTCCCTGTAAAAGACAGGCAGCTCCCGGAGGGCGGTCCTGGCACCCCCCAAGTTCACAAACAGGAGCTGCGTGTCATAATTGAGGTCGCGCTGCTGGCGGAAGAAATACCTTGCCAGAGCACACCACCTAGGAGGGGGCTCGACGTAAAGGTATCTCTGCAGGGTCTGAAGACGGAAAGTCGCGAGCTGGGCGCTGACGCACACCAACGACTGACCGCCCTCCTCAAGCGGGAGACTCAGGACCGCGGCAGAGACCCAGTGCTTCCTGTTGTTCCAGAAGAAGTCCACCAGCTTCTTCTGTATCTTAGCGACAAACGCAGGGGGAGGGGTCAAAGTGACCAGCCGGTACCACAGCATTGCGGCCACCAGCTGGTTTATGACTAGCGCTCGACCCCTGTAGGACAGCACTCGGAGCAGTCCTGTCCAGCGCCCTAGGCGAGCGGCGACCTTGGCCTCCAGCTCCTGCCAGTTCGCCGGCCAGGCTCCCTCGTCGGGGCTAAGGTAGACTCCCAGATAGAGGAGATGGGTCGTGCTCCAGGCAAAAGGCCTGAGCTCCTCCGGCAGGGAGTCCACCCGCCACTGACCCACCAGGAGTCCGGAACATTTCTCCCAGTTGATCCTGGCGGAGGACGCGGCCGAGTAAATCTCCTGGCACTCACGCATCCTCCGCAGGTCAGCGGGATCCTCTACCGCGAGGAGCACGTCATCGGCGTAAGCCGAGAGGACGACCTCCACGCCCGGCCCTTGCAGAGCCAGTCCCGTCAACCTCGTCCGCAAGAGGTGCAGGAAAGGCTCCACGCAAACGGCGTATAACTGGCCGGACATGGGGCATCCCTGGCGCACCCCTCTCCTAAAGCGAAGGGGCGCCGTCAAGGACCCGTTAACCTTAATCAGACACTCCGCGGCGGCGTACAAAAGTCGGATCCGGGCGACGAAATGCGTCCCGAACCCGAAAGCGCGCAGAGTTCCGAGCAGATAGTCGTGATCCACCCTGTCGAACGCCTTCTCTTGGTCGAGGGATAGGAAGGCGACCGACAGATCCTGGGAACAATGGATGAGGTCCCGGACCAGATGGATGTTATCGTGGATTGTCCGGCCCGGGACCGTGTAGGACTGGTCGGGGTGGATCATGTGGTCCAGCACGGCACCAAGGCGAGCAGACATCGCCCTGGCGAAGATTTTGTAGTCCGTGCTGAGGAGGGAGACCGGGCGCCAGTTCTTAAGGAGGCGGAGATCGCCCTTCTTAGGCAGCAGGACGATGACTGCCCTGCGCCAAGAGAGGGGCATCTCCCCGGTCGCCAGACTTTCCCCCAGTACCCGATCGTAGTCGCTCCCCAGGACGTCCCAGAACGCCCTGTGGAACTCCACGGTCAGCCCGTCCAGCCCCGGGGATTTTCCCCTCGAGAGCCGGGCGAGGGCACCGGTCAGCTCCGCCAGGCTTAGCGGAGCTTCCAGATTTTCGGCGCCCTCCGGGCTGACCTTCGGCAGGTCCTCCCACAAAACTCTATGCGCTTCCTCGCTGGACGGATCCGGAGAGAACAGAGCCCCGTAATATTCACGGGCCCTGTTGTTGACGCCCTCCGGATCCGAGACGAGAGAGCCGTCGTCGGCCAGCAGCGTCAAGAGCTGCTTACGGACACTCTGCCTTTTTTCCAGCGAGTAGAAGAAGGGGGAGCCGCGGTCCAGATCCCGCAGGAACCGGATCCGCGACCTCACGAACGCGCCTCGGGACCCGACGAGCTGCAGGTCCTTCAGCGCGGCCTTCTTCGCTTCGTACACCGTCCGCAGGGCCGGGTCCTGGACGACTTGACCGAGACGGGCTTCCAGGTCGAGCACCTCTTTCTCTAGGCGCCCGACTCTGGCCGCCCGCCTCTTGGTCGACCCCCTCGCGTACTCTTGACAGAAGACGCGGACGTGAGCCTTGCCCACGTCCCACCATAGCCTCAAGGAGGGGAAGCCCCCCTGCTTCCTTCTCCAGTCGGACCAGAATCGACGGAACGAGTCCTGGAACCGCACGTCCTCCAGCAGCCGGTTGTTAAAGTGCCAGTACGCAGACCCCGTCCTCGCGCGGAGCGAAGCGAGCTCCGCCCACACCAGGTGGTGGTCCGAACACGGCACCGGCCGCATGGAGGCTGCCGGGACGCAGGAAACGTACGCCCGAGACACGTAAAGGCGGTCGACTCTAGACCATCCTACTCCAGGCCTCACCCAAGTAAAAGCGCTGGAGTCGGGGTGGAGATTTCGCCAGACGTCCACCAAGTCGAAGGACCCGACCAGGTCCCTCAACTTCTCCATCGCCGTCATGCACTGCGGGGCACCGGAGCGGTCCCTCGCCTCGAGGGTGCAGTTAAAATCCCCCCCGAGGACAATGCAGTCGCCGACGTCGACGGAGCCAAGAAGAGCGGACACCTCTTCAAAGAAGCGCGTTTGCTGCGGGCCGGGCTGAGGGGCGTACACGTTCACGAGATGGAGCGGCACGTCCCCCAGGCGAACCGTTACGTGCAGCAAGCGGCCTGGCACGGGCTCCTCGACCCCCAAGATCTCCGGCTGAAAATGCGGGCCCAGCAAGATGGCCACCCCACTAGAAATGGCGGTGAGGTGGCTCATGCGGACCTCTCCTTGCCATTCCAGGAGCCACGTGGCTTCGTCTCCCGGAACGGTGTGGGTTTCTTGCAGGAAGCACACCGCATATTTCCCCTCCCGCAGGAGCGAAAAATTGTCAAATCTACGGCGTGCCCCTCTGCCGCCGTTGATGTTGAGGCTGGCTATGGTTATCTTCATGGCAAAAGCATAGTGCAACCTCTACCTTAACCTATTGTGGGGGAGGGAGCGGAGTCTTTTGTTGAACTCCGCTCCCTCCGCAGCCCAGCGAGGAGTCCCTCGAGCTCGCGCAGCTCAAGGTGTTGCGCCTTTGTCAAGGGCCCGCCCGCGGCCAAGGTTTTAACGGCAGCGCGGACGGACCCCTTGATCAGCTCTGGCTCGGACCATTTTTCCAGGGCCAGTCGGGCTTGGTTGCAGCGACCCCGGCTCTGGGCCAAAAAGTCCCGGAGTTCCTTTGCAGGAATGAGGATGGTCTCGGCGGCGGCCGCGAGCAGATCCACCGCCTCGCTGGCGGTGGTCTCTAGGTCTTCACCCGCGTCCCCCACCGAGTCCCCGTCCTCCTCCGGGCGGTGGCCGCCAGCAGCCGGCCCATCGACCGCACAAGGTACGGCAAACGAACCGGCCGCTCCAACCGGCTCTGGCTCTGCCCCGATCCCACCCCCAGGATCGTCGGCAGAGGAGTCCCCACTGGGCTCTTTTAAAAATGGTGCTGGGTCGGGAAATGACAGCGGAAGGGGTTCCCCCTCCGCCCCAGGAACCGGGGAACAAGGAGAGACCCGGCCATAGGAAATCCCCAGGCTCTCCAAGTGCTCCAGCTCCACAGCAAGAGGCAAGGGTGGGTGTTCCTCCCCCTCCCCGCTGCCACCCCCCGGCCCAGCATCTACAGTGTCATAATTAACATTTGTTTCGGTTTCTGCCGGGTCGAGCGACTCCCGGGGGAAGTTGGGTATTGGCTGGGCGGGCTCAGGTTCGGCCTTTTTGGCCCCGCCCGCCTCAGTCCCCGGGACGCCCGACCCGGCGGCAATGCATTCCTCCGCGATCCCCACGCCCCCCACGACAGGCAGATCTTCCACGCCATCCCCGGGAGGCAGAGGCTGGGCAGCCTCGACTGTCTCACCCTCCCCGGGGACAGACTCCTCTCGCCTACAGCGCACCTTGGGGGCGCTGGTTGGGGACGCGGGACACGCGGCTGGCACCGACTCCTCCGCGGAGGGATGTTGTTCCCCCTCCGCCTCATCGGAGCCGTGCCTCCTTTTGTTCCTGGGGGTGCGCGGAGTCAGGGAGACCTCCATGTCTGCCGAGGCCTCCCGCTCCGCCCCCCCCCTTTTTCTTTTCTTGCCCGCGCCCGGGCCCCTCTGTGGTGTTGTTCAAGGGCTCGGGCACGGGCTCGGGGCATCCCGCGCTCGCCGGTGACTGGGTTGGGCCGAGCGCGGTAAACAAATTGTCTGGCGCACCGAGGGGTCCCGCCTCTAGATGTTTCTCCTTGTTTCGCGCCTTCTTTTCGTTCGGACGCTCTCCCTCCCCCCCGCCGGAGGCCCTGAAAACAAAGCCCTCCGACGATGCCCGCGCACCTATGGCTCCCGGCACGCGGACGCAACTAGGGGGAGGGGTGGCGGCGGCGCCAGCCTTGGCCGCCTTCGGTGGTTTGGCGACCTTGGAGGCGGGGCAGTTCTTGCGAATGTGCCCCACCTCTCTGCAGGCATGGCACCGCACGCCGTCCGACGTCCAGAAGACGCGGTAGGCAGTCCCCTCGTGCACCACATTAAAGTGCCCTTCTGTCATGTCCTCCCGCGCCAGCCGGACAAAGAGCTGGCGGCGGAAGGTGAACACGTGGCGCAGGCTGTTCTCCCTGAGGCCGAGCGGTATGGGGTTGATCCCCGACCTTACCTCCCCCAGTTGGTGTAGGTGAGGGAGGAGGAGCTCAGCGGGAACAAAGGGCGGGACGTTTGATATGATGACCCTCTGCGCGGTGGCCTCGAGAGGGTCCACCGGCAGAAACGTCCCGCCCACCGTGAGCCCCTTTTCAAGGGCCAGGGACACCGCCCGCTCCGACCCCAGGAAGAAAACAGCCTTCCCAGACATCTTGGAGGCCGCGACAATGGCCGAGGGGCCGACTACCCCAGCCATCGCCCGCACGCACTCCTCAATGCTCATTGTGGGGTGAGTGTAGCTCTTGACCCCGTGTTTTTTTGTAATGAGTCTGAATGGTGGCAGGGCAGCGGGTGGCGCAGTAGGTGCCGTGGAAGCGGTTGCCACCTGCGCATACGTCTTCGCTGGCCCCGCCACCGGCGTGGATGGGGTCGCCATCACGGGGTCCCTTTAAGGGCTACACCCACCCCAAAGTCACAGGCCTTAATGGTCTTTATTAGCCTCGTTGGTGTTTGAGCAGAGGGAGCTCTGAAAGAGGCACACCTCTCCCCTTGTTAATGATTGGGGAGGGGCCTTGTTCCCTCTGCTCAGTGTCTTAATTGTTTTTTTTTAAATTAGGAGAAAGGGGCCTCAGAGAGAGAGGGGAGAAACAGAGTAACAGAGAAAGAGAGAGGGGGGTGGGAAGCGGGGGGGGAACTGCGAGGGCAGGTCTCCCCTCGCAGCTGTGGGTGGGTGCACTCCCCAGATGGCAAAACACAAAAAACACAGTCCTTGGGGTGGGTCTTCAGGTGGGGGGAGAAGACGTCTTCACCTGGGGCAGCTAGAGCCACCAGGCACACACTCCTAACGATGTTAATAGGGTAAATGAGAAAAATCTTCAGCCTGGTAGCTCCAGCTATCCCAGGCTAGGCAATTGGGGGGGGGGGGGGGTTCAATTGTGGGGGGGGCCTAGTTGTAAGCAAGGCCCCCACACACACTACCACACACACACACACCCCCCGCGATGTTCCGGCCCTCAGTGGTCTTCTTTCCTCCCCCCACCGATACAACAAAGTCTGTTTGGGAAATGCACGCACACCCACCTGTAGAAATGTAGAGTCTCCCTCCTTCCACACTGGATGTTTGTTGTTGGTTTTTCCCCCTCTCTCCAACTCTTTGCAGAAATGGTAAAAAGATGTACAAAGTTTTCTTTTCTCCTCCTCTCCCTCTGGGTGAAAGTTGTAGGTGAAGCCCCTTCCTTCCTTCTCTTCCTGGGCTGGTCTCAGGGCTCTCCAGGCAGGAGCTCAAGTTGATAGCTGCTCCTCTCACAGCAGCTCAGCTCCAACTGAGCAGGACACGCCTCCACTGCTCCACGATTGGTTCCTTGTGCATGAAACTCTTTTTGGAGTTTATCTGCAAAACAAAACACATTAAACCGTGCCACCCGACCTGGGTGACACACCAGACATTTACACGGCCCTTTTTTTCTTTGTTTTGTTTTTTTTTGGGGTTTTTTTTTTTTCCTTTTTTTTTGGGCACTAAAATCACAATTTTTCCCCAGTGCCCCCTATAAAAGGGAAGGGGACACTAAAAGCACCGGCAATTAAAACAAATTAAACTTTAAATCGTAAAATCAAATTAAAATTTGGTTGCCGGGCGTGATGATGCACTCCAGTCCCTCCGGTGCCCACCTCTCGCGGAAGGCCGCGAGCGTACCGGTGGACACCGCGTGCTCCATCTCCAAGGACACCCTGGACCGGATGTAAGAGCGGAAGAGAGGCAGGCAGTCAGGTTGAACGACCCCCTCGACCGCCCGCTGCCTGGACCGGCTGATGGCACCCTTGGCCGTGCCCAGGAGCAGTCCTACGAGGAGGCCTTCGGACCTACCCACTCCCCTCCGCACAGGGTGCCCAAAGATCAGGAGAGTGGGACTGAAGTGCAGCCAGAATTTCAGGAGCAGCCCCTTCAAATAATGGAACAGGGGCTGCAACCTCGTGCACTCAATAAAAACATGGAACATGGACTCCTCCAGACCGCAGAAATTGCAGGCGGCCTGGGAGTCCGTGAACCGGCTTAAAAATTTGTTGCACGGCACTGCTCCGTGCACCACCCTCCAGGCCAAGTCCCCGACGAATAGTGGGAGGACCCCTGCGTAGAGTGCCCTCCATCGGGGACCCCCGCCTCCTCCGGACGGCAAGATGGTACGCCATGGCGTGTCCGGACGGCAGGCGAGGATGGCAAAGTTGAGAGTGTGCAGGAGCAGCCCGTACATGAAACCCCTCCGCGCGGAACTGAAAGGCACGGAGGGGATTTCCCCGAGGCGGCTCAAGTTGTGAGGCGCCGGCCCCCGAGGGAGGTTCCGGGGTTTGGCGCCGATGAGGAATTCCGTCCGGACGGGGGTCAGTTCGGACGGGATCTCCCCACGTGCTTGAGCCTCCTCGATGCACCTAACGGAGTCAGGGCCCAGAGCTGTTTTTAGCGACTCGATGGCATCGGCCGCGTGGCGGACGTTGGCAGAATTTAGGCGCCGCGCCAGCGTTTCTGGCGCCATCCAGCCCGCTCCTCCGCCATCGAGCAGGTCCCTGACCCTGGTCACCTCACCAGCCACAGCCCTCTCTTCCGACCGCCACATAAAACCTCGGTCGTGGAGGTACGGATTCCCGAGCAGCGGCTCCTGCAGGACGGCCGCCACTCCAGCCGGCGGAGAGCTGCGCTTGGTGGAGACTTTGTTCCAGACCCTGATGAGTTCCCTGTAAAAGACAGGCAGCTCCCGGAGGACGGTCCTGGCACCCCCCAAGTTCACAAACAGGAGCTGCGTGTCATAATTGAGGTCGCGCTGCTGGCGGAAGAAATACCTCGCCAGAGCACACCACCTAGGAGGGGGCTCGACGTAAAGGTATCTCTGCAGGGTCTGAAGACGGAAAGTCGCGAGCTGGGCGCTGACGCACACCAACGACTGACCGCCCTCCTCAAGCGGGAGACTCAAGACCGCGGCAGAGACCCAGTGCTTCCTGTTGTTCCAGAAGAAGTCCACCAGCTTCTTCTGTATCTTGGCGACAAACGCAGGGGGAGGGGTCAAAGTGACCAGCCGGTACCACAACATTGCGGCCACCAGCTGGTTTATGACTAGCGCTCGACCCCTGTAGGACAGCACTCGGAGCAGTCCTGTCCAGCGCCCTAGGCGAGCGGCGACCTTGGCCTCCAGCTCCTGCCAGTTCGCCGGCCAGGCTCCCTCGTCGGGGCTAAGGTAGACTCCCAGATAGAGGAGATGGGTCGTGCTCCAGGCAAAAGGCCTGAGCTCCTCCGGCAGGGAGTCCACCCGCCACTGACCCACCAGGAGTCCGGAACATTTCTCCCAGTTGATCCTGGCGGAGGACGCGGCCGAGTAAATCTCCTGGCACTCACGCATCCTCCGCAGGTCAGCGGGATCCTCTACCGCGAGGAGCACGTCATCGGCGTAAGCCGAGAGGACGACCTCCACGCCCGGCCCTTGCAGAGCCAGTCCCGTCAACCTCGTCCGCAAGAGGCGCAGGAAAGGCTCCACGCAAACGGCGTATAACTGGCCGGACATGGGGCATCCCTGGCGCACCCCTCTCCTAAAGCGAAGGGGCGCCGTCAAGGACCCGTTAACCTTAATCAGACACTCCGCGGCGGCGTACAAAAGTCGGATCCGGGCGACGAAATGCGTCCCGAACCCGAAAGCGCGCAGAGTTCCGAGCAGATAGTCGTGATCCACCCTGTCGAACGCCTTCTCTTGGTCGAGGGATAGGAAGGCGACCGACAGACCAGCCTCCTGGGAACAATGGATGAGGTCCCGGACCAGATAGATGTTATCGTGGATTGTCCGGCCCGGGACCGTGTAGGACTGGTCGGGGTGGATCATGTGGTCCAGCACGGCACCAAGGCGAGCAGACATCGCCCTGGCGAAGATTTTGTAGTCCGTGCTGAGGAGGGAGACCGGGCGCCAGTTCTTAAGGAGGCGGAGATCGCCCTTCTTAGGCAGCAGGACGATGACTGCCCTGCGCCAAGAGAGGGGCATCTCCCCGGTCGCCAGACTTTCCCCCAGGACCCGCGCGTAGTCGCCCCCCAGGACGTCCCAGAACGCCCTGTGGAACTCCACGGTCAGCCCGTCCAGCCCCGGGGATTTTCCCCTCGAGAGCCGGGCGAGGGCACCGGTCAGCTCCGCCAGGCTTAGCGGAGCTTCCAGATTTTCGGCGCCCTCCGGGCTGACCTTCGGCAGGTCCTCCCACAAAACTCTACGCGCTTCCTCGCTGGACGGATCCGGAGAGAACAGAGCCCCGTAATATTCACGGGCCCTGTTGTTGACGCCCTCCGGATCCGAGACGAGAGAGCCGTCGTCGGCCAGCAGCGTCAAGAGCTGCTTACGGACACTCTGCCTTTTTTCCAGCGAGTAGAAGAAGGGGGAGCCGCAGTCCAGATCCCGCAGGAACCGGATCCGCGACCTCACGAACGCGCCTCGGGACCCGACGAGCTGCAGATCCTTCAGCGCGGCCCTCTTCGCTTCGTACACCGTCCGCAGGGCCGGGTCCTGGACGACTTGACCGAGACGGGCTTCCAGGTCGAGCACCTCTTTTTCTAGGCGCCCGACTCTGGCCGCCCGCCTCTTGGTCGACCCCCTCGCGTACTCTTGACAGAAGACGCGGACGTGAGCCTTGCCCACGTCCCACCATAGCCTCAAGGAGGGGAAGCCCCCCTGCTTCCTTCTCCAGTCGGACCAGAATCGACGGAACGAGTCCTGGAACCGCACGTCCTCCAGCAGCCGGTTGTTAAAGTGCCAGTACGCAGACCCCGTCCTCGCGCGGAGCGAAGCGAGCTCCGCCCACACCAGGTGGTGGTCCGAACACGGCACCGGCCGCATGGAGGCCGCCGGGACACAGGAAACGTACGCCCGAGACACGTAAAGGCGGTCGACTCTAGACCATCCAACTCCAGGCCTCACCCAAGTAAAGGCGCTGGAGTCGGGGTGGAGATTTCGCCAGACGTCCACCAAGTCGAAGGACCCGACCATCGCCGTCATGCACTGCGGGGCACCGGAGCGGTCCCTCGCCTCGAGGGTGCAGTTAAAATCCCCCCCGAGGACAATGCAGTCGCCGACGTCGACGGAGCCAAGAAGAGCGGACACCTCTTCAAAGAAGCGCGTTTGCTGCGGGCCGGGCTGAGGGGCGTACACGTTCACGAGATGGAGCGGCACGTCCCCCAGGCGAACCGTTACGTGCAGCAAGCGGCCTGGCACGGGCTCCTCGACCCCCAAGATCTCCGGCTGAAAATACGGGCCCAGCAAGATGGCCACCCCACTAGAAATGGCGGTGAGGTGGCTCATGCGGACCTCTCCTTGCCATTCCAGGAGCCACGTGGCTTCGTCTCCCGGAACGGTGTGGGTTTCTTGCAGGAAGCACACCGCATATTTCCCCTCCCGCAGGAGCGAAAAATTGTCAAATCTACGGCGTGCCCCTCTGCCGCCGTTGATGTTGAGGCTGGCTATGGTTATCTTCATGGCAAAAGCATAGTGCAACCTCTTCCTTAGCCTATTGTGGGGGAGGGAGTGGAGTCGTTTGTTGACCTCCACTCCCTCCGCAGCCCAGCGAGGAACTTTTTGAGCCGGCGCAGCTCAAGGCCTTGAGCCTTTGATAAGGGCCCGCCCGCGGCCATGGTTTTAGCGGCGGCGCGGACGGACGCGACGAGCAGCCCCGGCTCGGACCATCTTTCCAGGGCCAGACGGGCTTGGTCGCGGCGACCCCGGCACTGGACCAAAAAGTCCCGGAGTTCCTCTGCGGGAATGAGGAGGGTCTCAGTGGCGGCCGCGAGCAGATCCACCGCCTCACTGGCGATGGACTCGAGATCTTCACCCGCGTCCTCCACCGAGTCCCCGTCCCCCTCCGGGAGGTCGCCGCTAGCAGCCGGCCCGTCGACCGCACGAGGTACGGCAAACGGCCCGGCCGCTCCATTTGGCCCTGGCTCTGCCCCGATCCCACCCCCAGGATCGTCGGCAGAGGAGTCCCCACTGGGCTCTTTTAAAATTGGTGCTGGGTCGGGAAGCGACAGCGGAAGGGGTTCCCCCTCCGCCCCAGGAACCGGGGAACAGGGAGAGACCTGGTCAAAGTAATGTTCCAGGTCCTCCAATTCCCCCAGCTCCACAGTAGGGGGCGAGGGTTGTTGTTCTTCTCCCTCCCCGCCGCCACCCCCCAGCCCAGCGTGAACGGATTCCATAAAATTGGCATTTTCAGAGTCGAGCAAATCCCGGGGGAAGTTGGGTATTGGCTGGGCGGGCTCAGGTTCGGCCTTTTTGGCCTCGCCCGCCTCAGTCCCCGGGACGCTCGACCCGGCGGCTACGCATTCTTCCGCTGGCCCCACGCCCCCCACGACAGGCAGATCTGCCACGCCCTCCCCAGGAGGCAGCGGCTGGGCAGCCTCGACTGCCTCACCCTCCCCGGGGACAGATTCCTCGCGCCTACAGCGCAATTTGGGGGCACTGGTGGGGGACGCGGGACACGTGGCGGGCACCGCCTCCTCCGCGGAGGGACGTTGTTCCCCCTCCGCCTCATTGGGGCGGTGCCTCCTTTTGTTCCTGGGGGTGCGCGGAGGCAGGGGGACCTCCATGTCTGCCGAGGCCTCCCGCTCCGCCCCCCCCTTTTCCTTATCTTGCCCTCGCCCGAGCCCCTCTGCGGTATTGGTCAAGGGCTCGGGCACGGGCTCAGGGCACCCCGCGCTCGCCGGTGACTGGGTTGGGCTGAGCGCGGTGGTCAGACTTTCCGGCGCACTGAGGGGGCCCGCCTCTAGATGTCTCGTCTTCTTCCGCGCCTTCTTTTCGATCGGACGCTCTCCCTCCCCCCCGCCGGAGGCCGTGAAAACAAAGGCCCCCGACGATGCCCGCGCACCCATGGCTCCCGGCACGCGGACGCAACTAGGGGGAGGGGTGGCGGCGGCGCCAGCCTTGGCCGCCTTCGGTGGTTTGGCGGCCTTGGAGGCGGGGCAGTTCTTACGAGCGTGCCCCACCTCCCTACAGGCATGGCACTGCACGCCGTCCGACGTCCAGAAGACGCGGTAGGCAGTCCCCTCGTGCACCACATTAAAGTGCCCTTCCGTCATGTCCTCCCGCGCCAGCCGGACAAAGAGCTGGCGGCGGAAGGAGAACACGTGGCGCAGGCTGCTCTCCCTGAGGCCGAGCGGTATGGGGTTGATCCCCGACCTTACCTCCCCCAGTTGGTGTAGGTGAGGGAGGAGGAGCTCAGCGGAAACAAAGGGCGGGACGTTTGACACGATGACCCTCTGCGCGGTGGCCTCGAGAGGGTCCACCGGCAGGAACGTCCCGCCCACCGTGAGCCCCTTTTCAAGGGCCAGGGACACCGCCCGCTCCGACCCCAGGAAGAACACGGCCTTCCCAGACATCTTGGAGGCTGCGACAATGGCCGAGGGGCCGACTACCCCAGCCATCGCCCGCACGCACTCCTCGATGGTCATTGTGGGGTGAGTGTAGCTCTTGACCCCGTGTTTTTTAGTAATAAGTGTAAAAGGTGGCAGGGCAGCGGGTGGCGCAGGAGGTGCCGTGGATGTGGACACCGCCTGCGCATATGTCCTCGCTGGCCCCGCCACTGGCGTGGATGGGGTCGCCATCACGGGGTCCCTTTAAGGGCAACATCCACCTCAAAGACACAGGCCTTAATGGTCTTGATTGGCCTCGTTTGATTTGACCGAGCAGAGGAGCTCTTAATGAGGCACACCTCTCCCCTAGTTGACAATTGGAGAGGGGCCTTGCTCCCTCTGCTCAGTTGTCTCAATTGTTTTTTTTAAAAAATTAGGAGAAAGGGGCCTCAGAGAGAGAGGGGAGAAACAGAGTAACAGAGAAAGAGAGAGAGGGGTGGGATGGGGGGGGGGGGGAACTGCGAGGGCAGGTCTCCCCTCGCAGTTGTGGGTGGGTGCACTCCCCAGATGGCAAAACACAAAAAACACAGTCCTTGGGGTGGGTCTTCAGGTGGGGGGAGAAGACGTCTTCACCTGGGGCAGCTGGAGCCACCAGGCACACACTCCTAACGATGTTAATTGGGTGATTAAAAAATCTTCAGCCTGGTAGCTCCAGCTATCCCAGGCTAGGCAAATGTGGGGGGTGGGGGGGGTTCCAATTGTGGGGGGGTCCTAGTTGTAAGCAAGGCCCCCACACACACTACCACACACACACACACCCCCCGCGATGTTCCGGCCCTCAGTGGTCTTCTTTCCTCCCCCCACCGATACAACAAAGTCTGTTTGGGAAATGCACCCACACCCACCTGTAGAATTGTAGAGTCTCTCTCCTTCCACACTGGATGTTGTTTTGGTCTTTTCCCCCTCGCTCCAACTCTTTGCAGAATGTTAAAAGTTGTTAAATGTTTTCTGTTCTCCTCCTCTCCCTCTGGGTTAAAGTTGGTATTGAAGCCCCTTCCTTCCTTCTCTTCCTGGGCTGGTCTCAGGGCTCTCCAGGCAGGAGCAAAAGTTGATAGCTGCTCCTCTCTCTGCAGCTCAGCTCCTACTGTGCAGGACACGCCTCTACTGCTCCACAATTGGTCCTTGTGCATGAAACTCTTTTAGAGTCTACCTGCAAAACATAAACATTAAACTGTGCCACCCGACCTGGGTGACACACCAGACATTTACAAGGCCCTTTTTTTTTTCCTTTTTTTGGTTTTTTTTTTTGCACTAAAATCACAATTTAAAAGGGAAGGGGACACTAAAAGCACCGGCAATGAAAACAAATTAAACTTTAAAACGTAAAATCAAATTAAAATTTGGTTGCCGGGCGTGATGATGCACTCCAGTCCCTCCGGTGCCCACCTCTCGCGGAAGGCCGCGAGCGTACCGGTGGACACCGCGTGCTCCATCTCCTCCTTGTGCATGAATGACAGAAGGATAGTTTGCAGGTGAAGCAGGTAATCAGGAAGGCGAATGGAATATTGGCCTTCATTGCGAGAGGGATGGAGTACAAAAGCAGGGAGGTCCTGCTGCAACTGTGCAGGATATTGGTGAGGCCGCACCTGGTGTACTGCATGCAGTTTTCGTCACGTTACTTAAGGAAGGATACACTAGCTTTGGAAGGGTTACAGAGACGATACACTAGGCTGATTCAGGAGATGAGGGGTTACCTTATGATGATAGATTGAGTAGACTGGGTCTTTACTCGTTGGAGTTCAGAAGGATGAGGGGTGATCTTATAGAAACATTTAAAATAATGAAGAGGATAGACAGGATAGAGGCAGAGAGGTTGTTTCCACTGGTCGGGGAGACTAGAACTAGGGGGCACAGCCTCAAAATACGGGGGAGCCAATTTAAAACCGAGTTGAGAAGGAATTTCTTCT
This sequence comes from Pristiophorus japonicus, assembly GCF_044704955.1. Lineage (NCBI taxonomy): Eukaryota > Metazoa > Chordata > Chondrichthyes > Pristiophoridae > Pristiophorus > Pristiophorus japonicus. Next base: position 99,098,813 of record NC_091980.1, on the reverse strand, counting down.
CCCAGAGGGTTGTGAATCTGTAGAATTCTCTACCCAAGGAAGCACTTGAGGCTAGCTCATTGAATATATTCAAATCACAGATAGATAGATTTTTAACCAATAAGGGAATTTAGGGTTATGGGGAGCGGGTGGGTAAGTGGAGCTGAGTCCACAGCCAGATCAGCCATGATCTTGTTGAATGGTGGAGCAGGCTCGAGGGACTAGATGGCCTACTCCTGTTCCTAATTCTTATGTTCTTATGTTCTTATGTTCTTATTAATGTTGGGGAAGTCCAGAACCAGGGGTCACAGTCTAAGGATAAGGGGTAAGCCATTTAGGACCGAGATGAGGAGATACTTCTTCACCCAGAGAGTGGTGAACCTGTGGAATTCTCTACCACAGAAAGTTGTTGCGGCCAATTCACTAAATATATTCAAAAAGGAGTTAGATGTAGTCCTTACTACTAGGGGGATCAAGGGATATGGCGAGAAAGCAGGAATGGAGTACTGAAGTTGCATGTTCAGCCATGAACTCATTGAATGGCGGTGCAGGCTCAAAGGGCCGAATGGCCTACTCCTGCAGCTATTTTCTATGTTTCTATGTCTGGCACCCAGGCCGCGGAATGTCTCGGAACTGTGCGCCTTTCTCGCGCTACTCAATTACTTTGGGAACTTTATGCAGAACTTGAGCACGCTGCTTGGGCCTCTCCACATGCTACTCAGAAAGGGGTGCGATTGATTTTGGGGGGACGCCCAAGAACGCGCCATCAATAAGGCACGCAACCTTCTATGTTCCAATAGTGCTTTAGCCTTTTTTGACCCAGATAAAAAGTTAGTCCTTACGTGTGATGTGTCAGCGTACGGGGACAGGTGCGTTTTACAGCACGTCAATGATGCAGTTAAATTGCAGACCGTTGCTTATGCCTCCAGGTCACTTTCGCGGGCGGAGCGTGGGTACGGTATGGTTGAGAAGGGGGCGCTCGCGTGCGTGTGCGGTGTCAAAAAGATGTACCAATACTTTTTCGGGGCCAAGTTTGCGTTAGAAACCGACCACAAACCCCTCACTTCCCTACTATCCGAGTGCAAGGCAATCAACGGCAACGCCTTGGCACGCAGTCAGCAGTGGGCACTCATGCTGGAGGCTTACAACTACACAATAAGGCACAGACCTGGCACAGACAACTGTGCCGACACGCTTAGCAGGCTACCTCTGGCGACCACAGAAGGGTCCGCCGAACAGGACTGTGAGATGGTCATGGCAATCAATGCCTTTGAATCCACAGGTTCGCCCATGACGGCTCGCCAAATCAGAGCCTGGACGACCAGCGACCCCACTTTATCTCAAGTTAAAGGATGCGTTTTAACCGGTTACTGGGCAGAGGCTCGCAATGCCTGCCCCGAGGAGATCAAACCCTTCCATAGGCGCATGCATGAACTCTCACTACAGGCAGACTGCCTGATGTGGGGCAGCTGAGTAGTTATGCCCTTATGAGACAGGGAGGTGTTTGTCCGGGAGCTCCATCGTGAGCATCCGGGGATCGTCCTTATGAAAGCCATAGCCAGATCTCATGTCTGGTGGCCTAGCATTGACGCGGACTTGGAGCTCTGCATCCGTCAGTGCACCATTTGTGCCCAACTCAGTAATGCCCCCAGGGAGGCCCCCACTAAGCCCCTGGCCCACCAAACCGTGGTCGCGGGTGCATGTAGACTATGCGGGCTCATTCATGGGCAAAATGTTCCTCGTAGTCGTTGATGCATTTTCAAAATGGATCGAGTGCACCATTTTAAACTCGAGCACCACCTCCACCACTGTGGAGAGCCTTAGAACCATGTTTGCAACGCACAGCATTCCTGAAATGGTCCGTGCTTCACCAGCGCAGAATTTCACGATTTTATAGTTGACCACGGTATAAATCACGTTAAGACGGCACCTTTCAAGCCGGCCTCCAATGGCCAGGCGGAGCGAGCAGTGCAGATTATTAAACAAGGCACGCTCAGAATCCAAGGTCCCACGCTGCAGAGCCGCCTGTCGCGACTGCTGCTGGCATACAGATCTCGTCCGCATTTGTTGACTGGGGTTCCCCCCGCGCAACTTTTGATGAAAAGAACCTTAAAGACCAGGCTCTCGTTAATCCTCCCAGACATGCATGAAATTGTTGAGGCTAAGCGTCAAAAGCTAACTGAGTACCATGACCGAAATTCGAGGGGGAGGTGGAATGAGATAGGGGATAAAGTGTTTGTGCTAAACTATGGCCGGGGTCCCAAATGGCTTGCAGGGACAGTAACAGACAAAGAGGGAAACAGGCTACTGGTTGTACAAATGGACAATGGCCAAACCTGCCGGAGGCACGTAGACCAAGTAAAAAGTAGATTCACTGATAACACTGAAGAACCAGAGGCAGACTACAATGTGGAACTCACACCACACCTGGTGGACAGACAGGTGGAACAACCTGAGGAAAGGGCAGTCTCAACAGACAGCCCAGGCGAGATACCAGCAATCACACCGAACGAAACAGACAGCCCAGGCGAGATGCCAGCAATCACACTGAACGAAAAACAGGCACCAGGGCAAACAACTGAACCACAACTAAGACGCTCCATGCGAGAGCGCAGACCACCTGAGAGACTGAATCTATAAAGGCAATAAGACCTTGGGGGAGGGTGATGTCATGTATCTCACAATTCTGTATATAACTTATCTTACCATGCTATACATGACTGTAACTGGATATGACCTGTAACAATAAGCATACCTTACCACCAGGGGTGCACTTGCAGGAGACACTCCATGCCTGTCCCACTGAGGTATATAAAGAGAGGTCCCAGGCAAGTGCAGCACTGGAGAGCTGGAATTAAAGGTGCAGGTCCTGAGTGACCTTGACTCGTGTAAGTCAGTACATTAGAGTCAGGACTTAACAGTCTCTTAACTGCCCTCTGAAATAACTGCTACGGATAATAATAAAACTGGACGGACCACCTGGCATCGATTTCGGCACTGGCTTCAGACTCGACAATGGCACACCCAGCCAAGTCGGCCCTGCAAAGTCCTCCTCACTAAAATCTGGGGACTTGTGCCAAAATGTGGAGAGCTGTTCCACAGTCAATCAACAGCCTGTCATAGTCATACTCACAGAATCATACCTTTCAGCCAATGTTCCCAGATTCCTGCATCACTATCTCACCAGAGGTGGCAGCACAGTGGTATACAGTTGGGAGAGAGTAGGCCTAGGAGTCCTCAATATTGACTCCAGGCACCCATGAGGTCTCATGGCTTCAGGTCAAGCATAGGCAAGTAAATCTCCTGCTGATTACTACCTGCCTCAGCTGATGAATCAGTACACCTCCATGTTGAATGCCAATTTGAAGAAGCACTGAGAGTAGCAAGAGCACAGAAAGTACTCTAGGTGAGGGACTTCAATGTCCATCACCAAGAGTGACTTGGTAGCACCACTACTGACTGACCTGCTGAGTCCTGAAGGACATAGCTGCCAGACTAGAACTGTGGCAGAGGTGAAAGAACCAACATGAGGGAAAAACCTTTTTGGCCTCATCCTCACCAATCTACCTGTCACAGATGTATTTGTCCAAGATAGCTTTGGAAGCAGTGACCACTGCACAGTCTTTGTGGAGACAAAATCTTGTCTTCACACTGAGGACACCCTCCATCGTGTTGTGTGGTACTACCACCGTGCTGAATTGGATAGATTCAGAACCGGTCTAGCAACAAAAACTGGGCATCCATGAGATGCTGTGGGCCATCATCATCCACAGAATTGTATTCCACCACAATCTGTAACCTCATGGCCCGGCATATCCCTCACTCGACCATTACCATCAAGCCAGGGGACCAACCCTGGTTCAATGAGGAGTGCAGAAGAGCAGGCCAGGAGCAGCACCAGGCATATCTAAAAATGAGTTGCCAACCTGGGAAAGTTGCAACACAGGACTACATGCATGCTAAACAGTGGAACCAGCATGCTATAAATAGAGCTAAGCGATCCCACAATCAACGGATCAGATCAAAGCTCTGCAGTCCTGCCGCATCCAATCGTGAATGGTGATGGACCATTAAACAACTGACAGGGGGAGGAGGCTCCACGAACATCCACTTCCTCAATGATGGCAGAGCCCAGCACGCAAGTGCAAAAGTCAAAGCTGAAACGTTTGCAACTATCTTCAGCCAGAAGGCACGAGTGGATGATTGCTCTCGGCTTCCTCCTGAGGTCCCCACTATCACAGAAGCCAGCCTTCAGCCAATTCGATTCACTCCATGTGATATCAAGAAACGGCTGAGCGCACTGGAATACAGCAAAAGCTCTGAGAACATCCCGACTGTCGTGCTGAAGACTTGTGCTCCAGAACTAGCTGTACCTCTAGCCAAGCTGTTCCAGTACAGCAACAACACTGGCATCTACCCAAAAATGTGGAAAACTGCCCAGGTATGTCCTGTCCACAAAAAGCAGGACAAATCCAATCCGGTCAATTACCACCCCATCAGTCTATTCTCAATCATCAGCAAAGTGATGGAAGGTGTCATCGACAGTGCTATGAAGGGTTACTTATTCAACAATAACCTGCTCACTGATGTTCAGTTTGGGTTCCGCCAGGACCGCTCAGCTCCTCATTATAACCTTGGTCCAAACATGGATAAACAAGCTGGATTCTAGAGTTGAGGTGAGAGTGACTGCCCATGACATCAAGGCAGCATTTGACTGAATGTGGCATCAAGCAACCTTAGTAAAATTGAAGTCAATGGGAATCAGGGGGAAAACTCTCCACTGGCTGGAGTCAGACATAGCACAAAGGAAGATGGCTGTGATTGTTGGAGGTTGATCATCCCAGCCCCAGGACATCGCTGCAGGAGTTCCTCAGGGAAGTGTCCTAGGCCGAACCATTTTCAGCTGCTTCATAAATGACCTTCCCTCCATCAAAAAGTCTGAAGTGAGGATGTTCGCTAATGATTGCACAGTACTCAATTCCATTCGTAACTCCTCAGATGGTGAATCAGTCCATGCGCGAATGCACCAAGACCTGGACGACATTCAGGCTTGTGTTGATAAATGGCAATAACATTCGTGCCACACAAAGCCAGGCAAAAAGAACATAAGAAATAGGAGCGGGAGTAGGCAATATGGCCCCTCGAGCCTGCTCTGCCATTTAATATGATCATGGCTGATCCGATCACAGATTCAGGTCCACTTCCCTGCCCGCTCTCCATAATCCTTTATTCTCTTATCGTTTAAGAAACTGTCTATTTCGGTCTTAAATTTATTCAATGTCCCAGCTTCCACAACTCTCTGAGGCAACGAATTCCACAGGTCCACAACCCTTTGAGAAAAGAAATTTCTCCTCATCTCAATTTTAAATGGGCGGCCACTTATTCTAAGATTATGCCCTCTAGTTCTAGTCTCCCCTATCAGTGGAAACATCCTCTCTGCATCCACCTTGTCAAGCCCCCTCATAATCTTATACGCTTCGATAAGATCACTTCTCATTCTTCTGAATACCAATGAGTAGAGGCCCAACCTACTCAACCTTTCCTCACAAGTCAACCCCCTTATCTCTGGAGTCAACCTTGTGAACCTTCTCTAAACTGTCTCCAAAGCAAGTATTATACTTTTGTAAATATGGAAACCAAAACTGCACGACTATTTCCAACAAGCGAGAGTCTAACCACCACCCCTTGACATTCAACAGCATTACCATTACCTGCAATATCCCCTCCATGTTACACATCTTCCTGACTTGGAAATTTATCGCTGTTCCTTCATCGTCACTGGGTCAAAATCTGGAAACTTCCTCGCGAACAGCACTGTGGGAGTACCTTCACCACACGGACTGCAGCGGTTTAAGAAGGCGGTTTACCACAACCTTCTCAAGGGCAATTAGGGATGGGCAATAAATGCCGGCTTTGCCAGCGACGTCCGCATCCCAGGAACGAATAATTTTAAAAGAAACAGAATTTGTAGATGAGGAAAGTTGTGGGTTTAATTTTGATTTTGAGCGATTGTGTAAATCACGTGATAGCGAATCGGCAGCCCATTTTACATGTCTCACGATTTTTATTGCCATTAGTTGTTAAAATGAATGGTTGGGAAATCATGGGCAATGCATGCCCAAATTTCACAATTGCACTGGAGTGGTGAAGCTCACTGCCAGCAGCACAGACTCTTAAAATAACATCCAATAGGTCTAAGGCAGTTGGTAAGTGTGCAGAACAATTGCAAATTGCAATATTAATAATAGTCTTGAATTTCCCCACATTTTCTGCCACTGTGCTACCATAATTGTATCGTCAATGATGCATGTAAATAGTGTTTCCACTGCACTTTTGTTTACATTCATTCAGATTTCCAGCATCCACAATATTTTACTTTTGTGTATTGAAGGCCCAAATGGATAAGTGTGTCAATGTCCCACCTGTTCTCTTTAAATAGAGGGAATCTGTTAGTATTCAGTGACACCAGAAGAGTACTAATCACCAGAACATGAATCTTCACCACACATGTTTTTGAGAAGTCACTTTCATCCATAAATATGCCATTGAGTTGGTACAGTTAGTTTGGATAAATGCTTGTTTGCGTTGTAGTCTGCAATTAAGCAGAGAGCAATACCAGTGGCAACTGCAGTGAAGACCTCAGTATCACAAGTGAGGGATACAATAGAAGTAGCATCTCTCATTAATGCTCTCACTGCTACTGAACTTCAACATGCATTCATGAGTAGTTTCAACTTGCTTAGAGGATGGCTACAGGTAATCATGAGGAGGAAGATTCGAAGAACTCATTGGATGAAATAGCAATTGACTCTTGCAGTGCACTTAGTGGGTGTATGGAAAGACTGTGATATAAGCATTTTGCAATTTTAATATCGAGGTTAGTTATCTCTTCCGATCATTGAGGACCAGGTGACACATCAATACCAAGCTTTGATGCTGAATCTGAACATAGTTTGTCTGTAAAGTCCAGGTAACTATGTTTATTCTAGTGAACCTGTTGCCTGGGATAGTTTGTTCTGGAAGTGATATGCCTTCCATGCCTCTCCTCAAGCCTTTGCTTCACTATGTAATAATTAGCGATAACTGATGTACCCATGATGAGAACTTTGCTGCAGTACTATCAATTGTGCCTTTGGAGAAACTCATAATCTGAATGCCAACATTAAAGCCAGGAGCATACAATGTACACAAACCCATACAGTTTATATTTACTAGGGTGGCAAATCAGCTTTGATGTGCACATTTGGGTCTGATTTGATGCCACAAAAGGTCTAGTTGGGGGATGCTGTTGTAGTCACTGATTCAACTGGAAATTCCTGTCCTCATAATAAATAAAGAATTTCCACCTGTAGCACGGAGTATGATTCCAAAACAAAGCAGCAACATTGGGTTGGAATTCCAGCCAAGAACATCACATAAATGTGAATGGGAGATAAAGGGGAGGTCTGAATACTAAAAGTGCCTTTCAAACTGGCAGTGGAAGTGGAAGAGGCGGATGCCTCTGTGTAGTAGAGGGGTTTAAGAGAGGGAATATATCTGTGAAGGGAGAGAGTGACTGTTGAGGACGTGTTAGGATGGTTGATATGCTGAATGCGGATAAAGCCAATGTCACTTTTTTTTCTCTAGATTTTTAATACAAAATATTGTATCAATTGTGAAGTTAAAAAAAAGATTTTGGGGGCAAAATTGCCCTGCGCCCCTATCGGTGCTGATAACTTTGCAGGGCCAGAACTTTTCTTTCCTGACCCGGAAGTTCAGGCCCCGACGCAGAATTGGGCCTACTGCCCCTCAAAGGAAGCGGAGCGTTGTCTCCGACACTCCGTTTCGTTTGGGGACAGTCCTGAGACAGTAGCGCAGTGCTGAGGCCATCGCTACAATGCAGCACCGCTTCCATTAAAGGGGAGGGGCACTGCACACTCAGCACGGCCCTTTGGTGGCCGCCACCGGATCACCAGGGCAGTGTGAGACCGGGCCAGCAGCCTGGCACCCAAAACAGAGTGCTGAGCTGCATGATTGCTGCCGTAACCACTCTAGGGCCACCACGGTCAGGCTGACCCGAGAGTTGGCCGACCAGCAAAGATGGTGGCCTGGGACGCTGCAGACCTCTCCTTTAAACAGCGTCCCGAGAGCAAATGTCTGCCAGCTTCGTGACCCGCAAAGCTGGCGTTCCAATCCACCCCCGCCAAACTCACAGCCAGTGGGGTAATTTCCCGCACAAGGTGGTGAGGGGTCGGTGCAGGACAGTGAGGGTTCGCCGAGCACGTTGATGACATCATCACCAGTTGCACAACGGCCCGGGGCGCTAATGGCAGCGCCTCCCAAATATCCGGGGCAAGTTCCCGGGAGATGGTAGCACCCCCTCCCCTGGGTGAAAACTGCTAACGGGCGTCAACGAGGTGCAAAAAAGGGGCAATTTTTCCCCCTTTAAGATTAATGTGGAAAATTCCACCAGTTGGAGGGGGCAGCATTTGGAAGGAGTGTGTACAATTCTAACTTTGCTGCCTACAGCCCTGATGAATATTGGCTGGAATTTAATTTTCAGATTTATTTTACTCTGTGTTAACTTCCCAAGTTCCTCTTGATTCCCTTTTAAGAAGAGATTAACAAGTAAGTTTTTTGGCTAACTTTCATAAACACATTTTAGCATGGGAACAAGATTTAGTAGTGGTAAAAATAGATGAAAATTCCATTACCTTTTTCTACCAGTCTTGCTTTCCCATTTACAGAGATAGCTTGGCCCAGTGCTAGCTATAGGCTCCACTATTTAGCTACTAAGCAACAACAGATCATTCCATGTTAATGTTACAATGTTTCCCTCTTTGAATTTGTTGCAGTATTTACACCTCTGATGTTATAATAAACTGGTGAGTGATAAAAAAATTTGATAAGTTAATAGTGCCTAAAATAAGATTTATCTGAAATTTAAATTTGATCCTTTTCTTTACTGAATCTCATCCACAAGGCAAGAAAATTGTGACAGTACAGGATTATGCTGCATGTACCAAAGTAATTCTGGGAGAGAAGTGTTATGTATGCATGCCAATGATGTAATGATGTACTGTAACACTAGACTGTATATACTTTACCTGTACACCAGAGGGTGCTGCTGCTGGAGACCTAAGGGTCACCTGTACACTGCAGGTAACCCAGTATAAAAGGGAGCTCACCTCTTGGTGTCCTCACTCTAGGAGCTGCAAATAAAGGACTACAGTCTGTACAGTTCAAGTGCCATACCCCTGCCTCGTGGAGTCATTAACAGAGTGCCTACATACGCAATAACTGGCGATGAGGTCGCGAATTCCACGCACAGCATGTCTAATCTCAGCAACTTCCAACAATTCACCGATGGGGAAGATTGGGACGCCTTCGTGGAAAGGTTAGAACACTTTTTCATAGCCAACGATCTGGATGGGGTCTCACCGGCCACATTGGCGAACAAGCGCAGGGCCATCCTGCTTAGTAGTTGTGGGTCCACTATCCATGGCCTCGTCAGGGACCTGCTAGCCCCAGTGAAGACAACAACCAAGAGCTATGGGGAACTCGTAACCTTAATACAAGAGCATCTGAAACCCAAAGAAAGCACAGCCAGGCACTGGTTTTACACTCACCGAAGGCCAAGAAATTGCAAAGGATGCTGCAGATTTAAGAAGGTTGGCTGCACCTTGTGACTTTGGTGACCACCTCACAGATGCACTAAGGGACATTTTTGTTATTGGGATCGGCCACGAGGGCCTCCTCCACAAACTGCTCTTTGCGGATATCACAGTCACCCTGCAGAAGGCAATCAAAGTGAGCCAGGCCTTCATGATTTCGGAGAATGTGCAGAAAAAGCTTTACTCACTGCATCACTGAAGAGTTGGCTGATCACCTGGGCTCCGACACCGAAGAAGACGAAACTGCTTAACCCCTGGAAGAAGAGTACGGAATTTATACCTGCTCCACCGAGAGTTCCCCATGGACGATGGAAGTGGACATCAACGGAGTTCCAGTTTCGATGGAGATCGACACATGGGCAAGCCTGTCTTTGATGAGCCAGATGACCTTCGAAAAACTTTGGAACAATCCTGCCGAACGACCAAAGCTGTCTCCTGTACAGGCAAAGCTGCTCACCTATACCAAAGGCACCATCCCAGTCATTGGCAGCGTGGACGTCCAGGTCTCCCAGGGCGGCGTGTTGAACAAGGTCCCCCTGTGGATTGTTGCTGGCAATGGTCCAACACTGCTGGGAAGAAGTTGGATGAAGCAGGCCCAATCCAGTCGGAGCGACAACGGCCTCCGGGCTCCAGCGATCGACATCCCATGGAGCCCCGAACTTGGATCCATCACAGCACCTATCAACCAGCTCGACTGCACGCCGACGACTGCACAACACCATGGTGAGATCAACCAGCCTGAACGTCCAGACCTCACCTTCCGGGCCATGGCAGGACTCCGAGGGAAGAAGATCGGTGGAAAAGGTGGATTCCCGACAGCTGTGGACGAACCTGAGAAGAAAAAGATCACCACAGCCTACCTCAAGAAGAGCGAGAAGATGGCGGCCGCATCACGAGGCGAAGAACCTAAAATCAAAATTGCCGCGATCAGACCACGAGGGGCAGATTTGGAGGAACGACACGTGGCACCGAGCGGCAAATCGGATTGGAAGGCCCCCTTAAAGGAGACCAGTAACCCAAAGAAATTAAAGGGACAGTTTCACTCTAGGCATAACGATGCCAAGGACTTTAAAGTTAAAAGTGCAGTAAGCGAATGCAGGTATGCAAATGTAATGTTGAATTGTGATGCCGGATTAACTAATTAGGAAAATGTAATGAATGCTTGTGAAAGTGATGTTAGCAACAAGTTTGTACTGTTAAATGATGCTAGAAATTTTAATGTGACAAATGTAACATTGTATGGAGAACCGATACACAAGAAAGCGTTGTAAATGCTAAAAGTGATAATGTAAAGAGAGATAACTGTGTAGAATCGACTATCTGTGATCGGAGCCAATGTGTCATGTATGCCGAAAGTAGACTGTTAAAGGACAACGGGTTCTACAGGTACAATGTAAATGCCAGAGGTATTCACCCAGGGAAGACCCCCAGGTCCAGCGGGCTACCTGACCATGTAGCCTGGGCTTTTGGGACAAATATTATGCCCCAAGAAGGGCTCACACACACCCAGTGGGAGTAGACCCACTGTAGGGGCAGCGGTCAATGGGCAGCACAGCCACCACCACTGGCAACCTGCCCCAGATCAGCCCAACACCCCCTGGCCAACAGGGCTAGCACCGGGAGCGAGAGGCTAGTACCCTCCAGCTTTCCTGGCGGACCCTGTCATGACCAGACTTCCATCACCAATGGAGGACAAGGAGCCCACACAGCCCTGTGGCCCTGCCCACCACCACACACCACCACTTACCCACTCTAAAGTGTGTGTACCTTACCCACTGCACTGGCTCCACCACTGAGGAATCCTCCAACAGTGACACCCACATGGTCTTTGTGTGAGGGGGTGGGGGAATGAATGAGGGCAGCCTCAACCACAGGGATCACAGCTGGCACCCACACAACCCTCACCACAACCTCCCACAGCCCACTACTGATCACCTCCCCATGTCATGGCAATAAGGACTTGGGAAAGGCTATGGGGGGGGGTGGGGGGCGGAGTGTTATTATGTATGCATGTCAATGATGTAATGATGTACTGTAACATAAGACCTGTATATACCTTACCTGTACACCAGAGAGTGCTGCTGCTGGAGATCTAAGGGTCACCTGTACATTGCAGGTATCCCAGTATAAAAGGGAGCTCACCTCTTGGTGTCCTCACTTTAGGAGCTGCAATAAAGAACTACAGTCTGTACAGTTCCAGTGCCATACCCCTGCCTCGTGGAGTCATTAACAGAGTGCCTACATACACAATAAGAAGGAATTGTCCTCCCAACTTCACTATGCTTTGTATGCAAGATTTTATTCAGAATCATTATAATTTAGCACAATAAATTGTAATTGTAAATATTAAAAGTATTCTTATATTAATACATTGCAAATATTGAATATTTTTGTATCCAAAACACAAACAGAAAACAGTATCATATATAAAGAGCATAGATAATAATTTAAGCGTATTTAAAGTTAGGTACTTAGAAAGAGCTCCTTTTTGTTGGTTGTTAATGGGCTGTATTCAAGATTATTGCCATAGGACATTAATGTTTTGCTCATGTTCAACAGAATTAAAGAAAATTGCTTTTAAATCATTTACTTTAAAGAACATCTTAAATTTAGTTTCCATTTCCAGATCTGATCTTCCTAAAATAATCAGATGAATTTCATTAGACTGAATCTCAGATATTTTTATAGTTTGGGAATATAAGGATAGGCCAACAATAAAAAAGTTTCTTTGCTTCTTTAAATGGAGATATTTAGTTCAGCATATGATAGAGTGGAGTGATGATTATTTATAAGGACTAGTTCTAATTTATAAACCTCAGTCCACTTCTGTCAATAAGACAATACTGAATAATAGACAGTGATATAATTAAAGCACAAGGTGAAAGCAAGTTACTTTAAATAGCATAATGTCTCTCATTGCTGTGTAAAATTGGAATTTTAACCATATACCTAATTATATTGAAGCAATCATATTGAGATATGTGATATAACTTGTGGTCAAGCCTAAAATTCAACTTTCTCGAAGGAACAAATTGCTCATTCGTTAGAAATTATGGGGGCGATTTTCATCTGTGTGAGGTAAACAGGACAAGTCCATGGCTGCTCAGAGGAATTAGCATGGGGTGCATGCAATTTTTGAGAGGTCAGTCCTCATTATTATATGTTCTGCAAGCTGTCTGTGTGAAACACACTCCCAATAGACAGTCCGCCGATTTGATGGGATATCAGATGGTGCAGCCGTCTGTCGAGGGCCTGCAGCAACGCAGCTTAAAGAGCAGGTGTATTTTTCATCGAAACAGAAAGAAGCAACACTGTAAAATATCAGACAACATGAATGCAGGACCTACAGCAACAAGTACATAAGGTTTCAAATCCGTTAAGGTGGAAAGCTCACAAGTGACTGCTGGAAAAAGGGTTCAAAAAGCTCCATCCATCTTTGCCACACATCAGCTGAGAAGTCCTTAAGTATCATTGGAAATGACCACCTCCTGACTTGTACCACCCGTAGTTGGGTGATAGTCGGGTGGACAGAAATAAAAATGGCATTGGGGTCTAAATGGCATCACTTGACCAATGTTTGCATGTATGCACAAGACTCTCGCTTTTCCAAAAATCGGAACAGAAATTAAAACAGTGATAAGGTGACAGGACGAGCAGCAGGACATTTTGTTTCTGGCACCACCTAATTCTTGAACTCAAACATGATGATAATGAAATGAAAATCACCCCCTTTTAGAGCAAGATTCTAGAAATCAAAATACTAGCAAGTTATATTTTTATTTGTAGGTCTCTCATGTTGGAACTTTCAACAAATCGTCCATATTACTGCCTTTTGAGGCACAACTAGGTTACCATCCTTTTCATCGTAATCTGAAAGCATCTTCAAACTATTTATTTTTCTGGCTGAAATGCTTCAGTTTTCCTTCACCTTTCTCCCTAAATGTAGAGAGGATTCAGGAAGATTGGAGTGGTGTAGGGGGTAACATGGACTGTTGATGCAGAGGGGCCTGTGTAACCTTTCAGGGAAGGAGAATGAGCAGGTCACCGGAATGACTGCTCCATTCGGTGATCCTGATCTCTCTGGCTGCGATATGTTGCATTTTTCCTCCTCCTTCTACTTCATCCTCGTCAGATGATGACCCTTCCTTTTTCTTTGTTTCCTCCAACTACAATCTTCTGTGCATTGCAATCTTGTGCAACATGCAGCACACCACTATGATGCAATAAAGATTGTGTGGAGGGTGCTCCCAGACCTAGCCAAGCACCTGCACCTTTACTTCAGTAGCGTATATTGTGCTTAATAATGTTCCTCGTGGTTCCATGGCTGTGAATGCACCCAAGCTGTTCAGGCATGATGGGGATGCGGAAATGTGTCCAGCCATATGTGCAGGGGTAACCCTTGTCTTTTACATTTCTGGAAGGATGGAATAGCGGGAGGATAGATGAGCGTTGCCAGATGAAGACATCATGACAGCTGCCTGTGAAACTGGCAGACTGTATGATCCTGCTGTGGTGATCTCACATCAGCTGGACATTGATTGAGTGATACCCCTTCCTGTTGATGAAATCTGTTGGCTTGTCTTCTGGTGATGTTGATGGCCACATGTTTGCCATCTATAACTGGGCATGAGGGGAAACAGGCACTACTGCAAATCCAAAAGCCCTCTCATTTTGAGTGTTGGTGTTCATGAGAAAGGTCATGTATTGGTTGGATATTGGTGACCTGCTTGATGCAAGCTGCGAGAAGTAACAGCCTGAAAATAGCCCGAGGCAAAAAAAAGTTAAGAGCGGTAGTGAATTTGACAGCCACTGGGAAAGCACAGGCGGCACGTCCTGTTGCAGGAAGTTGCACAGATCAGGAACAACCTGCCTGCTGAAACGCAGCCTCCAGGTGCCGTGTTCCTCAGTCATACCAGGTAAAGTGCCTCTTGGTCTATAAACCCTGTGGACTGGGTAAGGCCTCTATAAGCAGCGACCTTACCCACTGATTGTTAAGGCTGCTGCTGCTGCCGCTCCAGCTGTTCCTCCATCCAAAGTAATGAAGCAAAAATGGCATCCATGATCAGCTATGAGAGCTTAATCAGGGCAAGTAAGACAAAAGAAACAGAAACAAGTGCAACAATCCTTTGTAAAACCGCTGAGCACAATTCTGTCAGGTTAAGGAGAGTAGAAAAGACAAAATCAAAAGCATCGAAGGGGAGATAAATGGAAGGAAATAGAGGGAAGATGGAAATGGGTGGTAATGAAGGGAACTGGTAAGGGTCAGAATTCAAGGTGTGTGGGGGTGGGTGGGGGGGGGGGGGTAAAGAACCTGGGAACTGTGAGGTGGGGGAGGAAGGAGTGTTCCAGCATTAACCAGAAGGAGTTGGGAAGGAACATTACCAACTTGTTGAAGGGGAAGAAAAGTGCCAGTATAACCAGAGAGGGTTAGAAAAGAGAATGTCTCGGTGAACGGATGGGGATGACAGTATCTCTGTCAACTGAACCTGGCACTCCCATTGCAACTGCTTCGTTTCATACATGATTTGCAATACATTTAAGTTTTTCACAGAATAACAAACCATGATCTCAAAACACGAATATAAATCCTGAAATCCAATATCATAATAAGGATATTAACTTATTCAGTCACCTTGAAGCAGTGGCCTTGGTCATAGGCTTTTATTCAGAGCTGTTTTTTAGTTGTCCATTATTTTTGAGTTGTCAGCTTTTTGGGGGCTCTGTCAGCTTCTTTGAAACTGCTCATCAACTATGATGGGCTTTGTAGGTCAGCGTGCATGCTAGTAAAATTCGCAAATTTACTCTAACAATACTCTTGTGCCTGCTTAGGTGTCAAGTACTTAGAAACATAGAAAATAAGTGCAGGAATAGGCCATTCGGCCCTTCGAGTCTGCACTACCATTCAATATGATCATGGCTGATCATGCAACTTCAAATCCCCATTCCTGCTTTCTCTCCATACCTCTTGATCCCTTTAGCCATCAGGGCCACATCTAACTCTCTTTTGAATATATCTAATGAAGTGGCCTCAGCAACTTTCTGTGGTAGAGAATTCCACAGGTTCACCACTCTCTGAGTGAAAAAGTTTCTCCTCATCTCAGTCCTAAATGGCTTACCCCTTATCCTTAGACTATGACCCCTAGTTCTGGACTTCTGTGACATACAGACCAGGAGCCAATTTGTGAAAAAATGGATAAATAAGTTAAATTATAGCACCCCATGACAGAAAAGGGACCATTTCCATAGCTACAACAGGTCTAAAAAAGCTGCTTAGGCTTTGCTATATCACATATATGCCTCAAGCATTTTCTTTCATGTTGTGTGGGGTCATCATCGTCATAGGCAGTCCCTCGGAATCGAGGAAAACTTGCTTCCACTCTTAAAATGAGACCTTAGGTGGCTGAATAGTCCAATTCAAGAGCCACAGTTCCTGTCACAGGTGGGACAGTCGTTGAGGGTAGGGGAGGGTGGGACAGGTTTGCTGCACGTTCATTCTGCTGCCTGCGCATGCTTTCGGCTCTGAGACTCGAGGTGCTCAGCGCCCTCCCGGATACACTTCCTCCACTTAGGGCAGTCTTTGGCCAGGGACTCCCAGGCGTCAGTGGGAATGTTGCACTTTATCAGGGAGGCTTTGAATGTGTTCTTGTAATATTTCCTCTGCCCACCTTTGGATCGTTTGCCGTAAAGGAGTTCCTGTTATATATGTAAACTTGTATATACTTTGTACAACCACCAGAGGGCTCATCCCCTGGAATCCCAAGAGATCCCATAATCCCTTGGGAGCACAGGTATTTAAGGAGTCCTCACAGGTTGGAGAGGTACTCTGGAGACCTGCAATAAAAGACTAAAGTCACACTTTTCTTTGAGCACACAGTATGCAGTGTCTTTCTTCATACATAACAACTGGCGATGAGATACAGATAGCGAACCCAAAGATGAAGAGAACAGTGGGCATCCTGGAGAAATTCTCGGAGGGAGATGATTGGGAAACCTTTGTGGAGTGACTCGACCAATACTTCGTAGCCAATGAGCTGGATGGAGAAGAGAATGCTGCCAAACGAAGGGTGATCCTCCTCACCGTCTGCGGGGCACCAACCTATAGCCTCATGAAAAATTTGCTTACTCCAGCGAAACCCACGGAGAAATAGTACGATGATTTGTGCACACTGGTCCGGGAGCATTTGAACCTGAAGGAAAGCATGGTACCGGTTCTACAAAAGGTCTGAAGGCCAGGAAGTGGCGAGTTATGTCGCCGAGCTAGGACGCCTTGCAGGACATTGCGAATTTGAAGGACATTTGGAGCACATGCTCAGAGACTTTTTCGTACTTGGCATTGGCCACGAAAACAAACTTCGCAAACTTTCGACTGTAGAGACCCCAACCTTAAGTAAGGCCATAGTGATAACCCAGGCGTTCATTGTCACTAGTGACAAATTAAGCAAATCTCTCAGCACACAAGTGCTGCTACAAGTTCTGTGAACAAAGTGATGTTGTTTTCAAATCACAACTGCACGTCCGCAGATGTCTCAGAGTCCACCATCAAGGGTGATCAATGCCAGGCCATTAACACCTTTTTGGCGCTGCGGGGGTGAGCATCGTTTCCATTCATGCCTCTTCAAAGGGTACGTTTGCAAGGGCTGTGGAACAATGGGACACCTCCGTGAGTGCAGGCGAGCTGCAAATCCTGTTAATCCTGCAAACCACCATGTTGCAGAGGAGGACAGATCCATGGCGGATCATGACAAGCCAGAGCCTCAGACTGAGGAGGCAGAGGTACATGGGGTGCACACATTTACCAGAAAGTGTCCCCCGATAATGCTGAATGTTGAACTAAATGGACTCCTAATGTCAATGGAGCTGGACACGGGCGCAAGCCAGTCCATCATGAGCAAAAAGACTTTCAAAAATTATGGTGCAGCAAGGCCTCAAGGCCAGTCTTAACTCCTATTTGCACGAAACTAAGAACTTACACAAAGGAACTGATTCCCGTAATCGGCAGTGCTACCGTAAAGTTCTCCTACGATGGAGCGGTACACAAGCTACCACTCTGGGTGGTACCGGATGATGGTCCCATGCTGCTCGGCAGGAGCTGGCTGGGAAAGATACGCTGGAACTGGGACGAGACCCGAGCGTTATCGCCCGCTGACGACAAGTCGTGTGACCAGGTCGTAAACAATTTCCCTTCGATGTTCGAATCAGGTATTGGGAAATTCCAAGGAAGTGCAGATCCACCTAATTCCGGGGGCACGGCCCATTCATCACAAGGCAAGAGCAGTACGGTACATGATGAGAGAAAGAGTAGAGATCGAGCTCGACCGGCTGCAAAGAGAGGGCATAATTTCACCGATCGAATTCAACGAGTGGGCCAGTCCGAATTTCCCAGTCCTCAAGGGAGACGGCACCATCAGAATCTATGGCGATTGCAAAGTTACTATCAATCGTTTCTCCCTGCAGGACCAATACCCACTACCAAAGACCGACGACCTCTTTGCAACGCTGGCGGGAGGAAAGATGTTTACGAAGCTGGATTTGACTTCAGCCTACATGACGCAGGAGCTGGAGGAATCATTGAAGGGCCTCACCTGCATCAAAACGCACAAAGGTCTCTTCATTTATAACAGATGCCCATTTGGAATTCGATCAGCCGTGGCGATATTCCAGAGAAACATGGAAAGCTTACTGAAGTCGGTCCCACGC
Source organism: Pristiophorus japonicus (assembly GCF_044704955.1). Classification (NCBI taxonomy): domain Eukaryota; kingdom Metazoa; phylum Chordata; class Chondrichthyes; family Pristiophoridae; genus Pristiophorus; species Pristiophorus japonicus. The sequence continues at coordinate 99,080,484 of NC_091980.1, read as the reverse complement.
ACCATGGTCTTCCAGGACGACATCTTGGTTACAGATCGGGACACAGTCGAACATCTGCAGAACCTGGAGGAGGGTCTTAGTCGACTCAACCATGTGGGGCTCAGGTTAAAACGCTCGAAGTGCATTTTCCTGGTGCCTGAAATGGAGTTCCTGGGGAGGAAGATCATGGCAGATGGCATCAGGCCCACCGATTCAAAGACTGAGGCAATTGAGAATGCACCAAGGCCACAGAATGTGACGGAGCTGCGGTCATTTCTAGGACTCCTGAACTACTTTGGTAACTTCTTACCGGGTCTCAGCACATTGTTCGAACCACTGCACATCTTATTGCGTAAAGGGGACGAATGGGTATGGGGCAAAAGCCAAGAAAATGCCTTTGTAAAAGCTAGAAAATTGTTATGCTCAAACAAATTGTTTGTGTTGTATGATCCATGTAAGCATTTGGTACTAGCATGTGATGCGTCATCATATGGCGTCGGGCGTGTGTTGCAACAAGCTAATGATTCTGGAAAATTGCAACCAGTTGCTTATGCATCCAGGAGTCTGTCTAAGGCTGAGAAAGCCTACAGCATGATTGAAAAAAAAGCATTAGCGTGTGTCTATTGGGTAAAGAAAATGCATCAATATCTTTTTGGGCTAAAATTCGAATTGGAAACTGACCATAAGCCACTTATATCCCTGTTTTCCGAGAGTAAGGGAATAAATACTAATGCATCGGCCCGCATCCAGAGGTGGGCACTCACGTTGTCCGCATACAACTATGCCATCCGCCACATGCCAGGCACAGAAAACTGCACCGATGCTCTCAGTAGGCTGCCACCATGGGGTGGAAATGGCGCAGCCCGCAGTTTTAGTCATGGTTATGGAAGCATTTAAGAGTGAGCAATCACCTGTCACAGCCCGGCAGATTAAAACTTGGATGAGCCAGGACCCCTTCTTCTCCCTAATCAAAAACTTTGTGCTTCATGGGAGCTGGTCCAGTGTCCCAGTGGAAATGCAGGAAGAGATAAAGCCGTTCCAGTGGCGCAAAGATGAAATGTCTATACAGGCAGACCGCCTTCTGTGGGGTAATCAGGTAGAGGTTCCCAAGAAGGACAGAGACACCTTCATCACTGACCTCCACAGTACCCACCCAGGCATTGTAATAATGAAAGCGATAGCCAGATAACACGTGTGGTGGCCCGGTATCAATGCGAACAATGCGAGTCCTGCATGCACAGATGTAACACATGCTCGCAGCTAAGCAATGCACCCAGGGAGGCGCCACTAAGCTTATGGTCTTGGCCCTCCAAACCGTGGTCTAGTGTCCATGTCGACTATGCAGGCCCGGTCTTGGGTAAAATGTTCCTTGTGGTTGTAGATGCGTACTCCAAGTGGATTGAATGTGAGATAATGTCGGCCAACACGTCCGCTGCCACCACTGAAAGCCTGCGGCCATGTTTGCCACGCACGGTCTGCCCGCTGTCCTGGTGAGCAACAACGGGTTATGTTTTACCAGTGCTGAGTTCAAGGAATTCATGACCCGTAATGGGATCAAACATGTTTCATCTGCCCCTTTTAAACCAGTATCCAATGGTCAGGCAGAGTGAGCAATGCAAACCATCGAGCAGGGCTTGAAGAGGGTAACGGAAGGCTCACTGCAGACTCGCCTATCCCGAGTCCTGCTTAGCTACTGCACGAGACCCCATTCGCTCACTGGGATCCCACCTGCTGAACTGCTCATGAAAAGAGCACTTAAGACAAGGCTCTCATTAGTTCACCCCGATCTACATGAACAGGTAGAGATCAGGTCGCTTCAACAAAGTACATATCATGATAGCGCAAATGTGTCACGCGAGATTGAAATCAATGATCCTGTATTTGTATTGAATTATGGACAAGGTCCCAAGTGGCTTCCTGGCACTCTTGTGGCCAAAGAGGGGAGCAGGGTGTTTAGGATCAAACTTTCAAATGGACTCATTCACCAGAAACACCAGGACCAAATCAAACTCAGATTCACGGACTATCCTGAACAACCCACTTTGGACCCTAACTTCTTTGACCCCCCAACACAGACATCAGTGGCAACCGACATAGCGGTTGACCATGAAGCAGAACCCATCATCCACAGCAGCCCAGTAGGACTCACCACACCAGGCAGCCCAGCAAGGCCAGCTGCACAGCAGCCCAGCGAGGGCCCAACGGACGATTCACCAAAACCAGCATTTGCTCCGAGACGATCAACGAGGGCAAGAAGGGCCCCAGATCGAGTCACCCTGTAAATAATTACACTGTTGACTTTGAGGGGGGGAAGTGTTATTATATATGTAAACTTATATATACTCTGTACAGCCACCAGAGGGCTCATCCCCTGGAGTCCCAAGGGATTCCATAATCCCTTGGGAGCACAGGTATTTAAGGAGGCCTCACAGGTTGGAGAGACACTCTGGAGACCTGTAATAAAAGACTAAGGTCACACTTTACTTTGAGCTCACAGTATTCAGTCTGACTCTTTCTTCATACATAACAGTTCCGAGTAGAACGCTTGCTTTGGGAGTCTTGTGTCTGGCATGCAGACAATGTGGCCTGCCCAGCAGAGCTGATCAAGTGTGGTCAGTGCTTCAATGCTAGGGATGTTTGGCCTGGTCGAGGACGCTATGTTGGTGTGTCTGTCCTCCCAGGGGATTTGTTGGTGGTATTTCTCCAGTGACTTGAGATGTCTACTGTACATAGTCCATGTCTCTGAGCCATACAGGAGGGCGGGTATTACTACAGCCCTGTAGATCATGAGCTTGATGGCAGATTTGAGGGCCTGGTCTTCGAACACTCTTTTCCTCAGGTGGCCGAAGGCTGCACTGATGCACTGGAGGCGGTGTTGAATCTCGTCATCAATGTCTGCTCTTGTTGATAAGAGGCTCCCGAGGTATGGGAAATGGTCCACGTTGTCCAGGGCCGCACCGTGGATCTTGATGACTGGGGGGCAGTGCAGTGTGGTGAGGACAGACTGGTGGAGGACCTTTGTCTGATGGATGTTTAACGTAAAGCCCATGCTTTCGTATTCCTCAGTAAATATGTTGACTATGTCCTGGAGTTCAGCCTCTGTATGTGCGCAGACGCAGCTGTCGTCCGCATACTGTAGCTCAACGACAGAGGTTGAGGTGATCTTGGACTTGGCATGGAGATGGCGCAGGTTGAACAGGTTCCCACTGGTTCTGTAGTTTAGTTCCACTCCAGCGGAGAGCTTGTTGAATGTGAGGTGGAGCATAGCAGCGAGGAAGATTGAGAAGAGGGTTGGAGCGATGACGCAGCCCTGTTTTACTCCGATCTGGACATGGATTGGGTCTGTAATGGATCCATTGGTAGGGATCACGGCCTGCATGTCGTCGTGGAGCAGCGGGCGGTGGATGTTGACGAACTTTTGGGGGCATCCGAAATGGAGGAGGACGCTCCATAGGCCCTCACGGTTGACAATGTCAAAGGCCTTTGTAAGATCGAAGAAGGCCATGTATAAGGGCTGGCGCTGTTTCCTGCATTTTTCCTGCAGTTGTTGCGCTGCAAAAATCATGTCCGTTGTGCCGTGTAGGTGACGAAATCCACATTGTGACTCCGGGAGGAGCTCCTCGGCCACAGGGAGAAGACGGTTGAGGAGGACTCTAGCAACAACTTTCCCAGTGGCTGATTGCAGGGAGATTCCTGTGTAGTTGCCACAGTCGAACTTGTCCCCTTTTTAAAGATGGTCACGATCATTGCATCTCTGAGATCTCCTGGCATGCTCTCCTCCGTCCTGATGAGAGAGATGAGGTCATGTATTTGCGCCAACAGTGCCTCTCTGCCATACTTTTGTGCCTCAGCAGGGATTCCATCTGCTCCCGTAGCCTTGTTGTTTTTAAGCTGTTTTATGGCTTTTTCTACCTCGTGCAGGGCTGGGGTTTTGCTGAGATGGTGGTGGGTAGCATACGCAGGATGGAGTCGAGAACCCTCAAGTCAAAGGCAGAGTCTCGATTGAGGAGATCTTCGAAGTGCTCCTTCCAGCGGGCCCTGACTGCCTCGGTGTACTTGATGAGTGTTCCCCATTCTTGGCCAGCAGTAGGGTAGGGCCTTGGGAGTTTGGACCGTAGGGTTGGGTGGTGGAATGTTGCAACTTCGTTCTCGGCTTTAAGGCTAATAGGTCTGTGTTGGAAGGCCTGCTTATGGACTTGGCTATTTACCTAGCAATTTGATTTCCCTTCCTAGCCGTCAATGATCACTATAATCAATTCATTCACTCATTCTTCTTTTCTCCCTCCCTTTGGAGCAGATGTATAGGATTCTTCTCTTTTTGGTGGAGCATAGGAGATATTAGGACAGATGACTGAAAGTCTGGTCAAAAAGCTACATTTTAAGGAGTTTCTTAAAGGAGGAGAGCAAGGTAGAGAGGTGAAGAGGTTTAGGGAGGGAATTCCAGAGCTTAAGGTCTAGGCAACTGAAGGCACAGCTGCCAATGGTTGAGCGATGTAAATTGGGGATGCGCAAGAGGCTAGAATTGGAGGAATACAGAGTTCTCGGAGGTTTGTAGGGCTGGAGGAGGTTACAGAGATAGGGAGGAGCGAGGCCATAGAGGGACTTGAACGCAAGAGAATTTTAAATTGAAGATGTTGCTGGACCAGGAGCCAGTGTAGGTCAGCAAGCACTTGGATGAACGGGACTTGGTGCGAGTCAGGATACGGGCAGCAGGGCCTTGGGTGAGATGAAGTTTACAAAGGGTCCAAGGTGGAAGACCAGCAAGGAAAGCAGTGAGATAGTCGAGTCTCCAGGTAACAAAAGCATGGTTGAGGGTTTTCACAGCAGATGGGCTGAGGCAGCCTATCCTTGTAGTATACTACACATGACTAGTTTGGTCTTAAATCTCCCTCTATGTACATTGTCTCTCATTCCTACATACACATAATTCAGTTATTTCCATCTCCAGATTAACAATGTTAAAAAGGACATACAATATGAAATAAAAGTAGCCAATGTTACAAACATTCAGTAGGTGAGGCAACATCTATAGAGAAAGTATAGGGTTAGCATTTCAGGTCGATGACCTTTCGTCAGTACATAGGATCTCAGCCCTCAAAAAACGTGCTCTTCTTGTTGTCTACTATAATCATTTCGTTTAAACAGGACAACTTACAAATGATTGTAACAGAAAAACAACCATGGGACAATCCGATTTAAATCCTAATTGCTCAGAATATTCGTGTTTCTAATGCATCGGTATTTAAAATTCTGTAGCGTGACTAGCTGATTTTACCATTAAAAAAACGAATGCCTAACGTGAAGGTTTGCATTGTTCCAGTTTTACTGAAAAACAGTGAAGGTCAAAAATATTTTCCTCCAGATTTTCTCCCTCTGAAGATTTCGCGCAGTGACACACAGACGCACATACAGAATGATGGATGATGCACGCAGAGTACAGGTTTCAAATGCTCATTCTTCTTAAAAGCAAGTCTCTTCGACGATTTTGCAGAAAAAATGCGGGAGAATTTTACTTTAAAATGTAAAAGTCTGCCTACATATATTCGAGGACCTACTGCATATATTGCAGTTACACAAACTGGAACGATTTGCTGCATGTTTTTATTACAGCTATTTGTGTCTTACTTGTCCATTGTAAACATATTTCTCATGCAAGCTATTTTTGTAGACTCCTTAGTTGCTATCGAGTGCAGCTTCAATGTGAATCGTGCAGCCGTGATCTCCATTCCTCCGGGTGCATGACTCATCTTCATGAGAGCTGAAGATGGTTATTGCAGGACCGCCTTTCACTTTGAGCTGTAAAGTACACTATGTCCTGTTTTGGAATACATACAAGAAAACTAAACCAGTTTTGCTCCTATACTTAGATGACGTGTTGTGAAACGTGACTGTTGAAAGCTGAAGAAAGCCACGAACAGTTCGAGGAAGGCTTTTCCAGCAAAGCCGCAACCGGGGAACTGTGGTGAGAGAGAGACAGAGCCTGAGCTAAGGAGAACCCAACGACGCCGAGTCCAAAATATATGTGCCTAAGCCCATCCAGGCTCTAAGCCTTCAGGAGGGAGTTATGGGAGAGCCTAGGTGTAACCGTGCACCTCTGTGCAGCGCTTGTCAGTGTTTGCAGCAGCTCAATGCTGCAGAACACTGATAGCACAACTGTCAAAATCAATGGGGACACTGGTTCCTTAAGGAAACCGGCTGATGACGCGTAATCAAATGACATCATCGGACCCGCTTCCTTTTCATTGTCCGGGAACCTCGCAGGATGGGCTTAACAAGCTCAATCACTGTAAAATTGCTTGTACAGAGTGGGATGGAGGAGGCAGCAGGCTGGGAATGCGTTATGGACATTGCCTGCCTCGGTAGATGCAATCATGGCCTAAGAAATGAAACAAACCGGGGTGAATCTTCTCCAGGTTTCTCGAGCACCGCCGTCGTAAATTCATCGGAAATTCTATTTACGCTCGTTGGGAGAAGTCCCGAGTAAATTCACCCTGAGCTGTTTACAAACTGTACAATACCAACAGTTTACCACTGGTAATTATCCCGATCGGACGTAGTAAACTCGGCGGAAGATCGGCGGATATCCTGCTTGCATCAATTTAGGTTTCCGCCGAAGATGTGGGGACTTATTGGGAGAACCACACAAGGAAGTGCCTGGCTGAACAAACACGAAACAGTAACTAACTACTTCATGTGATTAGTGCAATGATTATTGAGATGTTAAAGTAACAAACTCACCATGCAAGGGTAGAGTGAGTTACTAACTACTCAGTGCACATTCAATGTCTAACAAAGTAAAAATCTGGAGCATTAATGTGACTGGCACATAGCAAGCTGTCATGAGCAGGTCCTCCCACTGAGCTAAAGACAGATGTCTGACATATGATGGAAAAAATTGTGAAGCCTAAGATGACAGCTAATGGAAGATACTTGCTTGCGAGTGGGTATGCAAACACACACTTACATATCCATATATAGTGCCTACCTTGATTGGTTGCAGAGAGACAAATAGTTCCTGCTGAAGATGGGGCTGTCAACTCTGGTTGGTTGTATTCCTGAAGGTGTCATCATATGACTGCTTGCCTCCAACTGTCTTCCCCCATACTTCTGTCATTGGTCGCCCAACAAGTCCACCATTTCCCATGCCAATTAGAAAGCGATTAAACTCTTCAGTCAAACAGCTTTTTTTGTCCATGTCTAATATTTTTACAACTAGTAAACAAAAGTGATCAAAGATTTTTTTTTAAACCACTGCCCCTATGATTTATCTCCTGGGTTGTTTGCAGCAGTGCCCTGGGGAATAGTCTTTAATTCCTGGAGAATCCAGGACAATCCTGGAGGGCTGGCAACCCGAATTGAATGAAGCTCAATATCACCACGGATGGAACCAGTAATATCAACTCCATTGTCTCATAAATCATGAATCATAAATCATAAATAACTCTTTAAAAATTATGACATTTGGTAAGAAATGATGAGTTTTTCTATTTGGTGTCTTTATTTAATCTCTAGCATGTCACAGCTCTTTACAAAATCTATATTTCTGTATCTGAAAATGCTTTACTAAAAACTTTTTAAAAATCCTACCCGTTATTACCACCCTTCACTTGGTGCCCAACAGAACCACCACTCAATGGTGGTGCCAACCAAAGGCAAGTTTTAGGGGGGAGTGGGGAATCAAAAATGCCTTCCCATGGAGACAGGAGTCGCGATCACCCCCAGTGAACATTGATGTGATTGGTGATGTGAAAACTTTTATCTTCCCTTCAGCTGAAAGGGAACCCTACAGGTTCAGCAACATGCCTGTGAATATATCACTGCACAACAGCTCCATGCTCTTCCTGGAGTGGGATTAGGCTCGATGGCTCCTGTTGGGGACACTGGCACTGTTTCAGGTGTAACCCTCCACTGCCCGCCTACTCACTGCACAGCTGCTAAGTGTTTCAGGAATATTTCCCACCCCACCGCTCTGTTGTTTACCGGCCTGTCTGCACGAACCCCAGTTTGAGAAGCACTGGATTTTTCTTCCATTATCCAAATACATGGGAGGGCTGTTGTGATATCCAATTAGCAAGTTACAACAAGAAGAGTGATCTGATTGACTTTGGGCAATGCTATATTACCGGATATTGGCATATAAAGTCACTTCAATTAACTGGGCATGTGGGTTTAACTATAGGAATTATTTTTGTCACTGGTCTCAAGAAAACTATCTGGTACAGCCTAAAAACCTGAACACCCTCATCATCACCCTTCTCTTTCCTGTTACTCCATCCATCTTTCAGTCTCCTCCCTACTCCTTCTCTTCTCTCCCCTCCCCCTTTGTCTCTCTCCCTTTTCTTTCTCCTCCTCGCCTCTGGTTTCTCTCTTCTGCCCCTCTTTCCATTCTCTCTTCCTCACATCTCCTTTTCTCAGTCTTTTTCCCACTAACCATCTATTTTTTTCTCTCATTTTTGTCTCCCCATTCCTTGTTTCTCTGTATCTCACTATCTCTTGCCTTCAGTGTGTACTCCTCTCTCTCTTCCTCCTCAAATTTCTCTCACAATCCTCTCCCCCAGACTGTGTCAATCTCTTCCTTACACGTCTCCATCCATCTCTATCCTCTCTCCATTGGTCTCAATCACTTTCCCCCACATCTGCATCTCATCCTCTCTCTCTCTGTACCCCATCTCTCCCTATCCTCTCTCTGTACCTTCATCTGTCTCCATTCCACGCTTTGCATCAATCTTCCCCCTGACATTCTCCATACCTCTATCTCCCTCCCCTGTCACTCTTCCATCTCTCTCTTTCTATAATCCCATCTCTCCCTTGCCCCTCAATACCTCCATCTCTCTCTCTCCCATTCCTCTCTTTGTAGCCCCATTTCTCTCTCTCCGTCACTCTTCCCCATCACTCCCTCTCTCTCTGTACTTCCATCCCTCTGTTTCTCTCTCCCATCTCTCGCTCTCTGTGCCTCCATCTTTTTCTCCCAGTCACTTTTCCCTAGTCTCTCTCTCTTCCTCTATCTTTCTCCCATTCCTCTCTCTGTACCCTATCTCCTTGTCACTCTCTACCATCTCTTCTCCCCCACCCAAGTCTCACCTTCACCATATCTCACTCGCTGACTCTCCCAAATTGCTTGAACAGCAGCTGGACCTCTTCCCACTGCACCTCTGGGGAAATCTTCCTGATGAAGAGCTTCACCATCCTTGCCATGCACAGCACCGTCACACAACACAGCTCAGCCCAGGGCAGGGAGAAACACAGATTCACAAAATAGCCATGGCATGGCCTTCCTTGTTCTTCCATTGATTGCTCCCTGTCACTTCGCTTCGTTATTGGTTCCTCTGTTTCAATTAACTGCCAGAACCATGAACAATTGTCAATCATAGAATCTTACAGCTGATTGGCCTGACACAAATCATGTATCCCAGAGCAGCCAATCACCAGAAGGCGTAACGAAGATTAATTAAACTAGGAACAAAATCATTACTTTTCAAAGTTAAATCGTGAGATTGCAAGTTGAGGTAAATTTTCATTAGAAACCGCATGTCTAGCAAATAATTTGCAAGAGTTGGCATTACTGTGGAACCATTGTTCAGTGGGCTATGGTGTGTGTCTGTTTCTCGATCAATGTGCTCAAACATTTTATGGTGTGCTGTGCTGTGGACAAATTGCTTAGGAAAGGATCTTCATAATTTCTGTCCACCTTCTGAAACCTTAAACCCATGCTTGTCATTTGTCTAGTGACCAACTAATAATTATGTCCATTGAAGGTGATAAGCACAGTCTCTTTAGAGTTGTGTTAGCTCCAAGCTGACAGACTTGATGATAAGTGTCTGGAACTAAGTCCACTCTTCGTGGCACACTTGGTTAGCTGAGTCAGAAAGGTTCACACTACTCCAGGCCTCTGTTTATGATAGGCCAGTTTGACTTAATGAGGGGCAGGTGTGTAACTGAGAGCTGAGATTCTTCCCATTCCATTGGCACTCTACGCAGGGGTCCTCCCACTATTCGTCGGGGACTTGGCCTGGAGGGTGGTGCACGGAGCAGTGCCGTGCAACAAATTTTTAAGCTGGTTCACGGACTCCCAGGCCGCCTGCAATTTCTGCGGTCTGGAGGAGTCCGTGTTCCATGTTTTTATTGAGTGCACGAGGTTGCAGCCCCTGTTCCATTATTTGAAGGGGCTGCTCCTGAAATTCTGGCTGCACTTCAGTCCCACTCTCCTGATCTTTGGGCACCCTGTGCGGAGGGGAGCGGGTAGGTCCGAAGGCCTCCTCGTAGGACTGCTCCTGGGCACGGCCAAGGGTGCCATCAGCCGGTCCAGGCAGCGGGCGGTCGAGGGGGTCGTTCAACCTGACTGCCTGCCTCTCTTCCGCTCTTACATCCGGTCCAGGGTGTCCTTGGAGATGGAGCACGCGGTGTCCACCGGTACGCTCGCGGCCTTCCGCGAGAGGTGGGCACCGGAGCGACTGGAGTGCATCATCACGCCCGGCAACCAAATTTTAATTTGATTTTACGTTCTAAAGTTTAATTTGTTTTAATTGCCGGTGTTTTTAGTGTCCCCTTCCCTTTTATAGGGGGCACTGGAAAAATGTGATTTTAGCGCCCAAAAAAAAAAATGAAAAAAAAATGAAAAACACACAAAAAAAAACAAAAAAAGGAAAAAAGGGCCTTGTAAATGTCTGGTGTGTCACCCAGGTCGGGTGGCACGGTTTAATGTTTTATGTTTTGCAGATAAACTCCAAAAAGAGTTTCTTCCCATTCCACTCCAAATAGCTGTCAAAACCAAAAAGGCATAGTGGTCTAGCTGGACAAGCAGCAGGAATCTTACCATTGCTTCATGCTGGTAAGTTGTGCACTTTTAGCCATTTCAATTCCAACTGTACCCCTAAGCTCTTGCTGATAGTGCTTAAATTCTTTCGGCTTTGATAATTGTAGTGGGCCTTATGGAGAGTGTATGCATCTTATATGAGGCAAATGGAAACTACTTGAGTGATTAAGTAGTTTGGTTTGGAGACTCTTAATCATTGTGATGGGTTTTCACGCCTAAATGCCTAGTTCACAAAGAAAAGATTAGAGAGTTGCAGTAATTCAGTGCCTCATATAGTTCATATCATGGCATTTTGCTTCAATTTCCTCACATAATCAGTGCAATGCCCATTGAGAACTATACTGTGAAAACTACTCCAACTGTTCCCTTTTGCTCGATGATACCATCCAAATCACTTAAATATCTCATAACTTTGAAAAATACTCCAAGCGGTCATTTAATTTTTGGATAAGTATTGTGAGGTAAGTAATCTAATAAAATGTTATAAAAGATTTATGTGGAATATATATTGAACTGTATGTCGGATGGCTCCAAAATCCTTGAAATAGTACACAGAATCAGTCTTTGAATTTTAGGGGCTCTCAGACATGATTGCCTCCCTATTCAGCTTACCATTTTCCACTTTATTTTGACTCTTACGAAGATAATAAAATGTTACACTAATGATGCTAGGGTGAAGAAGCCCTCGCTTTGTATTTCTATTAACCCAAAACCTTTATTTTCTGTCTATATTTCCTTGCACCATTTCATCTATTGTTTGCTTCTTTCTAACTTAACTATTTATAAACATTAAGGTTATTAATATTAAAACAATACTTTAATAAACTGCATTTACTAAAAAACCTGGAGTGAATTTTCTGATATTTACTACAGTCGTGCTGAAGCCTAAACCTGTGAACGATTTGATCATCAGTGTATAACAACAACTTGTATTTATATAGTGCCTTTTAACGTAGTGAAACATTACAGCAAATTTACAGAAGCAATATAACATATGACTGACACAAATGTAAAATATTAGAGCTTATTGATAGTGAAAGATACAGCTATAATATTTGCAGATATTTACAAAACTTGCGTAAGATGTAAGTAACTTTGTTATGATCTCCCCAAAACCTTTCCCTCTCGCTTATTTACATTATAAAATATTTTTGCTCCATCTACCATCATGAATTTCTGGTATCTTAAAATGCAAGGAGTTTATATGTTCTCTTTTTCTTGGTTGTCTACATTATAAAAATATATTTTTCTGTATTTTTTAATCTTATAGCTTTATAGTTGCTTTGGAAGCTGTCATTAGAGCTGTATTGCTCAGGAAGATTTTTATTGCTTTAAGGCCCAGTGACTGACATCTGAACAAATGATCATTTACCTTGGGCCAGGCTGGCTGACTTTGGCCACAATGTCTGAGGTCAATATCAAAGGGCCTCATAAATATTCTCTTCTAGCCACAATGCAAATATCACGCTCCTCAGCAAGAGAAAAACAAAAACTCATTCTAAATAATGCTGTTAGCTCCAAATTTTTATTACTGCCTTAAACTGTGTACAATAGTGGAAATATTGAAATGTATTCTGAATTTTGTTCTACCAATACCACCTCAAAGTTGTTCTTTGTAAATTTTCTGCTTGCTTAGCATGGTGCAATCTGGGTATTGAATTCACAGGAGCTACAACTAACCAATCCTTTTCTACCTGCTTGGCATGTGACATGGATTGTCATAGTATACTCTAAATATTGTAGCACCATGTAAGCAGTGCGAAAGCTACAGCTCCTCGCTAATCATTCCTCATTGATATTTTCTTACTCCTTTTTGATTCCTTCACAAATATTCAATCAGATAATTGATGGTAACATGACAAATAAATATTTAATTGAGCCATTCCTGATTTAAAAAAAAAATCTTCCAGACATGTGACATTTTGGCGGTGTAATATTCTGGGGCATGCTGGATGCTGTCGATGGATGCTGGATGCAAGACTGTCAATTATATAGATTGAATCAGATTCTTACCAAAATGGTTAACTAACATTCCTAGGCTTTATTTATTTCAGAAATTAACATACTAGAATCTGTATATGGAACTGTGTATGGTCATAATGCAGCAGGTGCAGAGCACACATCAAGTTTGTACTGAGATACTTAACCCATTATTTTGGAGTAGTGTTTATGATTATCAACTTGATGAGTCCCATCTCCTTGCCGGAGAGATTCAAAAAAATGAATGCAATATGTTAACGGATCTATTTTCTCATCTGCACTACATGTGAAATATATCACGGTGAAGGTGATAATGAAAGTAAATAATGGGAGTAAGGGGCTGTTCATCCAAAAGGTACACCAAGTTTCCAATTTTGGGACACACCTTGTCCATTGCCAATTATGTATCTTTAATAACACCCCAAAAAGTATATACATTTTGACCCATCCTGTCCCCACAAAAACTCTTTCCAATGGATGAAAATCACACTGACAAATGTCTTGCCTGAGTATTGCAGGCCCACCAGCATGATAATCCTACCGTTCAATTCAGACTCTGAGATAACAATGTGAGGTGCCCAGATTGCAGCTCCTTGGAGTGAGGATTGCTGCTGCCATATCTTTCCTCTTCCCCATATCAGACTTACACTCCCATTTCACAACCTTTGCCAATTTAGCAGTGTGTCACCCAAGACTGAATCATAACAATAAATATAAAATACAAATTGGCTGTGTGTAAAAGAGGTGTTTGTGTTTGTGCATTTAATGACTATTAGCACTTAATGTCAGGCACACCCTTCCACCATGCAACATAGATCTTGTGGGTGCCTAAAGCCAGCTGATAATATCAAGTCTGTCTTATAATGTTGTGTTTACCTTAAAGCCCAAAACAATCATAGAATCATAGAATGGTCATTCGGCCTGTCGAGCCCGGGCTGACTCTCAGCTAGTCGCAGTCCCCCGCCCTGCAATTGTTTTTCCTTCAGATACTTATCCAAGTTCCTTTTGAAAGGTAAGATTGAGTCTGCCTCCACCATCCTTTCAGACAGTGCATTCCAGATCTTAACCACTCGCTACATAAAGAAGTTTTTTCTTACATCGCCAATCACCTTAAATCTGTGTCCTCTGGTTCTTGACCCTTCTGCCAATGGGAACAGTTTCTCTCTATCTACCCTGTCCAGACTCCTCATGATTTTGAACACCTCTATCAAATCTCCTCTCAATCTTCTCTGATTCAAGGAGAACAATTCCAGCTTCTCCAGTCTATCAACATAACTGAAGTACCTCATTTCTGGAATAATTCTCGTAAATCTTTTCTACATCTCTAAGGCCTTCACATCCTTCCCAAAGTGTGGTGCCCAGAATTGGTCACAGTACTCCAGTTGGGGCCAAATCAGTGTTTTATACAGGTTCATGATCATTTCCATACTTTTGTACTCTATACTTCTATTTATGAAGCCCAGGATTCCGTAAGCCTTTTAAATTGCTTTCTCAACCTGCCCTTCCACCTTTAACGATTTGTGCACACATACCTACAGGTCTCTCTGTTCATGCACTCCCTTTAGAATGCTACCATTTAGTTTATATGTCCTCTCCTCATTCTTTCTACCAAAATGTATCACTTCATAGAATGATCACTAACTATAGCTATAATATTTTTTGTTTCATGTGATTGATTAAGAGGACGGGGAAAGATTCCCATTCCTGGACTGGAATTACATAATATAAATTTATGGTGTATTGTTCAAGTTTTGTAATAGTCCCATTCGTCAAAGGGATTGAAATTCACAAGTCCTATCAGCTAATCTTAAAACAGGACACTTTCATGTTATAATTGTGATAGTGCTGTCCCTTTAAGGGGAAGCACTTGTATACTGCTAGAGTTGTTCTTAGCCAAATTTCTATCTTAAAACATAACCCCTAACCTATTCTGTCACTATTTTTGTTTCACATGTAGTTTCAGTGCCAGCAATTGAAGCCCCTTTTTCATTTTCTGAAGGGGTTGCTTTAAATTTTTTTGTTTTATTTTTCAACAACAGCTTGTATTAATATCATGCCTTTAACATAGTAAAATGTCCCAAGGCACATCACACGCGAGTTATAATACAAAATCTGACACCAAGCCATATAGGGAGAAATTAGGGCAGATGGCAAAGATTTGGTCAAAGAGGTAGGTTTTAAGGAGGAAGGAGAGGTAGAGAGGTTTAGAGAGGGAGAAGTGCCAAGTGGATGATCCATATCGGCCTCCTCCTGAGGTTCCCACCATCATAGAAGCCAGTCTTCAGCAAATTCAATTCATTACACATAGTTCAAGAAACGGCTAAGTGCACTGGATACAACAGAAGCCATGGTGCCCAACAACATCCCAGCAGTAGTGCTGAAAATGAGTGCTCCAGAAATAGCCGCACCTCTAGCCTACTGTTCCAGTACAGCTACAAACTGGCATCTACCTGACAAAGTGGAAAACTGCCCAGGTATGTCCTATCCACAAAAAGCAGGACAAATCCAATTCGGACAATTACTGTCTCATCTTTCTACTCTCAATCATCAGCAAAGTGATGGAAGGTCTCATCGATAGTGCTATAAAGCAACACTTGCTCATCAATAACCTGCTCACCGATTCTCAGTTTGGATTCTGCCAAAACCACTCAGCTCCAGACATTATAGCCTTGGTCCAAACTTGGACAAAGGAGCTAAATTCCAGAGATGAGGTGAGAGTGGCTACCCATGGCACCAAGGGAGTGTTATCAAGCTGCTCTAGTAAAATTGAAGTCAATGGGAATCAGGGGAAAGACTCTCCACTGGCTGGAGTCATACCTAGCACAAAGGAAGATGGTTGTGGTTGTTGGAGTCTAATCATCTCAGCCCAGGTATCACTGCAGGCAGTGTCCTGGGCCCAACCATCTTTGGTTGCTTCATCAATGACCACCTCTCAACCACAAGGTCAGATGTCGGGATGTTAGCTGATGATTGCACAGTATTCAGTTCCATTCACAACTCCTCAGATAATGAAGCAGTCCGTGCCCACATGCAGCAACACCTGGACAACATTCAGGCTTGGGTTGATAAGTGGCAAGTAACATTCACGCCTCACAAGTACCAGGCAATGACCACCTCCAACAAGAAGTCATCCAACCAACTACCCTTGACATTCAACGGGATTACCATTGTCAAATCCTTCACCATCAAAATTGACCAGAAACTTAACAGGAGCAGCCAAATAAATACTGTGGTTGCAAGAGCAGATCAGAGGCTGGGTATTCTGTGGTGAGTGTCTCACCTTCTGACTCCCCAAAGCCTTTCCACCAACTACAAGGCACGAGTCAGGAGTGTGATGGAATGGTCTCCATTTGCCTGATCAGTGTAATTCCAACAACACTCAAGAAGCTCGACACCATCCAGGACAAAGCAGACCACTTGATTGGCATCCCATCCACCACCTTAAACATTCACTCCCTACACCACAGGCAAACTGTATCAGCAGTGTGTGTCATCTACAAGATGCATTGCAGCAACTCGCCAAGGCTTCTTCGACAGCGTTTCCTAAATCCACAAACTCTACCACCTCAAAAGGACAGGGCAGTAGATGTATGGGACCACCACCTCCAAGTTCCACACCATCCTGACTTGGAAATATATCGCCATTCCTTCATCATCGCTGGGTCAAAATCCTGGAACTTCCTACCCAACAGCATTGTGGGAATACCTTCATCACATGAACTGCAGTGGTTTAAGAAGGTGGTTAACCACAACTATTTCAAGGGCAACTAAGGATTGGCAATAAATGCTGGCCTTGCCTGCGATGCTCACACCTCGTGAATGGGAAAAAAATCAATTCTAATAGCTTAATTTAAAATATGACCTTTTACTTACTCAAGCCATTTTGGGTGAGGGGAAGGTCTGTATTCTATATACAGAGTGCCAGTGATTGCAACCCATTCATTTTCTGATAGTTTAAAAAAAAACTTTTGGATTCATTTTTCTCAACCCTGTTTATTTTTAGTCATGCAGGCACATTTGGATTCATTTTTTCCCAAATCCTGTTTATTTTTAGTCATGCATGCATATCGGAGGACTTTTGGTGGGCTTAACAATGATCCTTTTACAGGTCCAGGAAGTGTCTCATTGTTCCTGTGCCTGCTTTCCTATGTTTAAATCTATAGTTCATCCCTCTGTGACCCTTGTGTATTAACATGTGATATTGAACATTATGGCCCCAAAATTGTGCACTGCCCCACTTGGGGGCGATTTCAGCCACGAGGCCCAAGACCAACATTCGGGTTACTGTTCCCAAGAGCACAAGGAGTACAAAATATCATGCTCCACTTGCTCAGTGGGATGGGAGTGAGGCCGAAAGACACCACGAAGGGCGTAGTGCTACACAGTGGGACACGTAGCGCGCTGCGTATATATTAAAGGGGAAGGCCAAGCTGCCAACACTGCGGTCGGGAAACTGGGCCATCCCTGGATCACCATGGAGCAGAGTGCCATGGCAGCAGCCCGGCACACAAGTGGAGTGCCGGGCCGAAAGATTGCGGCACGGAATCCACGATCGAGGGTGAAGAACGTAAGTCTTCCATTTTTTTTTACATTCCACACCTCCCCTTTAATTTTTGCCGCAGCAGCTTCAGAGGGCACTACTGAATTTTTGCTCTGGGGCGAAAATGGGTTGCTGTGCACGGTGATGACGTCGTCATCGCCAGCAGAGTGGAGCGCTACCAGTAGGAAGGGGCGCTACCAGTTACTGCCGCCGATAAATTCCTGTGGAATTTCATGGAAGTCAGTAGCGAAAAGTTGTTTGTGCCCCGTTAGCACCTGAAATTCCTCCCCTGTATGTTTTATGACTGGTTTGCACAACATGGGACCTTTTGTTCAATTTCCCCTTGGTTATTTTTTTTTAATTTCCTGTTAGTTTGGGTGAGCCAATTCCTTCTCTTTTTTTTAAGTGGACCTGTTACTGTAAAGGGAGGCACCTGCTCATATAGCCTGTGGCTTCAGCAAACCCTAATCCACTACTCCCAGCAGGAATCTTCATCTAGTCTTGACAGTTAAATTGCACCATCAGTGCACACATCACCGCCAGCTTTTCTATATCAGCGATAACCAACTGTTGCTGTTCCATCGGGTAACTATAACGGGCCATCATCCATCCCCTTTGGCACCCTGCAGCACAACAGCAAAAACGAACGCCGCCGTTTTAACCAGGAAAGGCAACAGTGCACTTGTACCCTGCCACCATCTGGTGTAGCAGGACGCCGTACGCCGCCACCTGCAG
This sequence comes from Pristiophorus japonicus, assembly GCF_044704955.1. Lineage (NCBI taxonomy): Eukaryota > Metazoa > Chordata > Chondrichthyes > Pristiophoridae > Pristiophorus > Pristiophorus japonicus. Next base: position 99,062,437 of record NC_091980.1, on the reverse strand, counting down.
TACCGCCGCTGTCCACCAGCGAGCCCGCTCTCGCCGGCAGTGGGAGCGCAGCGACTGTCTCTCTCTCTCTCTCACACACACACACAACGCGGGAAGATGGCGGATTGCTCGCTCACTGACGAGGACTTCTCTTTATTCGTCTTCAACTACCTGACAGAAAACGCAGAGTCTCAGGTAAGGAGCCGTCGTCACATGCGCGCTTGCCTGCCTGTCACGCCGAGCCGGCTGCTGGCCCGGGTGCCAGTGGCTTTTCCCCCGGCCGGTGCATTTACCGGTGTCTGGAAAGTCATGTGTGTGTGTGTGTGTGTGTGTGGGCGGTGTGTGCAGCTTGAGCACCGGCTTCACGTGGAGCTCCGTGCTCACAACTCTGCTGTCCCGGGCAGCGGCTCGCCACCGCAGCCCGGCTGATCTCACCGGGGTCACACTGTTGCAAATCCCTTGAAGTGTCACTGCCCGCGATCTCTTCATTCATTCATTCCGGACACGTGGATGCACGAAGTTACAATAAATCTCTTTTTTATATTTTCCTTCTAATGGAGCGGCGAATCGTTCCCAAAGTACGTGTGCGTGCAGAAGGGGTTAGACAAAAAAAATCAGCAACTTCTACCTAGTGTCAAAATAAAAATCAGCCGATCGCAGCAATGCACAAAGTCAGGTTGGTATGGGGAAATAAAGATCTTAATACCTATTTCCTCTTTGTGGGGTCAACTGGACTCGAGTGTATTATTTTCACAATTCTTATTACCACACTGGAGCAGAGGGTTTCGGCAAGAAACAGTGCCGGGAGCTTGCGTAACTCGGGGCATTACTCAACATTGATGCACATGCAATGGATCTGAAGGAGGGCAGATGACGGCAACAAACTCCGGCTGTGACCACTTTCACAATTAGTGACATGTCAGAGCAGTCTCGTTATTTCTTGTTCGAACTTGCGTCCTTCTCTTTTAAGAAGCGGAACACCAAATACTGTTTCCTTGAGGATTCTCCGGCAGCGACAGGCGTCTTGATCCTGCACACGTAGGATTGTATAGGTAGTAGAAACTTGGGTAGTTTCTTGTATGTGATCTATACTGCGTTTTTTAAAAAAATACCATTGGTGTTTGCGCAAGGATTGTTTTTTTTTTACATTTCAATCTACAATTGCCCCCCCACCCCCCGTAAAAAGAATCCCGAGGAATGCGAATGCTGCTTAGCATATCGTTGTAATACTATAACTGTAACGTACATTGCGTGGAGGCTGCGAGCACGGGTTATGAGCGAGTGTTGGATAATGTGTCACATGAGGGCTTGCTGTGCTGACGTCTCTGCTCCACGACTGGGAGCCGAGAATGAACCCGCTGCCACTGCATTTCTGGCGCCACTCGCCGCGCATCTCAAGTAGTGCGGCCACTTCAGAGAGACGACTTTGCAGAGATTAAAAACAAACCTCATGTTTTGATTATAGAATGTGAACGGCCGTAACTATGTACGGTTATGTCAGATGATCGTGCCTGACCATTTAAAGGTCATAAATGGTCAGGCGAACTTGTAAATGCGGTTTTCTGGCTCGCAGCAAAGAGTGACATCTAATACAAAATGAAAGCAAGAAATTGCATTGTGAGTGCATTTTTTGACACGTTAGAACTTTCCAATGTCTGGTCTGATAGGGTATTGGGATAAGGTGTGCTAAAGCTCTTTAATGGGTCATCTCAGTGTGACCCTTGACATCGAGTGTGAAGGAGCTATTTTTGGTTGTTGCTGCATCTGGGCTACAACAGCAGCTGAGAGAAACAACGATAGTAGCTGAAGTCATTTCTTCAAACGTTCAAGTTAATACTCATTTTACTGATATGCGCATAGTAACAAAGCCAGGCGCAAGAGTTCCATTATCAGGGATAAGGAGATAATGTCCTTAATAATTTTTGGGAAAAAACCCCTGAAAATTACCCTATTGGTTAAGTTGAGAAATAATTGCTTTATCTTGCTGAATAAAAGTGAAATATTGCATTAGGTGAGATCTTTTAATGGCAAATAAATTACATCTCTGGTGATTTCTTCAAGATCTGTTGGTGAAATGTTGAAAAACAAACTCTTAGTTGGACATAAGCACTGCAGACTCGCTATCAACCTTGAACAATTTGCTATTCACATTCCCCCAGAAAATGGTGATGGGGTACAAAACATCCAATAGTAATGCTAATATGAATGCCGAGGTGAGAAGCTTGTATCTTGTTGCAAATATCCTTTTATGTTGGCTGTCTGAGTTGATTCAATAGGAAATTCCCCAAAATACCACAATGAGTGGATGCAGAACTTGGCATGAGCAGAATCAAGCAACTCCTTCACAAATGTCAGATTATGACATTCCAACAGCTGGTGCACAAGTTTTAACTTTTTCCCCTTGACCTAGTTTGCTACCTTCATGGGCACACCACCCAAGAAGTGTTACTTCAAAAACTCCAGGTCCTACAATCTTAAGGGCCCATGAGCACATCTTCATCCTCTGCACTATATTTGTCTGCTGTCAGCTGCCAAGATGGAAAGTCTAAACAGGAGTCTGGAACTGCAAAGAAGCTGTCAGCTTGCAGAGGAGGAATGGAGAGAAATATGGAGACTGACTCTTACAAATGTAACATACAGTGATTGTGAGAAGGAGCTATGAGCCTACGGTTCCATGATTAGAAGAGCATGCCAGACAACATTGGTCTGGGAGGCTGGGAGGTCAAAGTAACCATAAATAGCATCACAATCCCTTCAGTTTCACACCTGTGCCGACTGAGTTTCTTCCCTGGAGTATTAGATCTCTGTACATGGACCCTGGCATAGCTTACACTTGTATTTCTTGTAACAAGAAGCTGCAATCCTGCTGTATTTGTGGAACAAGCCCACAATAAACATGGATTAAATACATCTGAGCTATGCTCATCTGAATGCAAATATACCATGCAATCTATGCCCTTTCTTGGTCCATGTGACACCCCTCATGACATAACATCTAAATACATAAATTGAGGAAAACCAGCCTGACAGAATGGATGAGATTGCCTTAGCAATCTGTTCCAAATCATTAAAGTGGGCAGCAACCTAATTTCATGGCAAGATAATATTGCAAAGATCCCACATTCCTTGTTCTCTTACACCCGCCTCTACACTAATAGGCTAACTCCTCCCTGCCAAAAAATGATAATTTTCCTCCAATTTTGCAAAGCTGTCACCGAATTCAGTGTATTACCAAGCAGGTAAACAGGTTAACAACTTACCCGTGTATAGTACCTTTAACATTCCAAGATGTAAATGGGAGACAATGGACTCTTAGCTGGAGATAGGCAAAGAAGGTTATGTGAGGTGAGCAAGTTGAAAAGAGAGAATCTGAGGAGTGTTTGAGTGGATAAATGTAGCATGGTGGAGGGGTTTGGGAAGAGAATTTGAGCGCAGGGTTGTGATCGCTGAAGGCTCTGACATCAGTGGTGGAGTGGAGAATGTACAGGAGTCTGGACTCAAGAATGGAGGGTGCAAGCTGGGACATTGGGCGGTAGGGTGGGATGAGGCTTTGGAGAAATTTGTAAACAAGGATGAGGAATTTGAATTCAGCGCGCCGGGAAGAGGCAGCCAGTGGACGTCACTGGTGTGATGACTGGGACTTAGTTCAACATTAGATATGATGGTGGAGTTCTGAAGCACTCTTATTAATATAAAGACTAGATTTTTTTTTACTCTTTACCGATTTTTTTTTACTCTTTACCAATTTTTTTGTTGCTGTGCCTACAGGTTTATCAGAGAGCACCTACATGACCACTACCATATAGAGTAGATTCTTCCTCAGGACATTGTCTGTCATTTCAGTAACGTGTATATGACCCTGTGGCTCAGCAACTGCATCAGCAACCAGTAGGCCTATTGATGAATAAAATATTATGCAACATTTTTTCACATTGAGGTCACTTGCTTTGTGAAATAAAATATTGATCACATTGCTGTTTAAAGCTGCATTCACTCACACTAACTTCAGCTGGGTTGAGATGGAAAGGATTAATAGTTTAGAAATGGCTCCAGATAGGTCCTACATAAAAGTGACCTCTGGTATCTTTGTGATGCAAACATGAAATGCTAAGAAAGCTGTTCAGCTAAAGTACAAACCTGCATCATACTTCCTAGCATGCACTGCTACAGAATCAAGTTGCTTCTCTGCAGTCAGCAAGTTCTCTGCTTGCCCTACTTAATTTACCATAAAAGCAGAAACTAGATCAGTTGTAAACTACACCAGTAGGGGGCCCAGGAACCATAATACTACACCAGGCTCATTAGGTAATCTAGAAGATCAAACACTGACCAAGAATAATGGCATGTATGGAGAGGGGGATTGTTGTCAACTTTTTCTTATTCTTAAGCCATAATAGATAATAGCAGTATCAGTCAAACTTTCAGAAACTTTTTTATTTAAAGCTCTATGTTTTTTTCCAAGTTAAACAATTGCTTTTGTTTTGCTTTTCTACCTAGATTTACAAATGTTTAAGGCTATCTCTTTTTGGCCATGAGTAGACTTTAACACATTGTTTTTGATATGACATCTGACAGGAAATCTGAGGTTTGCACACCAGGCAAACAAAACAAATACAGCTCTGCTGCTTTTGTGGAAATGATCGAAGGGCAAGATGAAAAAGAATTGATTTGTTCTTCCAACCTATATACCAACCTTCACTATAGCTGGCTTTAATTCCAAATACAGGAGGTGTATGTGACTATCCCCATGGAATGTTTAATAGTTCAGTCTCTCAGTTAACTATTTGTTATCTCCTCTGGTTCTGTTGTGTTAATGAATTTTATGAAGTGTTATGGTGCTACATTCTTGCTTTTATATGTCTTTCATGTCATCTATAATCAAACACACTCATCAGTATGTTTAAGATGCCCATGGTGCTGGATGGTGGATGTGCATATATACCAAGGGTAGTCTCTATATTTGGATGGCAGCTTGCATGTGACGCAGTTGGAGTAAACATGCTGCAGTTGTGCACGCGAGGAGGAGGATTTTCAGATTTTGGGAACACATCTACTGTGGGTGTCGTTTGGGGTAAATATTGGTAACTTGCTGTACATCTCACAACTGCAATAACTGAGGTGAGTTAGCTCTATGCTGCCACATTGTGTCAACTCAAGTAGTGATCCGAGACATTTTTTCTTTGGCAAACAGAACAGTAATGGTTGGTTTGAAAAGTCAAGCCATCCCAACAATTACCGGCTTCTAACAGTCCATTTTGTATCAATGTGGAAAACTGGCCAGGTATGCCCTGTCCATAAAAAACAGGACAAATCCAATCGGCCAATTACCACCCCATCAGTCTACGTTCAATCATCAGTGATGGAAGGTGTCGTTGAAAGTGCTATCAAGCAGCACTTACCAATAACCTGCTCGCCGATGCTCACTTTGGGTTCTGCCAGGACCACTCAGCTCCAGACCTCATTACAGCCTTGATTCAAACATGGACAAAAAGCTGATTTCTAGAGATGAGCTGAAAGTGACTGCCCTTGACATCAAGGCAGTATTTGATCAAGGAGCCCTAGTAAAATTGAAGTCAATGGGAATTAGAGAGAAAACTCTCCACTGGCTGGTGTCATACCTAGCACAAAGGAAAATGGTTGATCGGCAACAACCACAATCATCTCAGCCCTAGGTCATCACTGCAAGAGTTCCTCAGGGTAGTGTCCCATGCCCAACCATCTTCAGCTGCTTCATCAATGAACTTCCCTCCATCATAAGGTCAGAAGTGGGGATGTTCACTGAGGATTGTCATGTTCAGTTCCATTCGCAACTCCTCAGATAATGAAACAGTCTGTGCCCGGATACAGCAAGACCTGGAAATATTCAGGCTTGGACTAATAAGTGGCAAGTAACATTCGTGCCACACAAATGCCAGGCAATGACTATTTCCAACATGTCAAGAGTCTAACCACCACCCCTTGATATTCAACGGCATTACTTTCACCGAATCCCCCACCAACATCCTGGGGGGGTCACCATTGACTAGAAACTTAACTGGACCAGCCACATAAATACTGCCTCCAGTGCTGCCTGAGGAAAAGAGTGTTCGAAGACCAGGCCCTCAAATCTGCCACCAAGCTCATGGTCTACAGTAATACCCGCCCTCCTGTATGGCTCAGAGACATGGACCATGTACAGTAGACACCTCAAGTCGCTGGAGAAATGCCACCAACGATGTCTCTGCAAAATCTCCTGGGAGGACAGGCGCACCAACATTAGCGTCCTCGACCAGGCCAACATCCCCAGCATTGAAGCACTGATGATACTTGATCAGCTCCACTGGGCAGGCCACATTATCCGCATGCCAGACACAAAACTCCCAAAGCAAGCGCTCTACTCTGAACTCCTTCATGGCAAACGAGCCAAAGGTGGACAGAGGAAATTCTACAAGGACATCCTCAAAGCCTCCCTAATAAAGTGCAACATCCCCACCGACACCTGGGAGTCCCTGGCCAAAGACCGCCCTAAGTGGAGGAAGGGCAACCAGGAGGGCGCTGAGCACCTCGAGTCTCATCGCCAAGAGCATGCAGAAATCAAGCACAGGCAGCGGAAAGAGCGTGCGGCAAATCTGTCCCACCCTCCCTTATCCCCAATGACTATCTGTCCCACCTGTGACAGGGACTGTGGCTCTCGTATGGGACTGCTCAGCCACCTAAGGATTCATTTTAAGAGTGGAAGCAAGTCTTCCTCGATTCTGAGGGACTACCTATGATGATGATGATGTGGCAACAAGAGCAGGTCCAAGGCTGGGTCTGCTGTGGTGAGTGTCTCACTTCCTGACTCTCCAAAGCCTTGCTACCATTTACAAGACACAAGTTAGGAGTATGGTGGAATACTCTCCACTTGCTTTAATGAGTGCAGCTCCAACAATACTCGAGAAGCTCAACACCATCCAGGACAAAGCAGCCCACTTGATTGGCACCCCATCCAGTGCCTTAAATATTCACTCCCTCCACTACTGGTGCACCGTGGCTGCAGTATGTACCATCTATAAGATGCACTGCAGCAACTCACCAAGGCTTCTTTGGCAGCACCTCCCAAACCCACGACCTCTACTATCTAGAAGGACAAGGGCAGCAGGGTCATGGGAACACCATAATCTGCAAGTTAGCCTCAAAGTTACACACCATCCTGACTTGGAAATATATCGCCGTTCCTTCATCGTCACTGGGTCAAAATCCTGCAACTCCCTCCCTAACAGCACTATCGTGGCGGAGGTGCGGCGAATGAGGGTACAGGGCCCAAAAGAGCCAAGTGCCCAGGGGCAGCGCGGACCTGCCCACACTGCGATATATGTGCGCACTAGGTCCGTGCAGCAGAGCACGTCTCCAGTCACCCTGTTTAATCCTTGCCACTGGAAAAGGCCTAGCTCTGTCAAGCCCGTGTGGTGGCTGGCTGTGCAACGGTCACCACACGTTTAAAAAAAATTAATGCACAGGCATCATCCAGGCCCTCAACTGGAGTTCAGGACTGGAACATCAGGTCCTTCATTGAAACATCTGTGAACTCTCGTGGAAACAAGTCATCCTCGTTGGAGGGAGCGCCTATGCTGAGAGTACTTTCATCACATGGACTGCAGCAGTTCACCACCACCACCATCCTCTCGAGGGCAATTAGGGATGAGCAATAAATGCTGGCCTTGTCAGCAACGCCCACAGCCCAGGAATGAATAAGGTGTGGCTATTTCCAGCAAGTGAAATGAGTAAGATTTCAAAATGTGGGAATCTCTGCCACTCCCTGATTAATGCTTTAGGATTCTTTTGTGTTTCCAAAATCATTTTTTCAACATTGCCTTGCTGAAACTTTCTCTGCGAAGACTACTCAAGAACTGTCTAACATTTACTCTTTGCTTGTCTCGTATTTATTAATATGGAAAAAGGAATGATGGGATCACAGATTTCATTTTGCATAACATACTGTCATTTTAATTCCTAGGATGCCAGCAACACATCCACATTTCACTTTAGTGTGAATAGTCTCAGTTGTGCTGTGCAACAGATTTTAACTAACATATTAAGGTTGTGAAATACAGTTTGAAACCATTGTGGAGGAATTACTACATCAATACACTGAAGTACAGATAGGTTTCAAAGGTCAGAGAGATCATTGAATCCATAATAATTCTCAAATGTTCTTGAAACAATTCAAAGTAATGCATAATGTATCAGGAAAAAAAACTGCTTAACTAAATCAGAGATACATAAGTTGGAATAGTTGCAGCAACTGCCAAGGAACTTGAGTGACTACTTGCTCAAAAATTCTAAGCCTATTCTGTAAACGCTGTTTTCTATGTGTGTCACATAAAAGGAAGCCACATTAAAAATAAGAGGCTCTCTGAATTCTTCTCTGCGGTCTGCCCAAAAAAAGGTTTAAAATATTTGGGACTCGAATTCATAAAAGGAGAAGATTCAAATTTGTGCGAAGTGTGAAATATTGAAAGCACTTTAACGAAACTTCAGTGGTAGAGGATGGGGAAGAGGAAGTAACTGGGATCAAAGTGTTCTCTTTTTAACAACACAAGTCCAATGTGAAATTAGATCAAGGAGTTCTTAGTGGCACAGGCATCCGATCATCACAAATTGGCAATATTGCTCAGAGGGCCGAAGTATAGCTGTAGGGAGTGAAAAACCTCACAGTGGTGTAGTATGATTGCTGTTCTAAGGAAAGAAAGAAAGACTTGCATTTATATAGCGCTTTACATGACCACTGAACATCTCTCAGTGCTTTACAGTCAATTAAGTACTTTTGGAGTGTAGTCACTGTTGTAATGTGGGAAATGCGTCAGCCAATTAGCACACAGCAACTCCCACAAACAGCAATGTGATAATGACCAGTAACTGTTTTTGTTATGTTGATTGAGGGATAAATATTGGCTAGGACACCGGGGGTAACTTCCTTGCTCTTCTACGAAATAGTGCCATGGGATCTTTTATGTCCACCTCAGAGGGCAGACGGAGCCTCGGTTTAATGTCTCATCCGAAAGACAACACCTCCGACAGCGCAGCACTCCCTCAGCCCTGCACTGGAGTGTCAGCCTAAATTTATGTGCTCAAGTCCCTGGATGGGAGAAAGCACATTATTGGGGGATTCATTTTAGTTGTTAGCACAATTTATAATTATAAGGAAGTCTGAGAGCTATTTGGTCTCAGTTTCTGTTGGAGAGCTAAATATAACTGTATGCACATACAAAAATAACGGAGTGGAAAAGACCTACTGGTCCATCGATCCATTTATACAGTGTGATGCCTTATGCATTATAATACATATACTCTCCACCCCGCCCAGATCCATGTGCTCTCCTGGGAGAGGCAAAAAAAATCAGATAAAAACCCAGGCTTAATTAGGGATACAAAAACTGGGGTATTCCTCTCTGCCCCCCTTGGGTGATCAAAACTAGTTCAGGTGATCACATTTGGCTTGACTTACATTATAAGCCACCTATGTCTTGTGCAAGGAGCTGGGTGATCGCCACCTCAGCCAAAAACAGGTCCAGGTCTTGCTTAAAGAAATATAGCAAACGAGCTGGCAACCTGTTCCAAAGGTCCACTATTCTCTGGGAAAAGAAGAACCGCCTAACATCAAACCTAGTTCAGCCCTTACATAACTTGTAAGTGTGACCCCTGTTCTTTGCCAACCTGTTGAAATAATTGGTCTACATAAACACAACCCTTCATTGTTTAATAAATTTTGATCAAATCATCCCTAAGTCTACACTTCTTTAAAGTATGGAGACCCAGTTCATTGAGCCTATCTGGGTAACTAAAGTGTTTCAAACTATCTCTGATCTTGCACCATAAAAGTGGTGTAATATGCATTTACTCCTTTAAAAGAAATGTGATTCAGCTTGTACAGGCAGCTTCCAGAAGTATGGGGATCCCGTCTTCTTCCTCCTAAAAAGTTGACATCAAAGCCTTGCTGATAGTTTGTTACAACAAGAGTTTGAAAAGGATTAAAACAAACTGCCATACAATTTCTTACAAAAGGGATAGTGATGGTGTGTATTAATTAGTGAATATTATGTGTAGGAGCAGATCCCTGCTTCCTCATTTTAGCCAGTTTCACAATAGATCCAGAGATTGAGACAGCCCACTTTAGTTTGTTTCTGACGTTCAGTACAGTGAGTGTACTGTGGTATGAACATGTGACTGACAACTCCTTTAGTTTGGAAATCTTTGTTGCATAAGTGTTCTGTTTGCAGTTTAATAATGTGCCACACTAGTCTAGAGCTCTCACTTATTCCAAATATGTTCTGTCAGACCAAGGAATCTTAAGTATCTTCAAAAATTCTTTCCACAGTTCTCGTCTCCATTTTTGGTTGTTCTTCTTGAACTGAGCCCCTTTTATAATGCTTACACATTCCTGTTTAACCTCATGTGTTTACTTTTGTGTTTAAAAACTATAGTGATTATGTGCACAAGCATTTTTGTGTCCTTCCGCGCATGCGCGCCGTAGACTTCGCCCCCTGTTTGCGTATGCACGCTCGATCATTCGGCACTCCATCCGAACCGCGTGGAGCTCATTGCCACTGGAGCTACTTCGAGGGCTTTTGCGTTATCTCCAGAACTTTTGCCGAGAATATCACTGTGATTATCTACCCGAACATTTTCGTGGCCTTCTGAAAGAAAGAGGAAGTAGGAGGTGGGTGAGAGAGTGTGGGCCAGAAAGAGAGAGAATGGGAGAGGGGGGAGTGACATCATTGGAGTGCATGAAATCCAGAAGTTACGACATTGTCACTATTCACTTCATACCCAATAAACCTGTTAACAATCTGTGACCCACACACACTGGCCCATCTATGGGGTGGGAGGTGTCAGGAACTGTTGGGAGGAGAAGGTCATGACTCCATGGGGGGAGGAACTTGGGGAGGGGGAGAAGGGCAGGAACTCGGGCCTGGTGGTGATGGATGGGGAGAATGTCAGGCATTTGGGCAGGGGGAGATGGTCAGAAACTTGGGGAGGGTGGGAGAAGGTCTTAACCTGTGAAAGGGAGCTCTCTTCTGTCTGGTGTCAGCAGTTAGAATGGCTCGAGTTACATTTTGCTAAGTCATTGATTATGTAGGCAGAGGTGTTCTAATTGCACATTCCAGAGAAACTGCTGGGTGTGTCTTATCTGCCAAGCAGACCAATCAGCAATCAGGCTTGTGATCAAGGGGAGCCAATCATGTGTTACAAATAAATGCATCCTAAAAACTATAAAACAAGTCTGGCTACTTTTAGTGAGGAATCTATATCTTTGTTGAACATGTAAATCTATGCTTTGTGCATTAAAGTAAGAACATGTTATAGCAAAATGCATTGGAAGTGATTTTTTCTCTGTTTATTGATTTCTGTGTTTAAAAGTAATGATTTTCAGATGTATGATAGTCATTAAGATGCAGAGGTGTACACTTTGACCTTTGTAAGACCAACAGTAACAGAAAGCAGTGAAGAGAGTAAAATGATAATTATTTAATTGAAAAACACTAATTTCCTGTTTTTTTTTCTAATTTCCCCTTGGATCTGCCTGGTGCCTCACTCATTCTTGTGTTGGACGGGGGGTGGTTTGGATAACCTGTTTGTGGATCCCTGCCAGTGCTGCTGTGTAAATGGCCTTGCTTTCCCCAAACTCCCTGTATGGTAACACCGTGCAATGCCTCTGCCTGGTACTGCTGCCAAATAGGCTAGCTATTAACAGGAAGTCACTGAGTGGAGGAATATTTGACTGTAATCATTCAACAATGCACTACAACACGAGGTCACCATGTTTGAAATCGTTATTTACAGACCATTTCTTACTAAATACTTCAAACAAAACAATGTGTTCAGCAATACTTGTAAAAGCTGCTATTAGGGTGTTTAAAACTACTGAGTAACATGTATTGTATATCATTTAAGCACAGCTTCTTCAGAATCTTTTCTTTACATGCAATTTTTTTTAAGTACTACTGCTTCTTTCAAAGCTTCAAGCTCCCTGACCATAAACCTATGCTCTATGATAAACCTATGCATAATTATAACAGTACTGTACTTTATAAGGTGTGATACATGAATGTTTCAGATTTATTATAGTTAACATTCCATTAATGTGAGTACAGTGAGATTTGAAACTGTCAGTAAGTTGAGCGAACTGGTGATGGTGCAGCCCACCTTCTTAAGACAACTAGGAATGGAGTGGACCTGCCAACATTGTCCACACCCTGAGAACAAATCGAAAAATAAATTGTGGGTTCGAGTCCACTCCAGGTTTATGCACCTAATCTGTGTTCGCCTATATAGCAATAGTGACTGAACTTCAAAGTGATTCATTATATGTGAAGTACTTTTGGAATGCCTGGGGGACATAATAACCTGCTGTACAAATGCATGTTCTTTCATTTTATTCTTAGGATTACTTAATAATGAAAGGTTAGCTGTCACTACAAATGTTTCATTGTATCAGGTGCTGGTGGACTTTCATTTACAGAGCGTTACATTGTCACATAGTTAAATATACGGTATGCTTTCATTGTACTATTCATTTTGTGAAAATCTGTTGTGACATTTTTCCACAGTGATATTTACTCCATACAAAATTACCTAGCTTGGAGGATGTGTTACAATATCAGTGTGGACAGTGACTACTTTTGTTTCTGATGTTTCCATGAAATGCCTGATAAATGTTTTGACATGCCATCTCAGCAGTTGTGGGATTCTCCCTTGCAAATGTGTGCAGCAAGTATGCTTTTACTTTTTCCAATTTTCAGCTATCCTGACGGTCCTCTCTCATGGGTGGATAGTGCATGACCTCACCCCTCCCTGTCTCTGTGGCCTCCTCCAGCCCTACAATACTCTGGGATCTCTATGCTCCTCTGATTTTGGCCTCTTGCACATCCCTGAGTTACTAGGGGGTCAAGTTTCGGCCTGAGTTGCTCCTATTTTTAGTTTAGAATGGAGCATCTTAGAAATTGCTATTCTCGGCATTTAGTTTGCTCCAGTTCTAGTGAGTTAGAATAGTTCCATTTTAGAACCGATTTTTTTTTCAAAAGGTGGCGGATCCATCCACTTATACCTGTTGTGCATGTTTAAGCAGCGAAAACTTACTCCAAACTAACTTAGAATGGAGTAAGTGTAGATTTTTGTACGTTCAGGAAAACCTTGCCTACACTTAGAAATCAGGTGTAGGGAACGAGAGATGGGGGGGGGGGGAGGGAAGTTTACAAACATGAAACACGTCACTTTTACAAATAAAGAGCCATCATCAATAATAAATGATAAATCAACCAATAAATCAATCAAAAAAATAAAAAAAATAAAAAAATCAATAAATAAAAAATTACGTTTCTACTTACCGACTGCAGCACCGGGAGCCCTCCAACAGCATGCTGGGATGCCCCCCCAGTGTCTGTCTGTCTGTCTCTCTCTCTCTGTCAGTGTCCCTGTGTTTCTGACAGCATGGGGGGAGGAAGGGGAAGAAGGAGGGGAGAGAGAAGGGGATGAGCGGGGGAGAGGGGAGGAGAGGAGTGGGGGGGAGCGGCAGCAGATCTGAACGGGGGGGAGCGGCAGTGGACCTGAACAGAACATGGTGGCGGGATGGTGGGTGGAGAGCAGGAGCTGAAGATAAAGAGGAGGGAGGCCCAAGTCCGATCTTTGCCGCTCCAGTGAGCCCATTCAGCCAGGGCTAGGGGCGGTGTGCTTCGGGCCCCTCCCACACAGCCTCAGTGGCCTGGAACTACTGCACATGCGTGCACACTCTAGCGCGCATGTGCAGAGGTCCCGGCACTGTTTTCAGCGCCGGGACCTGGCTTCGGCCCCATAGCTTGTGCTGCACTGCGCCAAGGGCCTGCAACGTTCCAGCAGCGGGGAGAATACCGAGGTAAGTTTTAGACACGGTTTCTGTTCTAAAAAGCCGGCACAGCTCACGGAGTTGCGCCGATCTAAGCGGGACAAACTTGGGCCCTAGACTCTGGAATTCCCTCACTGAGCTTTTCTGTCTCTCTACTTCCCTTTCCTTCTTTAAGGTGCTCCTTAAAACATATCTCATCACCCCTGTGTTCTGACCTACATTGGCTCCCAGTTAAGCAATGCCTTGATTATTTGATCCTTATTTTCAAATCCCTCTATGGCCTCGCCCCTCCCAATCTCAGCAATCTGCTCCAGCCCCACAACACCCCCACTCCCTCTCCCCCCCATCCCGAAATATCTGCGCTCCTCTAAGTCTGGCCTCTTGAGCATCCCTGACTTTAAGCACGCAACCATTATTGACCGTGCCTTCAGCTGCCGAGGCCCTAAGCTCTGAAATTCCCTCCCTAAACCTCTCCACCTCTCTATCCTCCTTAAAACTTAACTCTTCGACCAGATCTTTTAGTCATCTGCCCTAATTCCTCCTTATGTGGGTCGGAGTCGAATTGTTTGACAACACTCCTGTGCAGCGTCTTGGGACTTACTATGTTAAAGGCGCTATATAAATGTTGTTGTAGTTGCTCCACCACTGAGCACATTCGTATCTGAAACTAGACTTTGAGTGTTGATAATGCTATTTGAATAAAACTAATCCTGTCCTCATCCAAAGTTCACAAGCAACAAATTCTAGGAGAATCAGTAGATATCAACCAGAGGCGGGAGCCCTGGCTTTTTTCATACCTGACCCAGGGTGCTGAGGAAATTATACTGGTGAAATTAGATAACTTGGCATAGATGTTGATTAAACCTGGGGTTTTCCTGTCCATTGCTCGACACATAGCCATTGGAGAAGCTCTCGTTTACTTTTAAATGCTTGCTCCTTGGTGATAGGAGAAACTATTTATAGATAAAAGCTTTTCATACTATTCTCCTAGATCAGTGCAGTTTGAATTTATGCATGGCAAGGTAGTGCAATTATAATTTGCATTTAAATTTTTATTTATTTTGCACTCCAGGGGAAGGATGCCAGTACTGGGAAATGGAACACTTCTTATTTCCAGTATCCAATGCATCAAGCACTCCCAGGTCAGATGTAGCACAACCAAATTCTGTTGTTGTGGTACTTTTGCATTTCCCACAACAACTATCCATGGGCTGTCTGAGTGAAATCACTAATAAGAGCCAAATTAGGGGTAATTTGTGACTGTAGGCCGATACCAACCAGCAACTGGATTGATATAGCCTGTACACCTATACTCATTTCAGGTATAACACTTTACTGTCAACAGAGAGAGGGAACTGATATCCCAGCATTCTGTTCTGGATTTGAACAAAGGTCCAAGAGGTGAAATTCAAGTATCTGACCTAGTATACACTTCAGTTTTTTTTTTAAAAGAGTTCTTTAGCAATAGTGGGCCAGCATTTCAAGTAACATTATTCCCTGAACCCATTCAGAAAAACTTCCCTGCACCCTTCCCTTTCTGTTTGATATTTTTGTATGTTTTCCAACTTTTTATGTCTCATTTCTCATGCAAGAAGGTCAGTCATGAAGCTGCTCCCAAACCTGTGCCAGATAGCAGTTATGGACTAACCGTTGTATGAGAGCCACTTGGGTGGTGACCAGTTTCCCTCTGGGCTCAAGTTTTGGACCCCCGCTAGTACGGCGCACATCGGAGAGAGCCGCCTAATTTGTTGAACTGAAAAAGCGCCAAATACTTACATTGCGATTCTCCGATATCTGTAGGCCCGTTTCCAGCTCGGCATGGCGCAGCAGGAGCTGCTAGGGGCGGAGCTACAGCCCTGCGCCAAAAACAGTGCCGGCAGCTGTGTGCATGCGCAGTGGAGGCTGCACGCGTGCGCAGTAGCTCCTGTCTCCGGGCGACGACCCTATCCCTGGCCGAAGGGACATCGCCCCTATCCCAGGCCGAGTGGCCTGACAGTACTTACCTCTTCCGCGGCGGCTTGCCCGGCATCTCCTGAAGGCAGGCCCCACCCGAACTCCTCGTCGGCGGCGGGGCCTGCCCACCTGGCATCGCACTGGGGGGCGGGCCCCGCCCAAAGTCCTTGGCATCAGCAGCGGGGTCCTCCGAAGTCCTGGGCGGCGGTCCGGCATCTGCTGGGGGCGGGCAGTCCTCGGCGCCCTCGTCGGGGGCGGGGGCCGCCCACCCGGCATCTCCTGGGGGGGATCCCGTCCCAGCATGCTGTTGGAGGGCTCCCGGTGCTGCAGTAGGTGAGCAGAAACTTTTAATTTATTTCTTTATTTATTTTTCTTTAAAAAATGTTTTTGATTGACTTATTGATTTATTTATCATTTATTATTGATGATGGCTCTTTATTTGTAAAAGTGAAGTATTTAATGCTTGTAAAATCCCCTAACTTCCCTCTAACTTCCCTTCCCCCCCCCATATCTCTCGTTCCCTGCGCCTAATTTATAAAGTGTAGACAAGGTTTTCCTGAATGTACAAAAATCTACACTTATTCCATTCTAAGTTAGTTTGGCGTAGAGTTTTCGATGCCTAAACTTGCAAAACAGGCGTAAGTGGCTGGTAATGCCCCCTTTTGGAAAAAAAAATTGTTCTAAAACGAAACTATTCTAACTCACTAGAATTGGAGCAAACTAAATGCCGAGAATTGCAATTTCTAAGGGCCCAAGTTTCCGGCCGCCCCTAAAATGGCGCAGCCCGGACCTGGACGCCCGTTTTTCGTGCCACAAAGTGCGCCTAAAAAAAACTCGCCTATTCTCCGGCTCCCTGCAGGCCCTCTGGAGCTGGGCGCGGCACAGCAGAAGCTGTGGGGGGCGGAGCCAGGTCCCTGCGCTGAAAACAGTGCCGGGACCTATGCACATGCGCGCTACAGTGGGCATGCATGTGCAGTAGCTCCAGGCGCCCAATACTGTGGGAGGGGCCCGAAGCACGCAGCCCCGAGCCCTGGCCGAATGGCCTCACTGGGGCTACGTGGATAAGGCTCCTCCCACCTGACCCGACCCCCGCGCTCTCCCCCTTTGCCCCGGCGACCCAACCTCCGCCCACCACCCCCCTTCGACGACTCGACCTCTGTTTCCCCCACCCCCCCCCCCCAGACCTCTGCGACCCCCCCTCCTCCGCGACCCGACGCCATCTACCTGAAAATCCAGCCCGAAGTCTTGGGCCCGGCCATTCAGCCTCCTTCTCTCCCTCCCCTCCCCCCTCCCCTCTTTCTCCCTCTCCCTCCCTCCCTCTCTCCTTCCCTCCCTCCCTCTCTCCTTCCCTCCTCTCTTCTTCCCTCCCTCCCTCCTCTCTCCTTCCCTCCCTCCCTCCTCTCTCCTTCCCTCCCTCCCTCCTCTCTCCTTCCCTCCCTCCCTCCTCTCTCCTTCCCTCCCTCCCTCCTCTCTCCTTCCCTCCCTCCCTCCTCTCTCCTTCCCTCCCTCCCTCATCTCTCCTTCCCTCCCTCCCTCATCTCTCCTTCCCTCCCTCCCTCCCTCCCTCCTCTCTCCTTCCCTCACTCCCTCCTCTCTCCTTCCCTCACTCCCTCCTCTCTCCTTCCCTCACTCCCTCCTCTCTCCTTCCCTCACTCCCTCCTCTCTCCTTCCCTCCCTCCCTCCTCTCTCCTTCCCTCCCTCCCCTCTCCATCCCTCCCTCCATCCTCTCTCCTTCCCTCCCTCCATCCTCTCTCCTTCCCTCCCTCCATCCTCTCTCCTTCCCTCTCTCCTTCCCTCTCTCCTTCCCTCCCTCCATCCTCTCTCCTTCCCTCCCTCCATCCTCTCTCCTTCCCTCCCTCCATCCTCTCTCCTTCCCTCCCTCCCTCCTCTCTCCTTCCCTCCCTCCCTTCTCTCTCCTTCCCTCACTCCCTCCTCTCTCCTTCCCTCCCTCCATCCTCTCTCCTTCCCTCCCTCCATCCTCTCTCCTTCCCTCCCTCCATCCTCTCTCCTTCCCTCCCTCCATCCTCTCTCCTTCCCTCCCTCCATCCTCTCTCCTTCCCTCCCTCCATCCTCTCTCCTTCCCTCCCTCCATCCTCTCTCCTTCCCTCCCTCCATCCTCTCTCCTTCCCTCCCTCCCTCCTCTCTCCTTCCCTCCCTCCCTCCTCTCTCCTTCCCTCCCTCCCTCCTCTCTCCTTCCCTCCCTCCCTCCTCTCTCCTTCCCTCCCTCCCTCCTCTCTCCTTCCCTCCCTCCCTCATCTCTCCTTCCCTCCCTCCCTCATCTCTCCTTCCCTCCCTCCCTCCCTCCCTCCTCTCTCCTTCCCTCACTCCCTCCTCTCTCCTTCCCTCACTCCCTCCTCTCTCCTTCCCTCACTCCCTCCTCTCTCCTTCCCTCACTCCCTCCTCTCTCCTTCCCTCACTCCCTCCTCTCTCCTTCCCTCCCTCCCCTCTCCATCCCTCCCTCCATCCTCTCTCCTTCCCTCCCTCCATCCTCTCTCCTTCCCTCCCTCCATCCTCTCTCCTTCCCTCTCTCCTTCCCTCTCTCCTTCCCTCCCTCCATCCTCTCTCCTTCCCTCCCTCCATCCTCTCTCCTTCCCTCCCTCCATCCTCTCTCCTTCCCTCCCTCCATCCTCTCTCCTTCCCTCCCTCCATCCTCTCTCCTTCCCTCACTCCCTCCTCTCTCCTTCCCTCACTCCCTCCTCTCTCCTTCCCTCCCTCCATCCTCTCTCCTTCCCTCCCTCCATCCTCTCTCCTTCCCTCCCTCCATCCTCTCTCCTTCCCTCCCTCCATCCTCTCTCCTTCCCTCCCTCCATCCTCTCTCCTTCCCTCCCTCCATCCTCCTCCTCCCCCCACCCCCCACACCACCCCCCTCTACCTCCCTCCTCCTTCCTTCCCCCTCCCCCCATCCCGCTTCTCCCTCTCCCCCCCCACCCCCCTTCTCCCTCTCTCCTCCCACCCCCCTTCTCCCCCTCCACCCCCACCCCCCTCCCCTCGCTGTCAGAAACACAGACACTGACAGACAGAGAGTGAGAGACACACACACAGACAGACAGATAGAGACACTGACAGAGACACACTGGGGGGGGGGCATCCCAGCACGCTGTTGGAGGACTCTGGGTGCTGCAGTCAGTAAGTAGAAAACGTTTTATTTATTGATTTTTTTTTTAAAATTATTTTTTATTAATTTTTTTTGATTGGTTTATTGGTTGATTTATTGATGTATTTATCATTTATTATTGATGATGGCTCTTTATTTGTAAAACTGAAGTGTTTAATGTTTGTAAACTTCCCTTTAAACCCCCCTCCCATTCCCTACGCCTAATTTGTAACCTACGCCTGATTTTCTAAAGTGTAGTAGACAAGGTTTTTTTGAACGTACAAAAATCTTCACTTACTCCATTCTAAGTTAGTTTGGAGTAAGTTTTCACTGCCTAAACTTTGAAAACAGGCGTAAGTGGCCGGACACTCCCCCTTTTGAAAAAAAAATTCTGTTCCAAAGTGAAACTGTTCTAACTGACGAGAACTGGAGAAAACTAAATGCCGAGAATTGCAATTTCTAAGATACTCCATTCTAAACCAGTTGCTCCAAAAAAACAGGAGCAACTCAGGCCGAAACATGGCCCCTAAGATACACCATTCTAAACTAGTTGCTCCAAAAAAATAGGAGCAATTCAAGCCGAAACTTGAGCCCAAAATGTCCTACCTTTTCCTCTCTGCACCTTTCAATCACTTGGTCAGGGATTTACCAGAAAGGAAATGATGGGCATAAATCTGCACCAAACCCATCATCCTAAATAATTAACTGTTTTACGACCACAAAATAATTTTATAGTGTTATTGTTACATAGATACAGGAGCAGGCCATCCCACCCCTCGAGACTATTCCACCATTCAATTAGATCATAGCTGATCTGTACCTCAACTCAATTTTCCCGCCTTTGATTCATATCTTATGATACCCTGACCTAATAAAAATCTGTCGATTTCAGTCTGAAAAATTTCAATTGACCCCAGCACCTACAACCTTTTGGGGAGAGAATTCCCATATCCACTACCCTTTATACGAAAAAGTGCTTCCTGATTTCAGTCCTGAATGGCCTAACCATAATTTTAAGTTCAGTTCTTTCAGTGACATTGGCTGAATGCAGTATTTTACTGGATTGTGCTATTCAAAAATTTTAATTGTTTCAACACTGCAGATAACTCTTGACAGTTTTGAAATTTGTGCATCATATGTTTTTAGAGAAATGTTATGATCTGATGTACTTGTACACAAAGAATGCTGTATTGACAGATTAACAGCTAGTTGTTGAGACACTAGATTGAACTATTTTAATTACTATATGTGACTGTAGGATGATAGCCAGTCGACCAAGACCTGCACAAGTTTCTTAAACACCATAGGACTACGTCAGGATCAGCATCTGCAAAAGCTTGCTTCTAATTATTTGTAATAAAAATTATGATCTAATATGTACTGCAAAATTCAGTTTGCGGGAGGTGGAGAAAGAGAGTGGTTTTCTCCTGTGCAATATTCTTTGCAGTTGGGAATGGAGTCTCTCCTATGAGAGGTTTTATTTGGGAAAGATTTATCTCACAGGAAGTTTTAATCGGGGAGTGGTTTGTCCCATACAAATATAAACCATGAACTGAAATGAGATATAAGCAGGCAAACTTATGGAAACCTAAGATTTGTCATTGATTATCAGGTCTTGTGACTTAATGGCTATTTAATCAACGTAATTTTCCATACATGGATGTAACTATTGCAAGCACTTTCAGATTACATTTACCCCATTATTATTTTTATAGTCATTCCATGACTCAGTTTAATAACTCTGTGATCTTAGATATGTTTTTATGGTATGGTAATTTTATAACCTTTTCATTATATATTTCAGATATTTTCAGACCTAAATATGTTTATACTTAATGCAACTTTGCAAATAAAATGTAAATGATGAATAGATTGAGATGTAATTTTTTAACAAATTGTGGTTGTTTTCGTCGACAGAAGAGTGTTTACACAGTGAAAGAGATCAACACAGATCATTTTTAGGGAAGGTGCTGTAATCTATCCTAATCATTAAATAAATTAAGAATGTGTAGAACAGAAACCATTTCAAAGTCTTGCAGAGTTGGTTTACTGACATCATAACATAGATAGCTGCCTTGGCGAAAGTCTCGCTGACCTGTGTGCGGGAAATCTAATCTTGGAGATATGGGTATCAATCAGTGCACTGGTTACGGTTTCCTTTTTAAATTGAATTTGTGATATAAGTTCTGTTTCACAGTTGCAATTGATGGGATGGGGCTTTAAGCATACCGTTTGTCTCTGAGCTAAATTGCCTATAGCTTACTGTGCTTGACCCAAGGTGTTGACATTTTCCAATGTTCCAGTTTTATACTTGGAGGCTGAGCGAGAGTTTTAAACCAAGATAGTTATAGAGATTCCACTGATATACAGTAATGGCATTATCTGATTCAGAGAAGCCTCCAGGCATTGTCAATTATATCTGATCCCATGAATTAATTTTATCATGGTTAAAACATTTTTTTAATTGAAGCTAGAATGTATTAGGAAATATAATGTGCACTCGAGCAAAATGTTATATTATAAATAGTACCGTATGTCAGCAATTTGGACAAAGCAAGATCTCACGAGCAGCAAATGAAAGAATGGCGAGATAATCTGTTTGAATGGCAAGATAATCTATTTGAAAGAGTCGTGTCGGCCAGGGCACTGGGAGAAGTTTCTGCTCTTCAAATATTGCCATGGAACAGACAGACAAGGCCGCAGCTTAACAACTATTTTAAAGATGACACCTCTGACATTGCAACACTTCCTCAATACAGCACTGAAGTGTCAGCTTAGATTATGTGTTACCGCCTTCACGCTCAGATGCAAGAGTGCTACCAACTGAGCCAAGCTCTCAGCCAACAGGAATAAAAAAATGAATCTGACTATCAGTACTTTAAAAGCAGTAAAGAGTTAAAGAGAACCCCAGACTTCCGGGAACAACCCCATCCCTGACCCTCCACCCACGTCCCAGTGGGTCAAAAACTTAAAATTCTGGCCCTATTGTCCATTACATTTGGTAACATCATTAGGAGAGCTGCCTTGGAGACATTATTGAAACAGCAATTGAATTAGCTTCAGTAGAGACGTGGGCCAAAATTGTTCCATTTGTACACATTCAGGATGATCAGATTGGTAATGTTTTGCATTGTAATTGTCACCAATAAAAACGTTAGTTAAACCATCGAGTGGAACGTAAATTATAATAAAGCAAATCAGTAGTTTCAGAAATGGTTCACTTTTATTTTTTTAAATATGACATCTTAACAAGTGTAAGAAAGTAATACCCTGAAAACAAATACAGCTACTTTACAGCAATGTCTTGGGGAACAGGAACCTAATATTTTATTGAAAGGTTTTGTTGCAAAAAGAGGAAATTATGGGCTCCAAACAGCAATAGTGGCATAAAAATACGTCAAAAGTCAATATCAAAAGTCAAGATCATGAGTACCAATGGTGAAGGTGATCAATAATAATAGTCTGCGAAGAATAAGCAAAGGTGTAGATGTGTCTCTGAAATTGACTACAACAGAAGGGCAAGTGACCCTACTTTTCAACCTTGCGATCCTTGCATTCTGGTAAGTTTATTGTACAACTTTTCACATTTGATCAGAAATCTCAGCCGTATAACAGGTGAACATGATGTAGATGTCAACACATTGTGTAGCATATAATAAATCATATTTATTGTTAATCGTTCACTTTTATTTGCATTCCATAACGTTCCAAAGCAAAAAAATCATTAAATTTCATGCAGCAGTAAAACAAAAAAGTTCTCTTGTGATGCACTACCCAGAGTTATACATGTTTGTTGATCCCACTTGATCAAGGAGAAAGATGGATTGTGCTGGCGTTGGATATTTAAAATTTACAGGATGTGAAAGAGCTAGAAAATAAATAAGTAGAAGATGCCACTTCAGTTATAAGATCCTTCACTGGGCTACCTCAAATATAAGACTGTCCCTTTCATTTAGAATACATACAATAATACATCAGCCACATAGGTCAGGAGTCCTTGCTCTCCTCTCTTCCAACTCGCTTTCCCACCTCCATCCTCACACAAACAGGAATGGGCAAAAGTTTAAAACACTGATGTCTTAAAAACTGAAGCACATCACATGCACAGAGACACTGCATAATGTGATGGAAGGAAATAAGTCAACAGTTTAGTCAGCCAGGTTGGCTACCTTGTCAGTCTGCTGACTACATTACATTAGTCTGCAACTAACCGCTCTCATACTATGCCATTCTTCCCAGTGTAGCACAGAGATTCAATCAAAGTCCGAGCCGTTTGGAGTCATCTAACAACCAGCATAGTGGGAATGTAAGAGCAATTTTGAGTGCTATTGTTGCTAATGTACCAGCCCAATCACAGGATAGTCCTGTAGAGGATTCTTGTAACAATATCTCCTCACCAGTATCTACATAAAAATCGACTATATCATCATAGGCAGTCCCTCAAAATCGAGGAAGACTTGCTTCCAATCTAAAAGTGAGTTCTCAGGTGACTCTACAGTTCAATATGGGAATTACAGTCTCTGTCACAGGTGAGACAGATAGTGGTTGAAGGAAAGGGTGGGTAGTCTGGTTTTCCGCACACTCCTTCCGCTGTCTGTGTTTGGTTTCTGCATGCTCTTGGCGACGAGACTCGAGGTGCTCAGCGTCCTCCCGGATGCTATTCCTCCTCTTAGGGCGGTCTTGGGCCAGGGATTCCCAGGTGCCGGTGGGGATGTTGCACCTTATCAACTCGGGGGCATAGACTTAATAGTTTTACAACGCTCCAGATCAATCATGAACTTGTAATATCTCATTACGTTCACAATTTTAAAAAAATTGAGTACTTGTTAAATAAAATGTTCTTCTTCAATTGTTTCTTGATTTTTTTCCCCCTTCAATACAAAAAACAATTATTTCAATGTTTTCTCCCTTTCATTAAAAGTCTTGCGTACAGTGATAACACTCCTATTACTACAAAAGTGTATTCTACAACTCATTGTAAGTAACACCAAGTGTAATAGTTGACTCAATGTTGTAAGACGGTACTGTATTTTCACTTTCTAAAGATTGCAAATATGTGGTGAACTTTTATCCTCGGGCCTAATTTCCTTATATTATGCATGTAGATGGATAGAGTGCAATTTTGATATCGACCATGTTTGTATTGTCTCTAATGTAAAGCATCCATCCCACCAACTACCGTTGAACTTTTCATTGATGCTGTAGCTGATAACAGATTGGTTCAGGAACATTTAAACTAATCACCGGCTAAAGCCCTGAAGTGCTGCACAGCTGTTTATATCCTTCATGGGAAACTGAAAATCACAAGACTTGCTTGTTTAAATAAAGCATTATAAGTACAGAGAAGGCCATAATTAACCAAAACTTAATTTGAATATGATTTCAAATTTATAAAAGGAGACAACAATTTTTTAAACTTTTGGTTTTGATTTCAAAACTCAGGTTGATTTAATTGAAGAAAACCAAATACTTTGGTTCAAATGACATCGATCTATAAAACACCACGACTTGCCATGCCATTGTATTGGGCCATACGGATTCACTGCCCTGCTTTATTTCTTACAATTTGCCACCCTCCAAAGCTGAATTAATGTTACTTGACTAGTTAGCTGACTGCTACACTACTTGGGAGTCACAGAATGAGCATCATTGCAGGCAAGTTCTGATTGGGCAGGCACAAAATACAAAATTACCATGAAAATAATTGCATATCTAGCAATAACCAGATTGTAACATTACCCTAGAGAGGATAATTGTGGATTTGTTCATTAATCCAGAGGCACTTTAGCTTCAACTGTGTATATCAGTATTCTGATTCCTACAAGAACCCCAGGTCCTAGAGATTTCTCAATGGCAATATAGATATAGGCAAGGAATTTCTGAGATTTAATCTATGGAATTTCTAGTGTAGTGAAAAGTATGACGACTGATATTCTTAGAAGATATGCAGAGAATTGTAGTAACCATTTTGCAACTGTACATAAAGTGCCCTTAATTGCGGCCTCTCCAGGTGCGTACGATGTATGCACACGCCTGAAGAGGCCTTGCAAGTGCCGGTTCTGGACGCACAATGCACATGCACTGAGACCGGGAATTTGCGAACTGTCAGAATTTCTTTGGACCGATCGCACACATCCCCGGGAGAAGGACATTCGCGTGCAGAGATTTGGGCTATGTGTCCAACTCCTGTCCAGCGAATGTCCTTCAAACTCTTACGACTGGTAAAAGCAGGCATATGCTTTTACCAGCGTAAGAGTTTTAAAAGATAGAAAAATTAAATTTTTCACTCATATATTTTTATATTAAAAACCATATCCATTAAGTTAAGTTTATTTTTACCCTTATTAAAACATTTTTAAAAAATACAAAAAATATTGTCTAAATCATTTTCAATTAATTTTAAATATGTGAGGTGTTTTTTTATTTATTGTGTTGTGTTTCTGTATTTTTGGGGGTATTCTCATTGATAGTAATGGGAGCTCGTATAAATGGAACTCATCATTATTACCAATGAGAGTACTCCATGTTCATTGGTGATCCAGACCCACGTGATCCCAGGCTGCGCTTAAATTTCTGGGATGCGTGGGTCCATGTGCTGGACTGCGAATGGAGGCCTCGGACCGCAAGTCTACGTTCCTCCGGGACCACCAGGCACTTTCATAAAAGAAAATTCGGTCGGAGGCGTTCGTCCGCAGGAAGCGTCCAACTGCAATTTCTAGCCCAATATTCATCTTGAGGACTGTGGGAACAAGGAGTTGCATTTGATTAGTGCTACTCAGTTTTCAAGTCGAGACAGGAAAATAAGTTGCAAAAATAGTCTAATAACCAGAAGCAAATTAGCAATGTATTGTATAGATATTGATCACAATTTCTCTAATCCTTTGGGAACATTTATATATAGGAATGCACAAAGGTCCGTGAAATTGCTGGGACTGAGAGAACATAAACTGTATTCGGGCTCTAGGGCAGAGGGGGGCAGGAATATGGGCTGGATGCCTGCCCCATTTGGACTAGATCTTTACATTTTGTCTGGAGGGCTGTGGGTATATCATCAGCCTGACAACTCCCCCCCCCCCCCCCCAATCTTAAATGGGCGTGTTGAGGAGTTGTTGGACTTAATTGGAAAATGTCTCCCTTTATACTCTTGGAAGGCTTCAGCAGAATTCGTGCTAGTTGAAACGGGGTGTGAGGGCTTCTAAAGCCCCAAACATTCATCTAGTTTCTCTAGTTGGCTAGCTAAAGTGGGAGCTTCAGAGCTTAAAAAAAAAGATTTCTTTGGCTCAATTATGCCTCTCGAGAACTTCACCTTAGATGGAGGATTGGCTTTGGCTTGGGCAGCTGCCATTGATGCATCCTTGCGCGTGATTGCAGCCACCCTCAATATACGAATTACTCAATTTCCGGAAGGGCTTTCCAGTCTTAGGCAGTGGCTCTGCTTTGTTGTACTTATGCTGCTGTGGTTGGAGCAGCAATTTCCAGGTCAAAGTCTTTAATATAAGGCTCCAATATCAGGGTGTTGAGATGATGTCATAAACTAAGAGTAGAACCCAAGTAGTTTATAAATGGTGTCTCAACCCAGAGATGTGTTACTCCCTTGGAATGTGCTCAGGTGTGTATTGTACCAGCTCAGTTTATTTTATATACCATAATACATCTTAAGATAAAAAATTTTGTAGTGAATTTAGCTTGCATTATTAGAACAAAAAAACTAAAAGAAAGAAACACTTTCACTTATATAGCACCTTTCACAACCTCAGGAAGTCAGAAAATGCTTTACAACCAATTAAGTACATTTGAAGTGTAGTCACTGTTATAATGTAGGAAATGCAGCAGCAAATTTGTGCAAAGCAAGGTCCCACAAACAGCAGTGAGATAAATGAACAGATAATCTGTTTTCGGTGTTGGTTGTTGATCAGGACATCAGGAGAACTTCCCTGCTCTTCTTCGAATAGTTCCGTGGGATTTTACATGGCCGTCTGAGCAGGCAGCTGGGGCCTTGGTTTAACGTCTCATCTGAAAGATGGCACCTCTGACAGTGCAGCACTCCCTCAGTACTGCATTGAAGTGCCAGCTGAGAGTGTGTGCTCAAGTCTCTGGAGTGGGACTAAAACCAAGAGCCTTCTGACTCAGAGGCGAGAGTGCTGTCACTGAGCCACAGCTGACACTTAAAGAATAGAGCGCAGTAGAATATGAGGAATGAAGAGAAGTGCAGAAGAAGAAATGAAACTGAAGACAGCACAGACAAACAACAAGGAGAAGCACTATTACTAGGTGTTATGTATGCAATAAAGGTTCAAACTGAGTACTGTTTAACTAAGCAAGCTACAACCTTGGCTCTGCTTTATTTAGGCCCAAAGGTCTGACTCACAAAATGGCTGGCCTTTTATACCAGAGCAGCACCATGTGCGTGCTGCTCAGTGGCCTCCAACAATGACACGATCTGGTGGCTACAAATAGCATGTACATAAATGACAATACCCTCTTCTCTGATCTTATCACAGTCTTTCACAGGTTGAGATGGTCCGGTGCTTTATGCTCCCGGGTTGACCGTCTCTGTTCGATTCCGGCCTTGGGTGAATGTGCGGAGTCTGTTGTGGCTGGATAGCTGACTTGTTGGGGGTAGCAGTGGCCATGTCAGGAATTGCAAGTCCATTTTTATTGAACAAGTCCGTGATGGAAATTCCGGGTTCACGGATGACCCTTGAGTCCACTGAAGGCTGCTGGTAGGTTGGTTGGACGTCGACGGTTTCTTCGTCCGACTGCTCTGGCTCATCTGTGTGCCTCAGCTTTGTTTGATCCATGTGTTTCCTGCAAGTTTGCCCATTTTTGAGCTTAATAAGAAATACTCTGTTGCCCTCCTTGGTCATGACTGTACCAGCGATCCATTTGGGACCCTGACCATAATTCAACACATACAGGATCATTAACAGAAATCTCGCGTGACACAGTTGCGCGATTGTGGTACCCTTGTTGACTCTGTCTTATGTATTCAACATGATTACTTAAATCCGGGTGTACAAGAGATAACTTGGTCTTAAGACCTCTTTTCATCATGAGTTCGGCAGGTGAGACCCCTGTGAGTGAGTGCCTGTAACTCAGCAGTATGCAGTGACCTTTAGGTTACTCTCCTCATGCTTTGCTTGATAGTTTGTACTGCACATTCTGCTTGCCCGTTGGACGCAAGCTTGAATGGTGCTGACCTTACATGTTTTATGCCGTTAAGTTTAACAAATTCCTGAAACTCCTGACTGGTGAAGCTATGTCAGGCAGACCATGTGGTGCGAACATGACATTGAGATTCTCTATGGTTGCTGTGGATGTACTGGATGACATGATTATGCATTCTATCCATTTCGAATAAGCATCCACCACAACTAAAAACATCTTGCTCAGGAAAGGACCTGCAAAATCTACATGGATCCTGGACCAAAGTTTGGATGGCCATGACCACAGACTCAGTGGCGATTCAGCTGGTGCTTTGCTGAGCTGCATGCAGGTGTTGCACTGATGCATGCATGCTTCCAGCTCAGAATCAATTGCTGGCCACCATATGTGGGACCTGGCGATTGCCTTCATCATCACTATACCAGGATGTGTGCTGTGTAACTCACGCGCAAACTTTTCTCCCACTTTCTTGGGCATTACAACTCGATTGCCCCACAATATGCAATCTGCTTGAATAGACAGTTTGTCCTTGTGACGAATGTACGGTTTGGCCTCCTCGCATATTTGCTTAGGTATGGCAGACCAATCCCCTTTGAGGATACAATCCTTTACCACCAATAATATCAGATCCTGGCTGGTCCAGTCTTAACTTGTTGAGCCGTGACAGGGGTACCTTCACTCTCAAAAGCATCCATGATTAACATAAAATCTGCTGGGTGTGGCATTTCCACCTCTGGTGTGGGCGGTGGCAACCGGCTCAAAGCATCGGCACAATTCTCTGTGCTAGGTATGTGGCGAATGACATAATCATAGGCAGATAATGTCAGCGGGATGAAGCGTTGGTATTGATACCTTTGGAAGCAGGATGAAGCGTTGGTATTGATATCTTTGCTCTCGGAAAACAACAAAATGAGTGTCTTGTGATCGGTCTCTAATTCGAACCTCAGACCGAACAGATATTGATGCATCTTTTTAACACTGTATACACACACACTAAAGCTTTTTCTACCAAAATGTAGGCTCTTTCTGCTTTAGTCAAATATTTGGATACATACGCAACAGGTTAAAGTTTCCCCGACTCATTGGCTTTTTGTAACACGCAACCAATTCCATATGACGATGCGTTACAGGTCAAAACTAAATGTTTACATGGGTCATAATGTACCAGCAGCTTGTTTTAGCAAAGCAGATTGGTGGCTTTCTCTCAAGCTCTGTTTTGCAATGCGCCCCACACCCAGTTGTTGCCTTTTCTCAATAGCACGTGCAGTGGTTCAAGTGAGGTGCTCAATTTAGGTAGGAAGTTACCAAAGTAGCTGAGTAGACCCAGGAACGAATGCAGCTCCGTCACATTCTGTGGCTTGGGTGTATTCTTGATGGCTTTGCTTTTCACATCAGTAAGTCTGATGCCATCAACGGTGATTTTCCTCCCGAGGAATTCGACCTCTGGTGCCATGAAGATGCACTTCGAGCGTTTAAGTCTGAGTCCTGCTCTGTCCAAATGCAGTAAAACCTCTTCCAGGTTGTTCAGATGTTCCTTGGAGCCACAACTGGTGATCAGGATGTCATCTTGGAACACAACGGTTCTGGGAGCGGACTTCAGTAGATTTTCCATATTCCTCTGGAATATTGCTGCAGCTGAGCGAATTCCAAACGGGCACCTGTGGTAAATAAACAGTCCTTTGTGCGTGTTAATGCACGTAAGTCTCTTTGACGTCTCGACCAACTCCTGCATCATATAGGCCAATGTCAAGTCCAGTTTTGTGAACGACTTCCCTCTGGCTAGCATCGCAAACAAGTCATCAGCCTTCGGTAATGGGTACTGATCTTGTTTCGAAACCCTGTTGATCGTAGCCTTGTAGTCTCCACTGATTCTGACTGTGTCATCATTTTTCAGCTCAGGAACAATGGGGCTGGCCCATTCATTAAATTCGACCGGTGATATGATCCCTTCACATTGGAGTCTGTCCAGTTCAATTTCGATCTTCTCCCTCATCATATCACTGCCCGAGTTTTATGATGGACGAGTCCACGTGGATCTGCACCTTGGCACCCGTGAAGTTGCCGATACCCGGTTCGAACAGCGAGGGGAACTTGCTCAATACTTGAGCACATGTATCTTCCTACGATGACGACGCCTTTTTGTCGTTCCAGTCGCATCTGATTTTCTCCAACCAGCTCCAGCCATTGCCTGGAACGATCCACAGCGGTAACTCGTGAACCACACTGTTATCGGCCACATTAATTTGTGCATTGCCAATCACCTTTATCAGTTCTCTGGTGTACATGCGCAGCTTGGCATTAACAGGGCTCAGCCTGGGCCGCACAGCTTATTAAATGCCTTCTTGTTCATGATCGATTGACTCGCCCCTGTGTCCAGTCCCATTGATACCGGTATCCCGTTAAACTTCATGTTGATAAAAATTGGTTTACTCTTGGTTATGAAAGAGTACAGCCCATACACTTTCTACTCTGGCATCTTGGATTGCGTATCCGGATTTGCGCTAGTCTGGCTCTCATCCTCCATGTGGTGTGTTGCAGCTCGCTTGCTCATCTACAGACACTTGCGCTGGAGATGCCCCACACTCGGACAGCCTTTGCAACTATATTGCTTAAATCGGCACTGCTGGTGCTGATGATTTCCTCCACAACGCCAACACGGAGAAGTCGGATACATTCCCTCTGGCAGACTTTGGGCAGCTACAGGTTTCGCGAACGCAGCCGGATAGGCCCTGCCATGTGCCACTCTGCCGAACGCCAAATCAATCGCATTTACATTACTTGCCGAGATTCGGTTCTTTACCAGTATTTGCTTTAAACTCCTGTCCGTCGTCATACATGATTGAGCGATCTGGATGGCCCTTTTTAAATCCAGCTCCTCTACCTCAGAAATTTGCGCATGATCACCTCGTGGTTGATATCAATAACAAAGAAGTCCCGCAGCATGTCTGCCAACACCATCCCGAATTTGCACGGTCCCGCTAGACATCTCAGGTCGGCAACGAATTCCGCCACCCTCTGGCCCTCCGATCGACCGTGTGTATAAAACCTGTATCTCGAGATGATGATAGCGTCATCTGGTTTGAGGTGCTCCCTTATCAATGTACACAACTCCTCGTCCGTTTTCTCTATTGGATCACTAGGCATGAGTAGATTCTTTATCAGACCGTAGATCTTTGAACTGCACACAGTGAGGAACACGGCCCAGCGCCAATCTGTATCGTCGACCCCATTCATTTTGTTGGCCATGAAGTACTGGTTCAAACGGCTCACAAAGTCTGCCCAATCTTCTCCCCCCAGGAATCGCTCTAAAAATCCAATCGTACTCATTTTGCAAACAAAGGTTCTTGTATTCTCGTCGCCAAATGTTATGTATGCAATAAAGGTTCAAACTGAGTACTGTTTAACTAAGCAAGGTGCAACCTTGGCTCTGCTTTATTTAGGCCCAAAAGGTCTGTCTCACAAAATGGTGGCCTTTTATACCAGAGCAGCACCATTTGCATGGTGCTCAGTGCCCTCTTACAATGACACCATTTGGTGGCTACAAACAGCATGTACATACATGACACTAGGAAAGAAGCAACATGAAAGTAAACCATAAGTTAGACTCAAAATAAATTTAAATTTTAAAGAATCTGCATGTGCATAGTGAAAAATGTATGGAAACATTTTCCTTGTTTTAATCAGAACTTTGGCACTCAAATGTGTTCTGCAAAAATATAAGGGATGAGGGAGAAATGGTCTCGAGGAAAAGATTGAGCAAAATATATGAGCACTGCTTTCCCTTCCCTGCAGCCCCAATTTTCTCCCCTACTAGCTCTGAAGGTAGTAATTCCTGTGGTATGATTCCATAAGCAGTGGCGGCCCTATATTGTTTGACTCCTGGTCATTTTTCATCTGTAACCCAAGAAATTGAGTGTCAGTAGCCGATTCAGTCATCGAATCTCAGCTTGACCTTGCCTGACATGCGCCCCTGTGTACTTTCGTGAGGGGTTGCAGTGTGCTGATCTGGAGTCATTACTCCAGCTGCAATGAAGCTAACTCAACACAGACACGGAATCAAACCTTTCAGATCTTTATGGCTACATACCACACCACACAATCTATTTATTCATTGAATCACTAGAGAATAGAGAGACTTGCTCTTTTAAGGACAAAAGCAATAGATGCAAAATGTTGCTACATATTCAAAATCAATTGAAGGTCAAAGGAAAATATTTTGATGCAATTGATACTGTATCATATACTAATGCTGGTAAACAGCTGTTGCTTATATTCATTTGAGAGATAAAATTATTGTTCCTCTTCCATATACCTTCAATTGCTAGGTCATTCGTCTCCAACTGCTTGAGAATGGTTTTGCAGAAATTCATCAGTTTTGTAGTAGAATTTATTTCCTTTTAAAACTTTTGTTTGATAAACAACATTTGAAATATTACTGCCATTGAATTTGGAGTGCATTGCTGCTCTGGTATGCATTTTATAAGATGGTCAGAGGTCCACTTTGTGGAAGGAGAGGTCAGAGTGGTCACAGCCATTGTGCTCACCACGTGCTCGACAGAGACTCTGGCCGTTGAGTGGGGCCAGTAGCCAGAGGGAGGCCAGAACGTCGCCGAAGGAGTGACGGCCCGAACATCGCCAGTGGGAGGAAGGCCCGAACGTCGCCTGTGGGAAGCACTGACCACACTCGACCAGCTCCGTTGGGCGAGCCACATTGTCCGCATGCCCGACACAAGACTCCCAAAGCAAGTGCTCTACTTGGAACTCCTGCACGACAAGTGATCCCCAGGTGGGCAGAGGAAACGTTTCAAGGACACCCTCAAAGCCTCCTTGATAAAGTGCAATATCCCCATCGACACCTGGGAATCCCTGGCCAAAGATCGCCCTAAGTGGAGGAAGAGCATCTGGGAGGTAGCTGAGCACTTCGAGTCTCGTCGCCGAGAGCATGCAGAAAACAAGCGCAGGCAGCGGAAGGAGTGTGATGCAAACCAGACTTCCCACCCACCCTTTCCTTCAACAACTGTCTGTCCCACCTGTGACAAAGACTGTAATTCCTGTATTGGACTGTACAGTCACCTTAGAACTCACTTTGAGAGTGGAAGCAAGTCTTCCTTGATTTCAAGGGACTGCCTGTGATGATTGCATTTATAAATAAGAGGTGGATACTGAGACAATGATGGATGGAGGCTTTGTTATTAAAGGAAGATAAAGGCGAATTTGTGTGTTTGACAGTTGTTTTGTTTAATGCTTGGACTTGCTTAATTTAGAAGCTCTTAGTGTTGGATCATTAACCTCTAGACAATATTTGCCAATTGCACTGATTGTAGTTTTGGCTAGATATTTGAAAAATGTTTAAACATTTTTTACAATGTACTTAATACTAAACAACTCAGCTGGTCTTACTTCCCTCCACATGCCTGTGGTCTGAGATATGGTGGTGAGCCTACTGTTTGTGCTATTACTGTACGTGCTGCCTGGAAGGAACGGTCAGGCTACAATCTGCTTAGCTCATTGATATTCAAAATACCAATCCTAGTGGAGCATAACAAGACAAGCAGAATATTGGCCAATGTATTTTGGCATATTTTATTTTACATTAAATTGGCGATTAGTCTAAGCAAATGCAAGAGAAGCTAATTTGAGATATAATGGGCCCAAGTTTCGAGCCGCGCCTAGAATGGCGCAGTCCCGACCTGGACACCCATTTTTCGCGCCACAAAGTGCGCCTAAAAAAAACCTCTGTATTCTCCACCTCCCTGCAGGTCCTCTGGCCCTTGGTACAGTGCAGCAGGAGCTGTAGGGGGCGGAGCCAGGTCCCTGCGCTGAAAACAGTGCCGGGACCTCTGCACATGCGCTACAGTGGGCGCGCATGTTCAGTAGCTCCAGGCTCCCGAAACTGTGTGGGAGGGGCCGAAGCACGCAGCTCCTAGCCCTGGCCCAATGGCCTCACTGGGGCTGTGTGAATAAGGCTCCTCCCACGGCCAGCTCCTGCTTCCTCCCGACCCGACTCGACTCTCGCTTCCCGTCTCTGGGCCGGACCCGACACTGACACCGACTCCCGCTCCCCCCCCCCGCCCCGGACCCGACACTGACCTGACTCCCGCTTCCCCCCCCGCCCCCGGACCCGACCCGACTCCCGCTCCCCCCTCCGCCCCGGACCGGACCCGACATCGACCTGACTCCCGCTTCCCCCCAGAACCCGACCCGACTCCCGGGCCCCCCCCCGCCCCGCCCCCGCCCCCGCCCCCGCCCCGGACCCGACACCGACCTGACTCCCGCTTCTCCCCCCCCTGCCCCCGGACTGGATCCGACCTGACCTCCCTCCCCCCGACCTGACCTCCCTCCCCCCGACCTGACCTCCCTCCCCCCGACCTCACTTCCCTCTACCTCCCTCCCCCCCGACTCGAACCGAATCAACCTCCCTCCCACCACCCCCCCGACCCGCGC
Source organism: Pristiophorus japonicus (assembly GCF_044704955.1). NCBI lineage: Eukaryota > Metazoa > Chordata > Chondrichthyes > Pristiophoridae > Pristiophorus > Pristiophorus japonicus. Next base: position 99,027,962 of record NC_091980.1, on the reverse strand, counting down.
CCCCCCCCCCCCCGACCCAACCCAACGCCACCTACCTGTAAATCTGGTGCTGGGGACGGGCCCTGCCCGAAGTCTCGGGCCCGGCCCGTTCAGCCACCCTACCCCTTCTCCTTCCCCCCCCCAATCTCCTTCCCCCCCCCCCCCATCTCCTTCCCCCCCCCAATCTCCTTCCCCCCCCCAATCTCCTTCCCCCCCCCCAATCTCCTTCCCCCCCCAATCTCCTTCCCCCCCCCAATCTCCTTCCCCCCCCCCAATCTCCTTCCCCCCCCCCAATCTCCTTCCCCCCCCCCAATCTCCTTCCCCCCCCAATCTCCTTCCCCCCCCAATCTCCTTCCCCCCCCCAATCTCCTTCCCCCCTCCCAATCTCCTTCCTCCCCTCCCAATCTCCTTCCTCCCCTCCCAATCTCCTTCCTCCCCTCCCAATCTCCTTCCTCCCCTCCCAATCTCCTTCCTCCCCTCCCAATCTCCTTCCTCCCCTCCCAATCTCCTTCCTCCCCTTCTCCCCTTTATCCCCTTCTCCCCCAGCCCTCCCCCTTCCCTCCCTCTGCTCCCCCCCTCTCTCCCTCTACCCCCCTCCTCCCCCTCCCCTCGCTGTCAGAAACACAGACACTGACAGACAGAGAATGAGAGACACACTGACAGACAGAGAGATAGAGACACACTGGGGGGGGCATCCCAGTTTTATTTATTGATTTTTTTAAAAAAAGAATTATTTCTTATTAATTTTTTTTGATTGATTTATTGGTTGATTTATTGATGTTTTTATCATTTATTATTGATGATGGCTCTTTATTTGTAAAACTGAAGTGTTTAATGTTTGTAAACTTCCCTTTAAACCCCCCCCCCCCACCATTCCCTACGCCTGATTTGTAACCTATGCCTGATTTTCTAAAGTGTAGACAAGGTTTTTTCGAGTGTACAAAAATCTTCACTTACTCCATTCTAAGTTAGTTTGGAGTAAGTTTTCACTCACAAAACTTTGAAATCAGGCGTAAGTGGCCGGACACGCCCCCTTATGGAAAAAAAATTCTGTTCCAAAGTGAAACTGTTCTAACTGACTAGAACTGGAGCAAACTAAATGACGAGAATTCCGATTTCTAAGATACTCCGTTCTACACCAGTTGCTCCTAAAAAATCAGGAGCAAATCATGTGGAAACTTGGGGCCAATATTCATTAGAAACCATTGACTATTGCAAAAGTTGTCTTTGTATTTGTGATGTGATGTGGTATATCTTCTAGTGAAGAGAAATGTGAACAAGTAGAAAACAGATCACGTTTTGGGGTTTTGTGACCACTTTTCCATAGAAAAATTTCAGATAAATTGCATTTAATTGCTGTGCTTTTAATCAAAGTTGATGTGTGCAGGTTTACAATTCTCTTTACAGCTTTGCGCTGCAGATATGAAGTGTCTATTAAAGCTAGATGGACCAGCTTTTGTAATATTGCAGCTCATGTACTGTTTTGATCTGATAAAATATGAGTCAGTTGACTTATTCAAGACATATTAGGTTAGGATGGACCCCTCATTTTGAAAACAGTGGGAAATGATTCCCACTCAGAGGGTCCTACTCCACTCAGAAGGGAGCGGTATCCTGTTTTATTGACAGGCCTACTGGCAAATTCCTCACTCTTTGAGATTAACAGATCATTTCTAGGGATCTACTCTACACAGAGACGTAGCCAGTCTTATTGACAGGCCTACTGGCAAATCACTGAATGAGGAAGAAGCCAGAGGAATAGCCTTCCTATTTCCAGGAAACAAAGGGACATTTGAAGGTCAGTAAAGCCAGCTAGGTCTGTGAAGGGAGCCTGGCCTAATGAGGGAAATTCACTTGTCTCAAGCCCAGAGCTGCTTTAAACCTGACTAACGCGGAAAATTAAGTGAGCTCGATAATAGGGATATTGTGATGTATTTTAATTATTTTTCTTGTTAACAAGTTCAATTAAAGTTCGGTCGATTAAGGTAAGATTTGACTCCAATGACGTTTTTTCAGTACATTCACTTGCTGCACAACATCGAGTTAACCATACAAGGATGTCCTGCATTTACACCTCTGTGTTGTTCTATCTCTCTAAACTCCTCCAGCCCCACAACTCCCCGAGATGTCTGCGCTCCTCTAATTCTGCCCTCCTGAGCAACCCTGATTATAATCGTTCAACCATTGGTGGCCTAGGCCCTAAGCTCTGGAGCTCCCTGCCTAAACCTCTCCTCCTAACACTCTTTCCTCCTTCAAGACGCTCCTTAAAACATACCTCTTTGACCAAGCTTTTGGTCACCGCGCTAATTTCTACTTATGCGACTCGGTGCCAAATTTTTATCGCAGAGTACTCCTGTGAAGCACCTTGGAACTTTTCACTCCATTAAAGGCGCTATATAAATACAAGTTGTTGTTGTATAATTAGATATATGACAGTATAGACACACGCCTGAACCTAAGACGCTCAAACTCTTACAGTAGTACTGTAACTAGCACCATTGACCTGATAGAATATCTTAAGGCAGGTCCGAAATTTGTAACAAATGGTATTACTGGAATGGATGAAACTGAGTCTTAGGGGTCGAAATTGGGATAAGCCCAGTTTGGGAGTGGTAACCGAGGCGATGTGGGACTTCTTGCGCACGGTTACCGCCCCTCATAGGAAATGGAGCGCAATGTTGCGCGCTCCACTTCCTTTTGGGGCGGCATTGGGGGTGCTACGTGGGTGCATTGCGGAGCATTACACAACCTCTTTGCGTAGCGCTGTCGCGTTTCAATGCCCCTCTTCTGTTAAAGGAGAGGTACGCTGCGAACTTTGCAGGCCTGTTGAGGGCCTCCACTGGGTCACCAGGGCTAAGGGGTGCCATGGCTGCAGGCAGGCACTGAAAAGGAGTGCCGGGCTGCACAATCGCGGCCCGGGACCCGCGAAAGGAGCGAGGAATGACCCGGCCGGTAAGGGGGGGGAAATAAAAGATGGTGGCCGCAGTGCATCTACCCGCACAATTTCGCGGGAACCGGTAGCCCCCCTCCCCCGGTTGTAAACAGTTTCACGCCCCATTAGCGCCCTCCGGAGGTGCAGAACAGGGGCACCTCACCCGTTCATCTCTGTTCAGTTGAGTAGTTCTCAGAAGATAAAGAAGATAAAATAAAAGTCTGTAAGTTTGCTGGAGCAGCAGGCTCCGAGCCCACGCAAGGGGTGCAGAAAAATAGTTTCCTTCATGTAATGCGAAAATGTTGTTTGCTATAAGTTTTGAACTAAATAATAAAAATTAAAACTTGGTTAGGGTGTGCTGGATTAATTGTCAGTAGAAATAACAAATATGGTATTTTATGGTTGTTTACTATTTATTGCGAAGCTCTGCACAGTATGTACAGGAATGGACTGAAATGCTGCAAGCATGAAATGTTAATTTTGTGCCATAAATGGGATTTATTTTAAAGTGCAGTCTGAAATTACTGAGATTTCTATGGAAATTACTTGAATATTTTTGTATGTGATAAGTAGCTGACAGGTGCAATCACTCCCATTTAATTACTCTTGCGTGTTTCTAAAGTGACTAATGGCCTTTTTCTCATTGGTTTTATGTCTGAAAGTCATGGATCAATGCTGAATTTTCCTAAATCAGTTGCTAAAATTCTAAAATTCACCACAGAGTGATTATGTCCATCTTTGTGAGCTTAGCTCGTGAAGATCTGTGGCTTTTGGCTTGTAGTACACTATCTCTCAGCTTTAGTATATGATGCTTACAATATGGATCCTGCAATGAAATTTTTATAGAATATATATTGCTGTAGCCTGATTTAAGAAGTATGACTTCGGAAAACAGACTATAGAGAAACATGGAATTATCAAGCTAAAACCAGCCTACATTGACATGTTATCTGCATTACAATGATCTGGTTTCTTCTTGCTGAAACTGGACAGGATTTTGCAGTTTTGATTTTATGGGACTTTTCCCTTGCTAATCTTGTCTGTCATGCAAGAGGACAAAACATTATGAAGCAAAGACAGATGATGTATCTAGAACAGTGATATGATTTCAAAATGACTTTTTGCTATCTCAAGGTCACCCAATGATTGGATTGTGACAGCTACAATAATGTAGGTATTTTAAGTGACTGAGCTTTCTAAAGTAATTTACAAATTCAAAGGGGAGTGTTAAGTAATGCATTGCAGTGTTGGTTGAAATTAGTAGAACACGTTTACAGTGAAGCTCTCAAGCCTGAAACAGAGGTAATCACTAACTTTGGGTTATAAAGCGTTCTAGGCAATGTTTGACCTGTTAAAATACAAACAGGTGATTTGCACCTTGCTGTACTTCAATCTTTCAGTTGGTCTTTGCTTCATTTATATAATGTTTTCTCTCATCATGCCTACTGATTATTTTAGTAATCTAATAGTCCATTGATTGTGTATATTGAATCATCATAATAGGAGTTTTGTGTTTCATTACATAGGTGTACTGAACAAACTCAATTTTCTTCCAATTGGGTCTTGTGGTCAGAACACTAATAAAACCAAAAATGTACTCTTGTATTTCATTAATGTAGCAATGTTAACTAGTCTTGTGTAAAAATAACTTAATACCCTGATTAGATGTGTATATAGTATTGATAAAACAATCACTCTCTCTCATATATATATATTAATGTCCTTACTTGCTACCCTGATAACAAAGGGACTAATCAATTATTGAATTTAATCAGTCAATTAAATGACCTCCACACAAGCTCCACCACAGCATCTATTGCATGTTATCATGCATTTGGGATAAAAATACTCTTTAATGCATTCCCCCTAATCTCAAACTGACTTTCTTTCCTCTATTAGAGCTAAACATACACGATTAGATAAGCCTAGGAGGGAGAAGGGAATAGAAGGTTATGCTGATAGAGTTAGATGATGCAAGACAGGGGCATAAACAGGCATGGACTGATTGGGCTGAGTGGCCTATTTCTGCGCTGCATATTCTATGTAATACTGAAAAACAACAAATGAAAACTGCATTGAAACTGAGAGTTTCCCAGTTTATTATTCTCCAAGATAAAGTGCCCGACATTTTTAGGGTCTTTGAAATATGGAGTTCCCTATTTAGGACCAGTGTTGTATGCTTGATGTGGATGCTTGAATATAATACTACGTGGGAGAAAGGGGTTGGTCCTGCATGGGTGGTGCTAAAAAATTATGTATTTTCAGCCAATCTGTAAGATTGTCTTCAGCCACTTAGGCCCTAATTTCTGGAATTCCTTATCTAAACCTCTCCATCTTTCTCTCTTCCTCTAAGATGTGCCTTAAACCCTGCCTCTCACCTGTCCTTGCATTGACTCAGTGTCAATTTTTGTCTGATCACGTTCCTGTGAAGCACCTTGGAACGTTGCTATATTAATGCAAGTTGTTATCAGTATTGTCCATATTCTCTTATGGTAATTGCCGTACAGAATAAAATTTGTCCAATGGTAAGATATAATTGAACAAATTTATCAGAGTAAAGAGCAAAAATGAACCATTAGCTTTTTTTTTAAAGAGAGATTGGCTTAGTTTCAACTGATCATGAATTTTCCCTAAATAGCTTGTAAACCTAAATTTACCAGGAAGCCATGCTGGAGGGAGAAAGAATGAAAAGCCTGTTTAAAGGAGTATATAAAAAAAATGGGGCGAATTTCATTTGGTGTGTCCATCAGATTGTTACAGTGTTGATCTGAAACAACTGCCAAAGTTTTTGTCAAATATCCAGCATCACTAGTGTCAGGATTGCAGGTGAATTTTTAATGACTTTAAAACTGAAAGTGGCTTAGAAAATAGAGGCGCTTCCCCCTCTTTCTTTAAGCCACCAGATGACAGCTGGCCCTTGCTTTTAAAATTGAGAGAGCATAAAACAGAAGACAATCAATCAGCTCCTTCTTTTCCTGGTAAGTTTACAGTGTTGTATCTCGTTCACTGTACATAGGTATTAAACACATAGGGGCCAAGTTTCGGCCTGAGTTACTCCTGCTTTTTTGGAGCAACTGGTTTAGAATGGAGTATCTTAGAAATTGTAATTCTCGGCATTTAGTTTGCTCCAGTTCTAGTCAGTTAGAACAGTTTCAGTTTGGAACAGATTTTTTTTTTCAAAAGGGGGCATGTCCGGCCACTTACGCCCGTTTTGAAAGTTTAGGCAGTGAAAACTTACTCCAAACTAACTTAGAATGGAGTAAGTATAGATTTTTCTACACTCAGAAAAACCTTGCCTAAAAACCTTGCCTAAAAACCTTAGAAAATCAGGCGTAGGTTACAAATCAGGTGTAGGGAATGGGGGGGGGGGGGGGGGTTTAAAGGGAAGTTTACAAACACTAAACATTTCAGTTTTACAAATAAAGAGCCATCATCAATAATAAATAATAAATACATCAATAAATCAATCAAAAAAAATTTATAAAAAATAAAAAACATTGAAAAATCAATCAATAAAACATTTTCTACTCACCGACTGCAGCACTGGGAGTCCTCCAACAACATGCTGGGAAAGGGTGCCCCCAGTGTGTGTCTCTCTCACTCTCTGTCTGTCAGTGTCAGTGTCTCTCTGTCAGTGTCTGTGTTTCTGACAGAGTGATGGGGAGGGAGGGAGGGGGGAGAGGGGAAGGAGGGAGGGGGGAAGAGGAGAGGGAGGACAGGGGAGAGGAGAGGGAGGACGGGGGAGAGGAGAGGGAGGGAGGGAGGAGGAGAGAGCGGAGAGGGAGGGAGGGGGGAGAGAGAGGAGGTTGAACGGGCCCGGCTGACGTGAAGAAGCCGGGCCCAAGACTTTGGGCGGGGCCGCCCCCAGCAAGATGCCGGGCAGGCGGGCCCCGCCGAAGGAGTTAAAGATAGGTGGCTGGGGAAAGCCGGAGCTTGGGGGGGTCGTCGGAGCGGGAGCTTGGGGGGGGTTGTCGAAGCGGGAGTTTGGGGGGGTTGTCAGAGTGGGGGGGTCCGGGGGGGAGCGGAGCGTGAGCTTGGGGGGGGGGGGTTGAGACAGCCAGCTGGAGCCAGAGCAAGAGCTGGACGAGGGAGGTGCAGCCTGATTCTCGCCGCCCCAGTGAGGCCATTCGGCCAGGGCTAGGGGCTGCGTGCTTCAGGCCCCTCCCACACAGTTTCGGGCGCCTGTAGCGCACCTGTGCAGAGGTCCCAGCACTGATTTTAGCGCAGGGACCTGGCTCCGCCCCCCACAGCTCGTGCTGCGCCGCGCCAAGCTCCAAAGGACCTGCAGGGAGCCGGAGAATCTGCAGGTATTTTTTAGGTGCACTTTTGGGCCCAAAATACGACGTCCAGGTCGGGGCTGCGCCATTCTAGGCACGGCCCGAAACTTGGGCCCATAGTGTGGTGTCAGGTCAGGCTTTAAAATCTGCTACAATAATAACCGTAGACGGTCCTATCTGTGACTGGGCCAGTGCCGAGCGATGGTTAAGTAACCTGGCTACCTCCAGAAATGGCAACAACTTTGGATCGATGAGTGCCTAGAGGAATGTCGTGAGACCCTTGATGGAGGAAATGAGCTTTTCCTTAAATTAGCCAATAACATGCACAACCTGCAAGCCTTGACACAGCTGCAGTACATGACAAGTTAATGAAAGCGCAACTATGGACAGTTCGAAACACAGCACCAGGGTTCAAGCCCCTGCCTTAAAGAGGTTTAGAGAACAATCACAGGAGCTCTGATATTCCACCAATGAGGTGGATGATTGTGGGCTAATGGAGAATGTAAGGGCTAGAGAGCACTTTTAACAAAGTACTGCACCACCCATACCAAATAAAATAATGTTAAAAAAATAAATCAGACATTCCCTCTACACATCTTTAAATGGTTCTTTTTCCTTCCCTCACAGTGAGCCATTATTTTAGTCCTCCTCATCCAGTTGGGAGCTGCTCTGCTGATGTCAGCAATCAGACCCATCCTGACATCCTGTAGATTTTCATCCACGCTTATTGTGAATGTTGAAATGTGGATGCATCCCAATTGGAAAAAATTAATTATTAGTCCCAAAATGCTGAGTACTGGGGCTGATAAACTTCATTGTGTCTGATCCATCCAGAATCATGGAGGGAGAGTGGATATAATTTTCAGCATCTCAGACTGGCCTGAATGGTGCTCTGTGGGATTTCTGTGCAGGCGCCAGGTTTGTCATTGATTTTGGAGCAGCTTGCAGCTGTGTGTGGAGAACCAAAATAGAGGATTTCCTTGGGGAAAGAAAATGCAAGAGCTTTGTTGTTTGTTCATATTAGCTAGCTAGAGAATTCCCTCCTACATTTCCCTCCTCTCCCATCTTGACATGGGTCATAGTATCACTTTATGTGGCAATTTCTGATATTTAATCTTTGTTGTCATCTTGCATATATGCATACAATAAATTTGGATAGAAAATAGTTTTAACTACATTTCTTGATCTTTACAAATACTGATTATCAAATCTGTTTTTAAAAAAAAGTCATACATTCCTAACCTCTTTTGGTCATATCCTCACAGATGCATCATTGGCTTGCGATGTACATGACTCATTTTGGGGATTAAACCCATCAACCATCATGCTATCTGAGGAGAGGAAGAAAGAGCACTCTCCAAAGAAGAGACATGGATGGAATTGGGAAATTCATAAAAGCCAAAATCTAAGGATCAGAGCAGAGCCTAATTGATGTATAGAGAAGAAGACACCTTCAGGGCAGGATCTTCCATAGTATCACCTTGGAAAAGGCATAACAAAGCGGAGTGACTTAAATGAAAGGAAAGGAACCATAAGGACAATTAGGGATGGGCAATAAATGCTGGCGACGCCCACATCCCATGAATGAGGAAAGGAAAAAAAAAACACCTCAACCCACCCACCTCAAACTCATGGATTCAGTGCTCCAAAGGCACCAAGCACTGAAAAAGCAAACTTTGTATCATCTGTACAAGGATACTATCTGTTTGCAGCAAAGGCTAGGTAATAATCAGCTAGGAACTAGTTACTGAGACTGGCAGAGGAGGGAAATGGTGCTCCAAGGGGATCGGTGCTGGGACCACTGTTGTTCATCATTTACATAAATGACGGATGGGGAATCGAAAATACTATTTAAAATTTGCAGACAATACCAAATTGGGAGGGGGTATAGTTAATACCAAGAAAGACTGCGACAAAATAAAAGACATGGTTAACAAAGTTGCAGAATGGCCATGTAAATAACAAATTAATTTCAATATAGATAAGTGTGAGGTGGTGCATTTTGGCAAGAGGAAACATTTTGGGCCTTGGAAAATAAGAGTCTAGGGGGGCAAAATTGCCCCTTTTGTAGCCCCGTTAGCTCCTCTGGGAAAATTGCTCTGGAGGTTTGGGGGGGATGGTCCGGCAGTGCTGTGCCCCGCGATTAGCATCCCAGGCTAGCGCACAACCAGCGATGAACGCTTCGCCGTGCATGCCGACCCCTCACCGCCCTGTTTTGACTCCTTTGCACCCCGCGGGAGAAATTGCCCTGCAGGGCGCGAGATTGGCATGGGGCAATGCCAACGACAGCTTTGCGGGGAGGACCTTGCGCCACGGCCACCATCTTTTTTCGGCGGACGACTTTGCAGTCGGCCTGACAATGACGGCCACTGGTTTGGCCCGGCCGACAAAATGTAGCCTGACACACCCCCTTGGGCTGGCCTGGCTGAAACCCTCTCTGGTGGTCCAGCAAAGCGGCTGCAGAGTTCGCACCAGCGCTCCCCTTTAAAAGGGGAGGGATGTTGTGACGCGTCAGCGCGCCCCTGAGCCTCGCTCCACATTTGCGCCACTCTATTGCCCCACTACTGCCCCGCGGAGACAAATTACGCCTCCGATACCGTCCCGCAGAATTTTTTGATTCAATGTTCCAATTCCGGAACATTTAGCTGCCCATCTCGCCGGACACTAAATTTTCATTTAATTCAAATTGTGTTCCCCAAATCGGGCGATTTTGCCCCCTAGATGTGGTAGAGACGCAAAAGGATCTAGAGGTACAGATTTTCAAATCTGGAGTAGCAACGCAGGTTAAAAGAGCCATAAAAATGCAAACTGTGGTTCATTTCTAGAGGAATAGAATTCGAAAACGGGTTACATTAAACTTGTACTGAACCTTGGTTAGACCACACTTCGGGTACTGTGCACAGTTTTGGCCTCCATATTACAAAAAGGATATAGAATCACTGGTGAAAAGTGCAAAAAGATTTACAAGGATGATACCAGAACTGAGAGGGTACATCTGTCGGGAAAGTCTGAGTAGCCTGGGGCTCGTCTCTCGAAAAGAGTAGACTAAGAGGTGACCTGATAGAGGTCTTTAAAATTATGAAGGAGTTCGATATGGTAAATGTAGAGAAGATGTTTCTGCTTGTGGGGGTACAAAACTTAAGAGCGAAAAATACAAGATAGTCACAATAAATCCAATAAGGATTTCAGGAAAAACGTCTTTACTCAGGGAATGGTGAGATTGTGGAACTCGCTATAACATGGAATGCTTGAGGTGAAGAGCATACATGCATTTAAGGGAAAGCTAGATAACTACATGAGGGAGAAAGGCATATAAGGATATGTTGATGGGGTTAGATAAAGTAAAGTGAGAGGAGACTCGGGTGGAGTATAACATGTTGGGGGGGAATGGCCTGTTTCTGTTCTGTGAATTCTATGGGCCCAAGTTTCGGGCCGCGCCTAAAACGGCACAGCCCGGACCTGGACGCCCGTTTTTCGTGCCACAAAGTGTGCCTAAAAAAAACTCACCTATTCTCCGGCTCCCTGCAGGCCCTCTGGAGCTGGGCGCGGCGCAGCACGAGCTATAGGGGTCGGAGCCAGGTCCCTGCGCTGAAAACAGTGCCGGGACCTCTGCACATGCGCTACAGTGGGCGCGCACGTGCAGTAGCTCCAGGCGCCCAAAACTGTGGGAGGGGCCTGAAGCACGCAGCCCCTAGCCCTGGCCGAATAGCCTCACTGGGGCTGTGTGGATAAGGCTTCTCCCACCCGACCGGACCCGACCCCCGCTCTCTTTTCCCCCCCCCCCACCCCCGGCGACTCGACCTCTGCTTCCCCCCGCCCCCCCCCCCCCCCCCCGGCGACCCGACCTCCGTGCCCGCTCCCCCGCCCCCACCGCGACTCTCCCACCCCCCCCCCCGACCTCCACGACTCTCCCACCCCGACCTCCGTGACTCTTCACCCCCCCCCCCGGACCTCCGTGACTCTGCCCCCCCCGCCCCCCCCACCCCGGACTTCTGCGACCCCCACCCACCTCGAGACCCGATGCCACCTACCTGTAAATCCAGCCCGAAGTCTTGGGCCCGGCCATTCAGCCTCCTTCTCTCCCTTCTCTCCTTCCCTCCCTCACTCCATCCATCCATCCTCCTCTCCCTTCATCCATCCTCCTCTCCCTCCATCCATCCTCCTCTCCCTCCATCCATCCTCCTCTCCCTCCATCCATCCTCCTCTCCCTCCATCCATCCTCCTCTCCCTCCATCCATCCTCCTCTCCCTCCATCCATCCTCCTCTCCCTCCATTCATCCTCTCTCCCTTCTCCCCCTCTACCCCTCTTCTCTCCCAATCTCCCTCCTCCCTCCCCCCACCTCCCCCTTCTCCTCACCCCCCTTCTCCTCACCCCTTCTCCTCACCCCCCTTCTCCTCCTCCCCTTCTCCTCCCCCCCTCTCCTCCCCCCCTTCTCCTCCCCCCCTCTCCTCCCCCCCTTCTCCTCCCCTCCCCCCCTTCTCTTCCACCCCCCTTCTCTTCCACCCCCCCTGCCCCCTTCTCCCCCCCTTTTCCCCCCACCCCCTCCCCTCGCTGTCAGAAACACAGACACTGACAGACAGAGAGTGAGAGACACACAGACAGACAGAGAGATAGAGACACTGTCAGAGACACACTGGGGGGCCGTCCCAGCACGCTGTTGGAGGACTCCCGGTGCTGCAGTCGGTAAGTAGAAAATGTTTTATTTATTGAGTTTTAAAAAAAAATATATTTTTTTAATTAATTTTTTTGGATTGATTTATTGGTTGATTTATTGATGTTTTTATCATTTATTATTGATGATGGCTCTTTATTTGTAAAACTGAAGTGTTTAATGTTTGTAAACTTCCCTTTAAACCCTAGCCCCCCCCACCCCCCCCCCCCCCATTCCCTACGCCTAATTTGTAACCTACGCCTGATTTTCTAAAGTGTAAACAAGGTTTTTTTGAACGTACAAAAATCTTCACTTGCTCCATTCTAAGTTAGTTTGGAGTAAGTTTTCACTGCCTAAACTTTGAAAACAGGCGTAAGTGGCCGGACACGCCCCCTTTTGAAAAAAAAAATTCTGTTCCAAAGTGAAACTGTTCTAACTGACTAGAACTGGAGCAAACTAAATGCCGAGAATTCCGATTTCTAAGATACTCCGTTCTAAACCAGTTGCTCCAAAAAAACAACTCAGGCCGAAACTTGGCCCCTATGTAACTTGGCTCGGTAGTTAGTTTGCTGACGGCACTGCTGTGCAAATAGTCTCCATCCTTGAAACAGTTCAGAGATGTTGCCAGTTCAAGCTCATTAGATTTTGTGACCACTAGTCTGATAAAATTTAGGAAACTGCCTTTGGTGCCACTGGCTGAAGTGCTGCTTCTCTCTGAAGCTAATGCTATGGAAGCTCCTTGCACAAATTTGAATTCTAGTACTGCAATAATTTTTAAATGGTGTTCATAGTATTAAAGCCAACTGCTATTTTTCCTTTTTGTAGTTTAATAAAGCTTACATTAAAATTTACTTACATTTCCTTGAACAAGAATAACTAAATAAAGAAGTGTTTTTTCATCAGCTCTCACTACATTGTGCCATTTACTAGTTCAAAAAGGAGATATCATGCTGGTTTCACAAATATATTTTCAAATTAATTTGCAGAAGAAAACTGTTTTCACTTGGTGAATGAACAAGACTTCAAATTGATTTTCTTAACATGTATTATAGTTCGTTCACCCCACCCTCGGTGATGATGATTTTTTACAACTGCAATATTGTTCTCAATTGATTATGTTGTGATGAACTAAATAGGAATAATTCATAAACTAATACTCTCTTGTTTGTTAAATTTTCAATTACTTTAATTATCTGAATAGCTAAAAGGTTTTAATTTCACACATAACTGCATATAACATCTGACCATTAAAGGCAGATGTGCCATTGACTGTAACATAAATTGGCTTGCTCCCAGAGAATGTGTTCTGAAGTCTGTAGGCTACATAGTCAGCTGCCTACTTCAGTTATTGAGTCATTATGATCTATATATAGTTCATTCATCTGCCTGCTTATACGTGGCAACTGAGGGTCAGGGATTTGGGGTAAGCTGAGCTTTACGTGTTGCACAGACACCTGAACCCAATGAGTATAGAGACACAATATGTGTGGTTATAAACTATATTTAAATAGAGGAGCACACTTAGGAACTCCTTACAGTTCCTGAGACTTTCTCCTGGATATTTAGGGTCTTTTCCCCCTGTATTGGAAATTTAAATTCTTCGTATATATGCTATTCTATGATGTGCGCATTGACTTCATTAATCAGTGTCACTGCATTAGTCCATATTAGATATTTGTGGTGATGTTGGCTGCACATAGAATCATAGAGCTCAGAAGGAGGCCAATCAGGCCAGTGTGTCTCTGCTGGCTCTTTAAAAAATCATTCCAACTCGTCCCACTCCCCTGCTCTTTCCACACAGCCCTGCATTTTTTTCCTTTACACTTATTTATCCAATTCCCTTTTGAAAGTTACTGTTGAATCTGCTTCCACCACCCATTCAGGCAGTGCATTCCAGATCATAACAACTAGTTGCTTAAAACATATTCTCCTCCTCTCTCCTCTCGTTCTTTTGACAATCACCTTAAATCTGTGTCCTCTGGATACTCGCCCTCCTGCCAGTGGAAATAGTTTCTCCCTATTTACTCTATCAAAACCTTTCATAATTATGAATACTTCTATTAAATCTTCCCTTAACCTTCTCTGCTCTGCTCTAAGGGTGTACTTCTGGCAGCGGAGCCAGGAAGGCAGCATTTTAGGTCCTCAATCTCTACCATTGTAGTCTTGAATGAAATTACATAATGGAATGAAAATATCTCTGGATTAGGATGCTGTATTTCAATGTGAATATGTTCTAAAGAGGAAATGGTTTCATACACGAGAGTTCATTTTCAATGTTTGAGTCAGGTATGAAGTTATCCAGAATTGACTGCATTGTTGGAAGTTGTTTCAATCACATTATAACTGCCATAGAATCAACTAGAATTTTTAACTTGATAAAATGCATTTCCTATTTACTTTTTTTGTTTTTCTATTCTTCATCTGTTTCATGAATTGTTTTATCCAGAAATCAGTACAGTTGTGATTTGTTATGGATAGCATAGAAGATGGAACCGTAGCAGTCTAGATATAGGTTAATGTCCCTCTGGAGCCATTTTGATTAAAATTCTGTACAGTACAGGTTTCTGGTAGATTGATGGTTGAAAGCTTAATCTCAGTAGAGGTTGCTTTTAAAACCTAATCTGATGAAAAGTTTGTTCCATGTAATAGACTTTCCATCATTCATTTAATGGCACTCAGTCTTCAGATAAGGCAGTTGTATGAAGGGACAATCCCCCTTTTTATACAGAACATTGGACGGAACTAAGGTGACTTTGTGACCCATAGGTCAAATTTTAACACTAATCATTTACATTTTTTTACATTGTATAGTGTTTGTCGTGTAATTAAAATTTAAAAGCCTAAGAACCATTTTCTCCTATATGTGGGAGTTTAGTTCATACTGTAGCAATTATGTAAAGCAATTTTATTCTGTATCTGTATAACACTTACACAGGGGAATTTTAACTCCCCCACGATAAAAATGTGAAACCTGACCCCAACCCACCATGAATGCGCCTACTTCTGGTTTAACCAGGGTGGGTTTGGGGGCTTCTGAACAGCTCGCTCTGGAGAGGCGGGTCCATGATTATAATATTTAAATGAGGCTCCATTTATCAGATTTTGGGAGCCATTTAAATTTAACGGCTGTGGGCCGGGTTTCCCAGGGCTCGGGAAATCCGGCAGCTGAAGGGAGGCAGGAGCTCCTAGATCCAGCCCGTAAGTGCTTTTGCAACACGCTTGTGGGCCAGGAGGAGCAGCAGTGCTTCCCCCGGCCCCTCAAGCAACTCTTCTACTCTGATCGCTCCCTCCCTGTGATGGACCGACCAGACAAATCTCTCTCCCCCCATGATCTTTCCCTCTTCAGCTAATTGCTGCTGCACTTCCCTCCCCCCGTCTCCCCCCCCCCCCCCCAACAGCTCTAAATCTGCTCTGATTGCTGGGGACCATCCCCATTGCTCCATGACTCCAGCTTTCTACTGTAGGCTTTCCCGCCCGGCAGTCGACCAGCCTTTATTCTGGTCATTTGCTGGGCAGTAAACAGAGTACAACATTCTAATGCAGTCCTGCTGTTAAATTCAGAAGGACCTCCGTCTTCCCAATATTTTCCGATTTCCCGCCCGCAGATGCGTACCCCCCGCTTCCTCCCCATCTCCCTGTAATTATCAGGGCCATCGTGTAAATGCAGCCAAAATGCAAAGTCAGAGCCTAACTGGACCCCAGAACAAAAAGGAGTGAGACTCCTCGAGCAAGTAGTCTCATTCCACTTTGCTTGAGAGTCACTTTGGGCTTTAGAACACATTGTATGAAGTTTGCTTTGGTCTAGATCTGAAAAAAGCTTCACACCAGTGGTAATCTTATAGTGTGACTGCATCGTACTAATAATGGAAATGCAAATTTAAAATAAGATCAAGCCTGTTGAGGACAAGCTTTTCTTGGAAAAGCCTAATGCTTTTCCTTCCCCTTCTCAGTTTTTTCCTCTTCTCGTATCATTTCTTGAAATTAGTGACTTCTTGCTGTGCAGCTTTGTCCAAGTGGGCATTCTTCATGTGTGAGCCTACAATAGGAATATTGGTAGGCTGTTTGACTGCAAGAGCTTGATGATGTCCTCACCCCAACATCCAATATGTATTTCCAAATGGAAATGTAAACAAGAGTGAAAATCCTGTCTGATTTTACTGATTCACCAGTCTGCCAAGTAGAGACTCTGTATCATTCATATTTTATAAAATGTAATGATAAAATAAAACTTGGTACATTGGTAGATGTAACATTTCTGGCATACTGCTTCCTTAAGAGGGTCTGGCTGCATAACAGTTTGCCACATTGTGACTGATTATGAACTCTAGAACAAACTTGTGGAGCACTGTCACAACAAGTCATGCAGACTTGTGAATCATTTGGGTGATTGCTGATTCATACCATAATTATTACCCAAAACATCATTGGCAAGCATCAGCCAGTACTGGCAGATACCAATGCTGTTACATCTTTGTAAAAGATGTTAATAATGAGTTTCCTGTATTCTGACAATGCTGCTGATTCATTTCTACATCTACTACATAATTTTATGTTCATTGTGTACTTTGGCACTATCTCTGTTGCTGATTAAATATTACCTGGATAATTTGCATGGATTTCTAATGCACTTTTGAGTTGGCAGTGGATTCCAGTGTGCATCAGAGAGGAAATTATTGGCACAGTGGACGACAAATTCTGCAACTATTTCCTCTCGGGACAAAACCAAATTTTTGTTTATTAACAGTTAATTTTCTCTTTTTTTTTCTAAAATTTATTTCAACAGCATTTTTTTATTCAATATGCTCCCCTCTGACTCCATGGGGAAATACTATATTGTGCAGGCAGCATATGATGCCCTTTAAATGAATAAAAATGATGATTTGTCTGCTACATAATCCTGCCCCTCCTTTGTATTACATTACAAAAGAGATTCCTTCAGAAAAAAAGCATGGCAGAATAAGCCATCCAATTTGCATTGTGGGATGACTTTTCAATGCTCTAAGTTAAACAGAATTTAACCCCCAGTATGCAACCAAATCCAAAAAGTAAATTTATATTAGTCTAGTGGTATGCTTAATATAGTATAGGGTTACTTGCAGCCTACATCCATCATCATCATCATCATCGGCAGTCCCTTGAATCGAGGATGACTTGCTTCCACGTCAAGAAGTTCACAGGTGTTTCAATGAAGGACCTAAAATTCCAGGTCCCGAACTAAATCTTGAAGGGTGGAAGATGCCAGTGTGTGGATTTTTTTAAACATGTGGTGGCCGTTGCACACCAGCCACCACACGGGCTTGACAGAGCTAGGTCTTGGTCCAGTAGCAAGGATTAACCAAGACAACTGGAGACCAGCTCTGCTGCACGGACCTAGTGCGCACACATATCACAGTGTGGGCTGGGCAGCCCACACTGCGATATGTGAGCCTACGTCCATTTCATCTGTGGCTTTCAACAAAGTTGCTGCTCCATATGCCTTAGGCCTCCATTCTTGAACTGCTAGGCTGGAAAATATTGCCAAAGCTGGGATTCAGCAATCTCATCTTTGCTGTGCATTAGGAGAAAGGAGAGAAATATTAATAGGCGGTAGGGGATTCGTACATAAGTAGATCTAAGGAAAGATGATATGGGAGGGGGGATCGTTATAGTTCTATTAAAACGATCAGTTCTTGAGTTGTCTTCCTGTTTTCCCTTCCTGTGGGGAAGTGTGTGGCTTCCACTTAGCAACTGCCCAGGTTGATTCTGCAACAAAAAGAAGAAATGGCTGCAGGGAGGAGGAGCTCCTCTTCCTGTTGTTCAGCATCCTATGTGGAGCGCTGGTCTCATGGCATGCTTGTCTCTTTGCCAAAGTCCCTTGCACGAGCAGCTGGATTTACCATATGGTGATGGTAGTAATGGCTTTTCATCCTGCCCCCACACCGTTGCCTCTGAAGTCCCCCAAGGATCTACCCTTTCGCCCCCTCCTCTTCCAGATCAACATGCTGCCCCTTGCCGACATCATGCAAAGACATGGAGTCAGCGTCTGCATGTACACTGATGTCGCCAAGCTCTTTGAACCAGACTGTTAGCAATTTTGGCATCCTATTCGACCGTGAGCTGAACTTCCAACCACACATTCTATCACAAATTTGCTTATTTCCTCCTCTCTACTATTGTCGTCTTCTTCTCCTACCTCAGCCTATTTACTGTTAAAGCCCATCAATGCCTTTTTCACCTCCAGGCTCGACTATTCCAGTGTTCTTCTGGCTCGCCTCAATGCTCTGTAATCTCCAGCTCATCCAAAATTCTGTTTTCCAGTTCCTATCCCACATGGAGTCACACTCACTCATCACTCTTGTCTTTGCTGGACCTACTTTTATTTCCGGTCCCCCAGTGCCTCCAATTTAAAATTATCATTGTCATTTTAAATCTCTTTATGGATTTTCCTCTCCCTAGCTTTGCTACTTGGAGGAGTTGTGGGTACTTGCTGTCCACCCATTAGAGGCTCAGGTTCACACTTGTCAGTTGTCTAACAACCAATTAAAGTCTATTGTTCATGGGGGAGAGGGCGGGGGGTATCTTTGCTACAAATTGCAGTAGAACCAAGTTGATCCTGTGAGCCAGTCAGGCTTCCAGTATGCCAGTCCATGTTGTTGATTGCCCAGGCAACCTGCCTTATTGATGAAATCTGGAGTCGTAGATCTGTAATTGTACAAGTCAATGCCCTGATGGCCATATGTTGACAAGCAGCACAGTGCTCTGTACACCTACACGTGGGGAAAGGATTTATTTTTTCTAATCTCTACATAAATTCTCTGATCCGGTGTGTACTTAAGGGGTGGGAGTGTACATTCCATATCAAGCAAACAGAAATTCTATTTGTGTTGATTTCTATGTATTTTGGTTTAGAGATTCTTATGGACTTGCACTCACGTCAAACACCTGGCTTACCAAACAAAAATTGGTATATTAGAAATCAGGAGTTCAGTATGTGAGGGACTGTTAGTGCACATCCGCATCCCATAACTGTAGTGCAGTGGGGTGCAGCATTCAGAGTACTGACCCACAATGAAAAGTTAGTACTGTAACACTACGTTAGTCCAGAGCATGTTCAAAGCTGTTAAACAGTGTTGTGTTACTTTAAAAATGCCTGAGCAGGATTATAATTGGATTACCTCCATGTTTTTTCCATAATTTGAGGTAACTAAAATAGTGTGTGGGCAACCACAGAGTTGGCTTTGATTGTCCTGGGGAACAAATGTTAATCATAACACGTGTCACTGCCTGATAGTACCTGAACTATTTTATAATAACTGGATCTTTGAATTCCTGATTTTTGTATTTGAAATTTGAACCTTGAACTCTGCTCTGATAATGGGCGTTTATGATGTACAATTAGCATGCATTTAATATTGCACTAGATAATCTTTATTGTGAAATAGCTATTGGGTGTCTTTGCTACAAATTATAGGAGAAGCTAAAATATTATAGAGAGAATGAATACTACAACAAAGTTACTTTACTTGCAAAATTCCCCATAAAAATGGTTTTGTAAACAGCACACTACAGCCAATATTGGCTTGATTTCTGAGTGGAACATTTCTAAGTGCAGCTTTTGATGTATTTCCATTATCTTTTATGCAGTGTCAGTCAGACTGCTGCAGATTGGAGATTCAGGGAAATGACATCACGCAGCATTGCAGGAAAACCTTGGACACTGTCTGAGGAATAAATCTTTTAGTGCTTATCTCAAATAAAATGCCAATGCAAAGATTGTTAAAATGGTTGTAATCTAAATAATGAATTATGATAAAAAGACATTAACTTAAATGACTAAAGCATTTTTTAACTTCCGTACTATGTTTGATAAATGTTTTTCTGACAGTATACATTCAAAGGCTCATTGGTCCTTTGAAATATTCAGAGTGTTTAATCAGCAGTAACATGAACTCCAGTGAAAGTTTGTTAATCAGTCTTCAGTGTTTTACAGTATAACAATGTAAGGATGTACAGGGTAGTACAAAAGGGTAAATTAGCACATAAGCTTGAGCTTTAACCATGTTTGCTTGTTTAGATTACTCTATTTTCTAGGAAAGATATGCTCTGAGAACATCTGCAGCAATAAAAGCCTTGCTCAGAAATATTTGGAGTACTATGGAATGGAGAACACGAGATGGGTGACTTTGTGCCACCTAAAGTATGACCCATTTTGCAATGTTATAAAGTAGTAACACATTGAGGGCTTTACTCTGTTTCTCTCCCTACAGCTGCTGCCTGACCTGCTGAGTATTTCCAGCATTTTCTGTTTTTAGTTCAGATTTTGCAGTATTTTGTTTTTGTATTCGTGTTGAATTCACTGCCACTTCTCTTCCAGGAATGCCCACCTTGAAAAAGTTCTGCTCTTCTCTCCGACGGGATTTCCATTTGTCTTTTTTACCTTGTTCATCTGGAACGGTCATCAACCTGAAACATTAACTCGGTTTCTCTCCCCACAGATGCTGCCTGACCTGCTGAGTATTTCCAGCATTTTCTGTTTTTTTAAACACATTGAGGGGATACTATAATGTCAGAGGTGCACAAGGGACAGCTGGGTGGTTTATTAGTGCCTGAATTTTGAGATGTGTCTCAGTGTATCACTCTGTATATTACACAAAAACTCAGTAATTTATTGTCATTTTTTGTTTGTTGCTTGAAAGTTGTAATTGGTGATACTCTACCCTGTGATTGCACAAGAAGTGAAATTAGGAATTATTTTATTTCACTGCCAATAAAGTATTTTTGAAGTGTAGTCAGTGTTGTAATGTAGGAAATGAAGGTATAATAATAGAATTATTTTACAGTGAACAGAATCATGAAGGAATTAAGAGCCTAGTATTACAAAAACTTGCAATTATATGGCACCTTTTAATGTAGGAAAACATCTCAAGACTCTTCAGAGGAGCAGAATAAGACACCAAGCCAAAAAAGGAGGTATTCGGACAGAAGATATTAATATTTGGTCAATTCTTGTTTTGAAAGGTTACTTTTTCACAATTTTTTATTATCTCTCTTATATGAACTATAGATCCCTGTGTCTTTTGTTGACATTTATTAATGTACTATCTAGAGTCTTGTGGTGATGGTATAACCTAAGCATAGATGGAAGCATACCTGTCAGCTATACTGCAGTCTATCAGGAATTGATTGAAATTCAGTGAAAGTTCTAGCTACCCTGGGGCCTATTCCAGTATAAATGACTCAAAGCCCACTGTGTAATGGACATAATGCTGCATGTTTCTTTCTGTTCATCAGATAATAATCATTTCATTACACTGCAAATAGGAGTAATGGTTTTAATCTGACAGTCTTTACACTACTTAACCAAAGCTAAAGGTAAATATTCTGCAGTGGACTACTGCCCTGTATTATGTAAATGTCGTGGGTCAATAATTTAATACAGGATTGCCCTAGTTAGGTTACCTGATGAACCCAACAGAATGACTGAGTGAGAGGCACAGTTATGCATTCTTGCAGTTGATATGAGTCTATAGAAGTAAAATAATTTCCTTAATTTGCTAATTTCTTTTAGATAGGAACATAAGTAGGCCATTCAGCCCTTGAGCCTGCTCTGCCATTCTGTTACATCATGGCTGATCTATACCTCAACTCCATCTACCCACCTCTACTCCTTTTCCCTTGATACCATACCTAACACAAATCTATCAATCTCAGTCTTAAAAATGTTAATTAGCCCAGCATCCACAGACTTTTGGGGACAGAGAGCTCCAGAACTCCATTGTCCTTTGTGTGAAAAAGTGATTCCTGATTTCACTCCTGAAAAGTCTTGCCCTACTGTCCTGGGTTTCTCTACCAGAGGAAATAGTTCCTCTGCATCTACCCTATTAAATCCTTTATCATTTTAAAGACCTCAATTAGATCACTCCTCAATCATCTATACTCACGGGAATCCAAATCAAGTTTATGCAACCTGTCCTCATAATTTCAAACTTTCAGCCCTGGAATCATTTTGGTGAATCTGTACTGTATCCCCTCCAAGGCTAAAAGTGAGGAAGTTATGCTTGAGTTGTACAGACCCCATCAGGTGTACTGTATTCAGCTTTGGGCACCACACCTCAGCAAAGATATTTTAGCCTTGGAGGCGATACAGCACAGATATGCATACTTCCCAGTTTGCATAACATTACTGTTGTCCAGAGGCATATCAGACAGACTCGAGAGTTATTAGTACTGAACACAAAGACAGCTAAGTGTCCCATTTTCCTTCGCAACCTCCTTTTTTATAGATACCATGGTATTCTGCAAATTCAAACCAGTGGCCAATTGTGATAGCCAACTAACTTAATCTCTGGTTCTTTTATTGAAATACCTCAGTTTTTAAGTTCTACTCTACTGTACTTCATTTATTGTTGATTCAACTCTTGTGAATTAAAAAAAAAATTCACGCAATACCAGTCAATAAAAGAAAATAATGAGCTCCGAATTTATGATGGAAAGAATGTTTTCTGAATGGAAATACCTGACTATTTTATTGCACTTTAGTTAAGTCAAACTGGGAAATTTAGCAAATATTTGATTTGATGCTGTTGTGATATCTTGAAGTTTATTCTCGGTGTGCATTAGTCTTGAGTAATGAAGGGCTGATTCAAAATTAAAATTTAGGGGCTGGATTTTCGGCTTTGATATTTTTGGGGCGGTAAAGTTTGTGCCCGGGAACAGTTTGCGTCTCAGTAAGTAACATTGGACAGCTAGGTCCTGAGTCAGGAGGCGCAGTGCTAAGAGAGGCATTGTACACCTTTCTTGGCTAGCATGGGAAACTCCCGAGCTAAAGAGCCGTCTGGGAGTGTTCTGAGTGATGCCTAGGGGGGAAAAAACCTAAATAAAAAAGCAACAAAAACATTCCCAAAGCATTGTCCATGCCACCACAACACAAATCGCAAAAAAAAATTAAAAGAAAAAGCAATCACAGTTACCTTAGGAGTCTATTACTTTCCTCTCCGCTATCGGTATCGTTGGACTGCCTGATTTCCCAGAAGGTCATTGGGAGGTGCGCTTCGGGGCATACGGGTCAGGCAACAGTCAATACTCAGGCTGGTGTCGCAACCAGGGGCATTGCACACTGGCTCACCACTTCTGGTGCTGCTCCACACCGCCGCAAAACTGGACCCGAGGATTGCTGCGGGGCGCTCCAGGCTAACCGCCCAGCCAGAATACCTCACCGCTGCCATTGCTGCCGCTCCGGAGTGAAAAATGGAGTGGAGAGGAGCAGAAAATCTGCCCCGTAGGATAAATGAAATCAATGGTAGACTGAAATATGTGAAAGCCTAACAATTGATGATCTTGGCACTTTTCAGTATGTGCTAGTTTTTAATTGTAATAAATTCATTTACAAGACACAACTGGGTCAAAGACAAGCTTGTAACAAGTACCTGTATATTAATTATGTAATAGTGACAGACTAACTTTCAATTCACAGATTTTTCAGAATTCAGTGTGCAAGAGCACAGTGTCTTGATCAATCAACCTTAGCAGTTGTGTCTCATGTCCGATATTTTTATAACTAATGAACAAAAGTGCAAAAGTGCGGCCTTGCCACAGAATAGTATTATGTAAAAAGTATTTGGACTGCATTGCCAAAAGCTCTCCGTTTGGGAGATGAGGGGGCAGAATAGTGAAATAAATGTATATTGTCGCATGCTTATTCTTACAAAATGAAAATGAATTTTTCACAGCCATTTGTGCATTTGTTAATCAGCCTGTACCTGCTTGCCCCAACCGTAGGATTGCCAACCCTCTAGGATTGCCCTGGAGTCTCCAGGAATTAAAGACTAATCTCCCAGACAACCTAGGAGAAAAATCATAGGGGCACTAAAAAACTGTTTTATAAAAAAATCACTTTGAGCACTTTTGTTCATTAATTATAAAAATATCGGACATGGAATAAAACTGACGGTCAAGAATCATCCAGTCGGGTAATGAAGAGTCTATTTGCTTTCTAATTGGCATGAGAAGACAGTGCACCGTGAGTATGGACATGTTGGGTGACCAATGGCAGGAGTGTGAGGGCGGGGTGGTTGGAAGCAGGAGGTCATGTGATGACACCTTCAGGAAAATGTCCAACCAGAGTTGGCAACCCTATCCAACTGTGCAATGAAAGCGGATTGGAGCCTCTTCAGTAGCAGATAGCACCGTTGTTCTTCACTGGATCAGTTAGAAGACAGTGTTCGTTTATGGGAAAACACACTCCTAACTATCTACTTTGTTCCCTTGGTGGCATGCTACTTGTGATTCTGAGTACTGTACTATAAATACATGTGTTACTGTTTCTTGCTAGTGCATTACTAGCCTTTCCCCAACATCATAGAGTTTCTGCAGAAACTTAAGGATATTTTCTGTTGGTACTTGAATTCAGAGACCAGGAGGTTGACATCTATGAGGTGGCTCCCAGTGTTTATTCTGGTAAATCTGGTTTTGGTAGACTAGCAGCAAACTTCTAGACACAAGTTACATCCAGGTAAAGCTGGTTCTAGTAGTATGCCGTTGTCTAAGGAAACAAATTTAATAGCATAAACTCTAGAAGCTCTGGAAGGCTGATGTGAAAGCGGGGATTTCAGAACACTAATCGGCCTCCTCACATTGCATAACAGCTTCTACAATGACTTACATTTATATAACACGTTAAATGTAGAACAGTATCTCAAGGCACTTCACAGGGTTGTCAAGAAAAAATAGCCAAGCTAAAGAAGCATATATAAGGAGAGATGCCCAAAAGCTCGGTCAAAAGAGATAGGTTTTAAATGAGAGAGAGGTGGAGTGGCAGATGGGTTTGGGGACGGAATTACAGAGAATAGGGCCTAGGCAGCTGAAAATAGGACTCACCGGTAGGGCAAATGAAGGGGTAGGCACCACAAGAGGCTGGAAATAGAGGAATGGAGACCTTGGGGGTGGGGGTTGTAGCATTGGCTACACTGGCATAAAAGGGACAGACCATGGAGGGATTTAAACACAGAAATTAGAAATTAGTGGTCTGATTGATAAAGCTACCGTCTGGAGTGTGTTTAAATGTCCACTGCTAGTCAGACTGAAATTCATAACCATAATGATCCAGTCACCTTAACTACTATTTGAGTATTGATGAATCTGGCAATACATTAAATGATGTGTTATTAGATCAACTTCAAATTTGAAGAATAAATTCAACTATTGCTGAGTAATATTATCCAAAATATAAAAAAGACTTAATTCCCCAATTGACCTGTGTTCTGCCTAAATCCACTAACATGAATTGCGATGTGCCCTTTTGACATTGAGTTGCACAAGCATTGTATATTACCAAGTCTGGTGTTCTAGTTTTACATTGGACATCAAGATCTGTGACATTAGACAGCAAATGTCAACATGGTTGCATTTTCACACCCTGCAGTTTGCTAATCCAGTCTTTACGGAATTTGAAGAATATGTTACATTTGGTAGGGGGCCATGTGGATTCTTTATTGTAGTTTGTAGTAAGAGTGTTTAATGAGATACGTGCAGTTGCGCCTGTCTCTTGTCTTTTGCTGATTTATCTTTCAACAGCTTGGAACAGCTGACAATTAGATAACCTTTTCATGTCAAAGGAAATGTGATGTGTATGGCAACAGTTTACTCCCATTTACTACTACAATGGCAGAAAGACCCCATTTATATTGCAGGACTGCTTGTCATTAAAGTGTTTTTTAGTTTGCGCTGAATTCACCTGTTCAGAAAATTCGAATTCAGAGAAATAATTGCACATGTGTATGATTTTCCGTGCCAATTTGTTTAAAACCACAACTGTGACTTTAAACTTTCTGACCTCGGACTTTTGTCAAAGAAGCTCTGTGCAACAGTGTAAAAACTGAGCTGTTGCTCTGTATCAGTGGGATGAGTGCTCACACTCACTATAGCAGGGGGTGAACATTTATGTTTGCTTTTTGTGGTGATTTGCTTATGGAAGCAGGCAGTAAAACCACTTCACAAGGTGGTCAGTATTTCCAGAAGGTTGAAACTTCAATTCTCCCTCCCACTCTGAAGTATCTGCAGGTAATTTTAATCTAACCCATCTGGAGTTTAACTGACTGGATTGGTTTGGCCTCCTGTTTTACACCCAGCCTGATTAGTGGAGAGTAAAAATGGGCAGGGTATAAACCTAATCCTGCTCGACTCGATCCCGCTAGACGGATTAGATTAAAATTACCCCCTCTGTCTTTGGCCTTCTACACTTTTAATAAAGCTCAAAGAACAGCATCTTATCTTTCTATTTGGCATTTTGCAGTCCTCTGGCCTTCATATTAACTGTAAAATCTTCTGACCTTAACTGCAGTTTGGCAGGAACTGGTGGCGGTGTGGGTTGGGGGTGGGACAGATTAGTGCTCGGGGTGGGAACTGGGGACCATTCATGCTGTGGAGAAATGTGTAACGTTGATGTCAACCTGTTTGTTTCTTCTTCCAGGCTTGTGGACCACTGGAGCCTGCTCTGGTTCACCAGTGTTTTGTACTTCTATTTCTGCCCGCCATACCGCTGCCCCCAAATCACCTTGGGTATTCACACTTTCTCTGTGCCTGATAAATGTCTTTCATTTCTCTCATTATACCTTCTATTTTTTTTAATTAATATCACTTGAGCTATTTAGCCATCTCCTGTTTTTTCACCGTAGCATTTTACAAATCATTCTATTTTTCTCTCTTGTTTGTGTGTGTGTGTTTCTTCCTCCCCTTCCCATTGTTCTATTCCTTTTTAAATGCTATTCATTTGTAATTTTTTTCCTGTTCTGACGAAGGGACTACACATGAAACGTTAACTAATCTGTTCTTTCCCTAGATGTTCACTGATCTGCTTCCAGATGTTCACTAAGTGTTTCCAGAATTTTCTGTTTTTGTTTCAGGTCCCCAGCATCTGCAGTTTTTTTGCTTTTCATTTCTTGATGTGTCATTGTGTATGCTACTGTTTTTTCAGGGTGGGGTAAACAGTTGCCCTTTATTTCACGGTTTGTCACTGCAGCCTTCAACTAAAATCAATATTACAAGCAATAATATTTGGTTGAATAACAAATGAGGGTTACAACAAAAATTGTTTGAAGTTTTTGTAAGCTTCACAATTAAGTCAGTTCCCATAGTCAAAATAGGTCAGTTCACATACCAGTTTTATTTGATAAATGAGTTTGCTATTTTTATAAAGACAAGTGACAAGTCAAATCCTGTCTGTCATCACACCAGTAATTTTACAATTCAGTCGAAATAAATGGAAGATCCTGACAATAGCAGCCTAGATATTTGTCTAGCTAACTATAATGTGAGATATCTAGAAACATAAAAAGCATTTAATATTCTTTGGAAGATACCTCACCTGTTGCTGGAAAGAGCAACCACACAAGGTGGTAAATAAATCTTGGGCTTCCAAAAATGGGAAAGATTCCCATGAAGATAATTAGCAAAATAGATATTGAACTTACTTATTGATTAATGACCTTTTAATTAACTTGATATTTTTTAAGCAGTGAAAAATTATGGCAAGTTATATTGTTTATTCTGAAGTAGATAATGTGCTATTTGTTTTAGGCTAGAAGCCAGTCAGTGGGCTGGGATCAAACCACAAAGTATCAGATGCAGTGGGAAAGCAGAGAAAAAGGAATTAAAAAATTGCCGCTAGCTTTCCAGATGGCCGAGTGGGTGAAGGTGGTGCTCAGTGTAACATCCGCACATGCACAACAGAAAGTCTCAGGTTCAATTCCCAAATCTCCTCCAAATTCACTGATATCAGTCAGAGCAGTAATTTACCTCAACACTCTGGATTATGCAGGAGAAAAATCACTTGTGACTACTGATGGAAAGTGCTTGAATGTGGACGTGATGTCAGGATAGAATGGGCCTCGGCTCTGATGCCCTCCATAGCCTGCTAACACTTACACATAAAGAATAACCATTTGAGCAAGATACTGGAGGGATGCTAGCACCCATGGGACTGTACCTCTGAATGACCTTGTGCTCACGGCAGTTTCCATAAGCAATTTCCTACGAACCAAATCCTGAACCTTTATATATGACGTGAGTAGGGGATAGCAAGCCACACTTACCGCTGAATTATGGTATAATGCATGAAGATTATGTGGGGCACCACTATGTTCTCCTGTTTTCCCTGAATAACAATAAATACAACATTGTTGGACCATTATTCTCAGGCTAAAGCTAATAATCAGATTTGTTTACAAGTGAAGAAAAGCAGTAATGCACAACAAAAAATCAAAAGTACAATAATTAAAAGCCAGTCCACAAACAGTCAACTAATCTTATTTAGAACATACTTCATGCACAGTCCGATAACATGTGTGACTTTTGGATGAAAGAGAAAGGTTATACATGAGTACTTAAGGAGGTGGCCTTGGAAATAGTGGATGCGTTGACAGTCATTTTCCAACATTCCATTGACTCTGGATCAGTTCCTATGGAGTGGAGGGTAGCCAATGTAACCCCACTTTTTAAAAAAGGAGGGAGAGAGAAAACAGGGAATTATAGACCGGTCAGCCTGACATCGGTAGTGGGTAAAATGATGGAATCAATTATTAAGGATGTCATCGCAGTGCATTTGGAAAGAGGTGACATGATAGGTCCAAGTCAGCATGGATTTGTGAAAGGGAAATCATGCTTGACAAATCTTCTGGAATTTTTTGAGGATGTTTCCAGTAGAGTGGATAAGGGAGAACCAGTTGATGTGGTATATTTGGACTTTCAGAAGGCGTTCGACAAGGTCCCACACAAGAGATTGATGTGCAAAGTTAGAGCACATGGGATTGGGGGTAGTGTACTGACTTGGATTGAGCACTGGTTGTCAGACAGGAAGCAAAGAGTAGGAGTAAATGGGTACTTTTCAGAATGGCAGGCAGTGACTAGTGGGGTACCGCAAGGTTCTGTGCTGGGGCCCCAGCTGTTTACACTGTACATTAATGATTTAGATGAGGGGATTAAATGTAGTATCTCCAAATTTGCGGATGACACTAAGTTGGGTGGCAGTGTGAGCTGCGAGGAGGATGCTGTGAGGCTGCAGAGCGACTTGGATAGGTTAGGTGAGTGGGCAAATGCATGGCAGATGAAGTATAATGTGGATAAATGTGAGGTTATCCACTTTGGTGGTAAAAACAGAGAGACAGACTATTATCTGAATGGTGACAGATTAGGAAAAGGGGAGGTGCAACGAGACCTGGGTGTCATGGTACATCAGTCATTGAAGGTTGGCATGCAGGTGCAGCAGGCGGTTAAGAAAGCAAATGGCATGTTGGCCTTCATAGCAAGGGGATTTGAGTACAGGGGCAGGGAGGTGTTGCTACAGTTGTACAGGGCATTGGTGAGGCCACACCTGGAGTATTGTGTACAGTTTTGGTCTCCTAACCTGAGGAAGGACATTCTTGCTATTGAGGGAGTGCAGCGAAGGTTCACCAGACTGATTCCCGGGATGGCGGGACTGACCTATCAAGAAAGACTGGATCAACTGGGCTTGTATTCACTGGAGTTCAGAAGAATGAGAGGGGACCTCATAGAAACATTTAAAATTCTGACGGGGTTAGACAGGTTAGATGCAGGAAGAATGTTCCCAATGTTGGGGAAGTCCAGAACCAGAGGTCACAGTCTAAGGATAAGGGGTAAGCCATTTAGGACCGAGATGCGGAGGAACTTCTTCACCCAGAGAGTGGTGAACCTGTGGAATTCTCTACCACAGAAAGTTGTTGAGGCCAATTCACTAAATATATTCAAAAAGGAGTTAGATGAGGTCCTTACTACTAGGGGGATCAAGGGGTATGGCGAGAAAGCAGGAATGGGGTACTGAAGTTGAATGTTCAGCCATGAACTCATTGAGTGGTGGTGCAGGCTAGAAGGGCCGAATGGCCTACTCCTGCACCTATTTTCTATGTTTCTATGTTTTTATGTTTCTATGAACAATGTGATTCCTACGTCAATCTCACGCAGTTCAATTTCATATGTGAACTGAACTTAAGATATTTCCCAGACCAATGGCGTCTGAATAAAGAACTGTCAATTAACCAAGTTCAAAGATACAATGAGATGAGATGTTTGTAACCCATGTTAGTGAGCAACTGTTAATGGTTGAGACATTTAGATGCTGAAATTGCCCCTTCGCTTAAGGCCTGTTACCGCTGGAAATCGGCGGTCACACTGCGGAGTGCAATGGCTGCCGGAATTTCGTGGAATGGCCACCATTTTTAAAATTCTGCTCCTGCCGTAGCCCGGCGGTGACCCACTCCCCCCACTTCCGCTCTGCTGCTGCCGATCCATCCTAAGTGCGTCATCAGAGCATGCACTGCCGATGTTTTCCCCTCGCCCCGATCACGAAATTCCACCGAGAAAATCTTGCTTTCGCCGCTCGGTGCCACTGACAGATTTTTTTGCCGGTGCATTGTGCTTGGAGTGTGTTCAAAATGGCGGTGCGGCTGCCATTAAAGGGGAGGACCTACTGCCACGGCCGCCATCTTAATTTTTTTTGACAGCCGACTGCCATGTCGGGCCAATAATTACGCCCTGGATTCGGCCGGGTTGCGAACAGGCAGCCTGGCACCCCCTCTTGGGTGCCAGGCCGCTGTCCTGGCTGAAACTCTCCCTGGTGGCACTGTGGACCTAACTTAAATAATGGCAGTGGCTCTACCCTTTAAGTGAAGGGGAGAAACATGGTGATGCGCCAGTACGAGGACATCATTTGCGCTACTCTGATGAGTGACCGCAGAGGACAGTCCGCCTGCCCCCAACTTCCGCCCCTCTAGTGTGTGAACTTCCGCTCACCGCCGTAGTTCCACCTCCATTATGTCCGACTTCCAGGCCGCTGGAAAAAAAACAAAGAGCGGAGTTTTGCTCAAGAGGCCACCACATCCAACATGCCGGTAAAAACAGCTGAAACAAGGTAGGTGCGCCGCGTTTCCGGCGGTGGGCAATTTTGGCCCCGTACTGTTCGGGTATCATCCACGCACTTTGATGGTTTGGCCATCACGGATAATTAATTTGCCAGTTTCCCCCAGTCTGTGGACTAGCATATAATACCATTACAAAAATAGACTGTCTGGCCACTAAGCAATCTTTGACCATATTAATTTCTGAGTAGAGGAACCAACAAAGGAAATGTGGATGAATATGATGATTATTGTGTAAAGATAACTCTCCAATCACAAGAGGAAAAGTGATCACATTAAAAATACAACTAGCTGAGTTTTAAAATAAAGCAGAAATTTGCAGATGCTGTAAATCGGAAACCAAAACAGAAAATGCTGGAAACATTGCAGTGATAACCAATGAGTTAATGTTTCCGGTGTGGACCCTTTGTCAGAATTTCCATCAGATCCAGCATTTTTAATTTTTGTTTTAAATCTTAGACTTGGGCTGTTGTTTTCTCCGATTGACATTTGCCCCATATGTACTCTGCTCTATGTGTGAATGTGTGTTCCTGCAGAGGTTCTGCATTGACTCTGTACCAATGTAAAACTCCCAAAGAACAGTAATAAAGAAAAGAAAATTGGAGAAAAAGGGATAGACTTATTGATGTTACTTGCAAGCTATAAGTTGCTTTATGTTTTCCTGGCTTGTCAAATGTGAAATATAACTCACCTTGAGCTAATTAGTGATATTTACATAAGAACATAAGAAATAGAAACAGGAGTAGGCCATATGGTCCCTCGAGCCTGCTCCGCCATTCAATAAGATCATGGCTGATCTGATCATGGACTCAGCTCCACTTCCCCGCCCGCTCCTCATAACCCCTTATCCCCCTATCTTTTAAGAAACTGTCTATTTCTGTCTTAAATGTATTCAATGTCCCAGCTTCCACAGCTCTCTGAGGCAGTGAATTCCACTGATTTACAACCCTCTGAGAGAAGACATTTCTCCTCATCTCTGTTTTAAATGGGTGGCCCCTTATTCTAAGATTATGCCCTCTAGTTCTAGTCTCCCCTATCAGTGGAAACATCCTCTCTGCATCCATCTTGTCAAGCCCCCTCATAATCATATATATTTCGATAAGATCACCTCTCATTCTTCTGAATTCCAATGAGTAGAGGCCCAATCTACTCAACCTTTCCTCATAAGTCAACCCTCTCATCTCCGGAATCAACTTAGTGAACCTTCTCTGAACTGCCTCCAAAGCAAGTATATCCTTTTGTAAATATGGAAACCAAAACTGCACGCAGTATTCCAGGTGTGGCCTGACCAATACCTTGTATAGCTGTAGCAAGACTTCCTTGCTTTTATACTCCATCCCTTTTGCAATAAAGGCCAAGATACCATTGGCCTTTCTGATCACTTGCTGTACCTGCATACCATCCTTTTGTGTTTTATGCACAAGTACCCACAGGTCCCTCTGTACTGCGGCATTTTGCAATCTTTCTCCATTTAAATAATAACTTGCTCTTTGATTTTTTTTCTGCCAAAATGCATGACCTCACACTTTCCAACATTTTACTCCATCTGCCAAATTTTTGCCCACTCACTTAGCCTGTCTATGTCCTTTTGCAGATTTTGTGTGTCCTCCTCACACGTTGCTTTTCCTCCCATCTTTGTATCGTCAGCAAACTTGGCTACGTTACACTCAGTCCCTTCTTCCAAGTCGTTAATGTAGATTGTAAATAGTTGAAGTCCCAACACTGATCCCTGCGGCACCCTGCTAGTTACTGATTGCTAACCAGAGAATGAACCATTTATCACATCTTGCATCATGATGTGGCTGTTGTTCATTATAATGAGCTCCTCGTTACTGCTGCCAGCCTACTCCTGAGAAAAAAGGGAGCTTGTCTAGTAAAATACAAGAGTCAAGGGATGAGTTACAGATAAATGTGGAGTACCTCAATGAATTTAGGCTTGTACTATGTGCACTTTTGATTGTATCACATGCACAACTGGCTCACAACCAACTTGGGACTGCATCCATGACTGTAATTTACCCCTGACTGTCCTTTATGCTATATATAGTAAACTTTGCAGTATCCAACAAGAACAGCCGTCAGTGTTAGAAGTGTTGCTTTATTTTGTGCAGCGTTGTATCTACAAAGACAATTAAAGCAAATTCATGTTTGACAATTGTAAGTCAAACTTTGATGTCAACTGTAGCTGCAAACAGTGCCAGTCAGCCTAGTAAGAAAGATGCATCCACTTCTCTTTTATTAAGAACAATTGACTGTGACTTATCAGCAGTCTTGGAAATGGCATTCTGTCATTTCACAGCAGGAACTTCACACTCATCTTTTTCACAGATAAATTCCCAATACGGAATTCTGTGGCTCTGATAAATGGATTTGCTATATTTAGAAGTGCCTTGAGTTTTCAGCAAAACTATTATTACAGTATTCAGCTTCTATCTGGATTTATGCCATTACTTACACTGGCTCCAGCTGTTTTTAACAGGAATTTTGAGGAAGCGAGTAACCTTATTCTATTCCCCAAATTAAAATAATCTGAGTTAATCATTAAAATTGTCTTTTCGATGTAACAATTTTCTCCTTTTTTTAATTGTAGGACTGCAGAAAATTATTAAGACATTTATCCCTTTTCCATTCTAAAATTTCTATTACGATTGGACATTGTGTATCAAACTGTATATATCCAGCCAAATCAGTTTTTCTTATCTTTCAGTACAGCATAAAAAGAAAGACCTGCATTTCTAGCTCCTTTCACGCCACAGGATGTCTCAAAGTGCATTACAGCAAACAAAGTACTTTTTAAAATTGTAGACAACGCGGCAGCCAATTTGTGCACAGCATGGTCCCACAAACAGCAAAGTGATAATGACTAGCTAATCTGCTTTTTTTTTAGTGATTATTGTTGAGGGATAAATATTGCCCAGGACACTGGAGAGAATTCCCCACTCTTTAAATAGTACGAAGTGACAGATGGGGCCCTGGTTTAACATCACCTCCAAAAGACGCACCTCCGACAGCACTACCTCAGCACTGTTCTGAAGTGTCAGCCTACATTTTATGCTCAAGTCTCTGGAGTGGGACTTGAACCCACAATCTTCTGATTCGGAGGCAAGAGCACTGAGCCACAGCTGACATATTTGCAAATATCATCATCTCTAGCAGGACAGTTGGATTCCCACCCTCGTGAGCAAGAAATTGGTTAGCTTCGCTCACCTATGCAAACAGTAAAACAAACATTCTGATTTTAATTGAGTTACTGGGCTGAACAGGAAAATGGCAGAGGCAGAGGGTACAAAGAAAAACGAGAGAGCTTGTAGTCTTACATTTGGGCAACAATTGCCTATTTTTAATCCGTTTGAAAGAGCCCTATGCAAGTATATTGGCACGTGACTTAAAATGTAAATGTTCTGTTTTTGATTGTTTTATTTGGAATTGTTCTCATTTTGAATCTACCCACATTGCAGAGACGTGCATGTGCATATTTTAAGAGCAGGACATGTAGGTCTGTGAATAATTATGTGTTACTTTGCCAGCTTGAGACTTTCATTAGATATACAACTTGATCCTATCAGACCCTTCCAGCCTTTCCAAAATGGTAGTATTGAAGCTGTCTTAATAACTTGGGAAATCAAATGTTTGTCATTATTCACATATGAACATACAGTTTTATGTTCACTTTGTAAAAATCCTATTGTAAAGTGAAATAATGTGAGTGTCATTTTAAGATGGCTGCACACATATTAGATCTTCTCAGGGTAGTTTGACAGATTTGCTCCAGATTCAATGCTGAGACAAATGCAACTATGCTTTTATATATTTTGTCTATTCCAGCCTGAACTGATGTCTTTTTATTTCAGTCCACCTGAAACAGGGAACTATATTGCGTTAATTGTGACGTTATAGTGCTACATGCAGGACGCAGTATTATTTTTTAGAAATCCTTTAAACAAACAGCCACTAGAGCAAATGAACAGTCTGGAAGCTACATACACTAAGAGAGCGTATTGGAGCAGGATTTATGATCGTCACATATAAACAAAAGTACAAAAATATACAGTACATTCACACAACATTTTAACATATCGCCAAAATTTAATAAGTTCAGATGGCAGTATTTTCAAATGAAATGACTGGGGAATTGCAGCTCTAATTTGATAGTATCTGATAATTTGAGGATCAAATACTGCAATGCACATTCCAATTATTCCCCCAACATCAGAACAGTGCCAGCAGGCTTGTTATTTTTCATGATGCATAATTGAAGTACATATTAACTACTGTTGGTTCAGAGTTTCAGTTAATGAATAGATGTTGTTTGTCAAGGCTGCAGGCAGTGTGTTTTGCTCTGTAGAATTGTGCAGGTCATGAATCACCTGGTGTTTTTGGAACATTTATTTTGATGAAGTGAACTTGAATTGATAATCTACTGAGCTATTTGCTGCACTGAAGCACAATCGTGAAGATAGCTTATTAACCCTCTTGTCAGGCTACTGAATGATGTGATTGACATGTCAATTCTACATCAGATAATTGTTATGTTGACAGTTTGAGGCATTTGAAAAAATTGAGAATTTATTCCCTAGTTCTTCCTAGCTGCAAGTTAGCATCTTTAACATTTAACTGATCTGCCTCGTTGTACTAGGAAAAGTAAAACACAACACAAATAATCAACTTTGAAAATTATTCATATCTGTTACCATAACTCCTGACTAAAGTACATTTTGGAGTAAAAAGAAGAAAGGTTTACATTTATATAGCGTCTTTCACAACCACTGGACTTCTCAAAGCACTTTACAGCCAATGAAGTACTTTTGGAGTGTAGTCAGTGTTGTAATGTGGGATACAGGGCTACCAATTTGCACATAGCAAGCTTCCACAAACAGTAATGTGGTAATGACCAGATAAACTGTTTTTATTATGTTGATTGAAGGACAAATATTGGCCAGGACACCAAAATAGTGCCATGAGATCTTTTACATCCACTTGAGAAGGCAGGCAAGGCCTTGGTTTAACGTCTCATCTGAAAGACAGCACCTCCGACAGTGCAGTGCTCCCTCAGCACTGCACTGGAGTGTCAGCCTAGATTTTTGTGCTCAAATCCCTGGAGTGGGATATGAACCCACAACCTTCATGACTCAGAAGCGAGTGCGCTACCCACTGAGTCACAGTACTTTTACTAAGGTTTCAACCACTGTTGTTATGTATTATGTATCAAAAGCCACAAGTATCTTGAAATAATGCTGTCATTCAATTGAGGTGTTCAAATCATGATATCATAAACTATAAGTTCACAAGATTTATATCTCTTAAATCATTTTACAGTTTTTTTACTGCATTCCTGACACTTACGTAGTACTCGCCACCCAGTTTTTTCCTCTTTTCTTATAAGTGACTTATTTTGGGGTGCAATCCCACAGGCACAGGCATTCCTCTGATATTTTTAAAAGTGGCAATTCTTCAAACATGATGGGGTGAATGACCTCCTTCTATGGTTCTTCATATGTGAGCTTTAATGGTGAACCTTAATGGACTATTCAGAAATGAGCCCAAACCTGTCTTTACATAATGCCCACACATGCTCAGTTTCCAGCAGTGGCCCCTAGATCCCTAACTGTGCTCGGGGTTTGTGGCTGATGTTTTGCCACAAACTCCGTTCCCTAGCCACTGACTCCATCCCTCTTTCCAACTTCTGTCTGAGATTGAACCAGACTGTTCACAACTTTGGTGACATAGTTGACCCTGAAATGAGCTTTCGACCACATATCCACAGCATATCTAAGACTGCCTATTTCCACCTCCGTAACATCACCCATCTTCGCTCTTGCCTCATCTCATCCACTGCTGAAGCCCTCATCCATGCCTTTGTTACCTCTAGGCTTGACTATTCCAATGCACTCCTGGCTGGCCTCCCACATTCTACCTCAGATAAACTAGAGGTGATCCAAGATCTGATGGGAGTGGCAATGACCACATCAGGGATTGAAAGTCCAGATTCATTGACCATGTCAGTGATTGAAAGTCCAGATTCATTGATGACAGCGGAGTCCTCTGGTGACTGAGGGTAGTTTGGTTGGTCACTGATTGTGTCTTCCTCAGACTGTTCCGGTTCATCTGTGTGCCACAGCTTAAACTGATCGACATGTTTCCTGCATGTCTGCCCATTCCTGAGCTTAATGATAAACACTCTGTTACCCTCCTTGGCCGTAACAGTACCGGCAATCCATTTGGGACCTTGACCATAATTCAGTACATACACAGGATCATTGATAGAAATGTCGTGTGACACAGTAGCGCGCTCATGATACCCTTGCTGACTTTGACATCTGTATTCGACATGATTATTCAAGTCGAGATGGACAAGAGAGAGCCTGGTCTTGAGACCTCTCCATCAATAGTTCAGCAGGGGAGACCCCAGTAAGCATATGGGGTCTTGTCCTGTAACTAAGCAATATGCATGCCAAGCAAGTTTGCAGTGAACCTTGAGTTGCACGTTTCATACTCTGCTTGATGGTTTGGACCGCATGCTCTGCTTGTCCATTGGATGTGGGTTTGAATGGTGCTGACCTCACATGTTTGATACCATTGAGTTTCATGAACTCTTGAAACTCCATACTGATGAAGCAAGATTCGTTGTCACTTACAACGATGTCAGGTAGACCGTGCGTAGACACACAGACGCTCAGTGGCAGCTGTGGATGTGCTGGATGACATGATTGTACACTCTATCCACTTGGAATAAGAACATCTTTCCCAGGAAGGGACCTGCAAAGTCGATGTGGATCCTGGACCATGGTTTAGATGGCCACAACCACAGACTCAGCGGTGATTCTGCTGGTGCTTTACTAAGCTGCATGCAAATGTTGCACTGATGTGCACATGAATCCAGATCAGATTCAATTCCAGGCCACCATACATGAGACCTGGCAATGGCTTTCATCATGACAATACCGGGATGCATGCTATGTAGATCATGCTCAAATTTCTCTCTGTCTTTCTTGGGCATAACAACACGATTACCCCACAGTCTATAATCTGATTGAATGGATAGTTCATCTTTGCGACGGATGTAAGGTTTGGTCTCCTTAAACATTTGCTCGGGTATGGCAGATCAATCACCACTAGGATACAATGTTTCACAACTGATAATATCGCGTCCTGGCTGATCCAGGTCTTAACTTGTTGGGCGGTGACAGGGGTTTCTTCACTTTCAAAAGCATCCATGACTAACAGTAGATCTGCCGGTTGTGGCATTTCCACCTCCGGTGTGGGCAACGGCAGACGGCTCAATGCATCGGCACAATTCTCAGTGCTAGATCTATGGCGAATGACCTAATCATAGGCAGATAATGTCAGTGCCCACTACTGAATGCGGGATGATGCATTGGTATTGATACCTTTGTTTTCCGAAAACAATGAAATAAGTGGCTTGTGATCTGTTTCCAGTTCAAACCGAAGACCAAACAGGTACTGATGCATCTTTTTAACCCCATACACACAGGCTAGTGCTTCTTTCTCTACCATGTTGTAGGCTCTTTCTGCCTTTTGATAAAGTTTTTGAAGCAGATGCAACAGGTTGTAATTTGCCCGACTCATTCGCTTGTTGGAGCAGGCAACCAACTCCATATGACGAAGCATCACTGGCCAATACTAGACGTTTACACGGATCATAATGTACCAGCAGCTTGTTAGAGCAAAGCAGATTAGTAGCTTTCTCAAAAGCTCTATCTTGAGACGTACCCCAAACCCAGTTGTTGCCTTTTCTTAGCAGCATGTGCAGTGGCTCTAATAAGGTGCTCAATCTAGGTAAGAAATTACCGAAGTATTTGAGTAGACCAAGAAATGAACACAGTTCCGTCACATTCTGAGGCTTGGGTGAATTTTTGATGGCTTGGTTTTCGAGTCCGTAGGCCCGATACCTTCAGCAGCAATTTTCCTCCCCAGGAATTTGACTTCCGGTGCCATGAAGGCGCACTTCGAGCTTTTCAGTCTGAGTCCCACTTTGTACAGACGATGTAGAACCTCTTCCAGGTTGTTCAGGTGTTCGGTGGAGTCACAATCTGTGACCACTATATCATCTTGGAACACGATGGTTCTGGGGACAGACTTCAGTAAACTCTCCATGTTCCTCTGAAATATGGCTGCAGCCGAGCGAATTCCAAAAAGGCACCTGTTGTAGATAAACAGTCCTTTTATAAGTGTTGATGCACGTAAGTTTCTTCGACGTGTCGACCAACTCCTGTGTCATGTAGATGACGTCAGATCCAGTTTTGTGAACAACTTCTCTTCCCCCCCCCCCCCCCCCCACAACTAATGTTGCAAACAGATCATCAGCCATCGGTAACGGGTATTGATCCTGTTTCGAAACTCGGTTGATCGTAACCTTGTAGACTCCACAAATCTTGACGGTGCCATCACTTTTCAACACGGGAACAATGGGGTTGGTCCATTCGTTAAATTTGACCAGTGATATGATCCCTTCATGCTGGAGTCTGCCCAGTTCAATTTCGACCTTCTCCCTCATCTTGTATGGAAATGTCCAAGCTTTATGATGGATGGGTCTTGCATCCCAAGTCCACGTGGATCTGCATCTTGGTTCCCGTGAAATTGCCGATGTCTAGTTCAAACAGCAAGGGGAACTTGCTCAGCATTTGAGCACATGGAGTATCCTCCTCCGACAACAATGCTTTGATCTCGTTCCAGTCCATTTGATTTTTTTCTAACCAGTTCCTGCCGAACAGCGTTGGACCATTGTCTGAAACAATCCATAACGGTAAATCGTGAATCATATGACACCTTGATTACTGCCCTGCCAATCACCGTTATGAGTTCTTTAGTGTATGTACGCAACTTGGCATTGACTGGACTCAGCTTAGGCCTCACAGCTTTAGTATCCCACAGCCTGTTGAATGTCCTCTGGCTCATTATTGATTGACTCGCACCTGTGTCCAATTCCATCGATACCGGCACACCATTAAATTTTACATTAATCATTATCGGTTGGCTCTTTATTAGGGACGAATACATTCCATACACTTCCTCCTCTGGTATCTCTGATTGCATATCTGGATCCACGCTAGACTGGTCATCATCCTCCATGTGGTGTGTCACAGCTTGCTCAGTTGCGGCCACATGCGCTGGAGATGCCCCAGTCTCGAACAGCCTTTACAAATATACTGTTTAAACCGACGCTGATGATTTCCCCCACAATGCCAACACGATGATAGCGGATTCATTCCCGTTGGCGGACTTTGAGCAGCCACAGGTTTCGCGTACGCAGTCGGGTAGGCCCTGCCATATGCAGCTCTGCCAAACGACGATACTATCTTGTTTACAGTACTTGCCGAGTTCCGATTTTTCAATTATATCTGCTTTAAGCTTTTGTCCGTCGTCATGCATGATTGGGCAATCGTGATGGCCTTGCTCAAATCCAGTGTATCCGCTGCCAGTAGCTTACGCAGGATCACCTCGTGGTTGATGCCGATTACAAAGAAGTCCCACAGCATGTCTGTCAACGCAGTTTCGAACTTACACGGTTCAGCTAGACATCTTGGGTCGGCAACGAATCCTGATACATCCTGGTCCTCAGAACGAATGTGTGTATAGAATCGATATCTTGAGATGATGATGCCTTCATCTGGTTTGAGATGGTCACGTACCAGAGCGCACAATATTTCATAATTCTTGTCCGTTGGACTTAAGGGTGAGAGGAGATTCTTTGAGTCAATAGATTTTCAGATCACAAACCGTGAGGAGGACTGTCCAGCGCCGGACTGCGTCTGCCTCTTTTTCCATTTTGTTGGCCATGAAGTACTGGTTCAAGCGGGCTACAAAGTCTGACCAATCTTCTCCCTCCACGAATCGCTCCAGAATTTCAATTGTGCTCATTTTTGCATTTGAATGTTCTTGTTACCTCGTCGCCAAATGTTGTGTAAGCAATAACTCAATAGACTGGATACCGTAAACTCTGAACAGGTACAAACCTGGCTCTACTTTATTAATGCCCAAAGTGCTTGCATAACAAGATGGCTGGTCTTTTATACCTGGGCCGCACACACGTGCGCACAGCCCAATGACCTCCGACAGTGGCGCCATCTGGTGGCTAGTAAATCCAAGCACACATACATGACACTCTACCTCTCTTTCCTCCTTCAAGGCGCTCCTTAAAACCTATCTCTTTGACCAAGCTTTTGGTCACCTGCCCTAATTACTCTTTATGTGGCTTGGTGTCAGTTTTCTTTTGTCTCATACTCCTGTGAAGCACCTTGGGATGTTTCATTATGTTAAATGCGCTATATAAATACAAGTTGTTGTTTCTCTTCCTTCCTGTTTTGTTGAAGGATCTGAGGCCATTGTTGAAATTTGAAAGTATAAGAACCTCGATATAGAGAATGGGGTGGTTTCCTGAGATTAGGTTTGAGATGTAATGTGGGGTAGTACTTGAGCAGCCAAGTACTTTACTGATCTGGACTACACGTTGCTTAAAGATGTGTTGTGTTTCTGTTGATTCATAATGACACAGAAATGCACTGTTATTGCCGTAACCATATTGAGTACTTAAAAAACTTAAAATACCAATTAAGCTATAGTGAGTTGATGTATTAAGCCTGTAGGAGATACTATGATCAGTTAACATTAAAGAAAGGTGTTCTTGATTATATTGTCAACCCAGAATTTAAACTCTCATTAATTTACATTACCCATAATGCACAGGTGCACTTATTCCTTTGAATGCACTGCCTATTAATAATGATGGTACTTGATTTTGTCTTTTGCAATGGTTCCTGGATTTAATGGAAGTTAATTATTTTATAACAAAACTATTATAGACAGTCCAAGACAAACCATTGTACTGTACCTTATAAAATAAATTGCACATTATTGTATATGCTATCTCATTCAATCTTTGTTTTATATTTTTATATTGCACCAACACAGTACTCTACCAACAACATTTTGATAGTAGCATGAACAGATAATCGTGTGTATTACTAGGAAGTGGGGGAAGACAGGGTTCTGTATTAAAACTAATATATTGAATA
The DNA here is from genome assembly GCF_044704955.1 of Pristiophorus japonicus. Taxonomy (NCBI): domain Eukaryota; kingdom Metazoa; phylum Chordata; class Chondrichthyes; family Pristiophoridae; genus Pristiophorus; species Pristiophorus japonicus. The sequence continues at coordinate 98,986,184 of NC_091980.1, read as the reverse complement.
CTACTTATCGGCCTTTAGCTGCCTTTTTTCACTAATTTATCTATGGTTCATTAATACATTTATTGAGGTTTAATTATTTATTTAACAATACAGCATAATAAGAAAATAATAAAGTGCAGAACAGTAGTAAAACATGAACAATAAAAAGGATATATATTGTAGACAGTTACTCAACCAGAATTAAAGCTCTGAAGTTGGGGAAAATGGCATATAAGCCCTGGGGGAGACTTCATTGAGGTGCATAAAATATTAAATGGTATAGACAAAATAAACCCAGTGTACCACTTTAAAGCAAGACAAGAGAGTGAAACCAGAGGATATAAATTTAAATTAGTGGGAGATAAATATAAAGCAGATATTAGGAAGAGATTAATTAATCAAATGATGATAAATACTTGGAATATTTTATTAAATAAGTAAAACTTTAGAGATGTTCCAAAGACAGCTGAATGCCGCACTGAAAGAGTTATATTAGCGGAATGGGCAGAATGGCCTTATATTGTCATTGACTTGTCTTACATTCTTTTGAGTTGCAATTTGGTATTTCAATTGCCCATAATATTTTAAATCAGCTAAAATCAAGATCCACAACCAAACACAGAAATGATGGGGAAAGTCTGTAGTTCGAGTTGATGGATGATCTTGTTTTTACAGTACGAGTTCTCAAACTGTCTATCCTTTTTTGTACTCATGAACTAGGTAACTTGTCCTTGAAGTGGGAACTTTAGAAAGCACGGCTCAGACATTGGAGGGACTGCCTCCCGATTCAGTCGTACCCAGACACAAGTCTTCTGCTTACTTACCTTGATGAACTCTTCCCATAGCTTAGCTGTGAGATGCATGTACTGTTGAGGCTGGATTTGTTTGATAATAGTTTGTGTTTGTTACATTGTGTTTTGAAATGCTTTCAGTCTAGAAACGAGGAAATTTAACTGAAAATATGTATGTTTTATGTTCAACGAGAGAGAATCAACAGAAGGTTGGTGCTAGACAAACCTGCAATAATTTAACAGACGGTAAGCCGCCTGTGTGAATGCCATTGAGTATTAAGAACATGGAGCAGCCTTTCTGAAAGCCACTTAAATACATGTCCAGATTGCAGCTCTGTTGAGGTCGGCCATCATGCATGTCAAAACAGACATGGGCACTTTTTCAAAAAACAAACACAATTTGGTGCAGGGTTAATATCAACCTCTAGTTCACCTTATATCTGTGGATATTTATAAAATGGATAGTCCGGACATGAATTATTAATTCTGATGACTCTCTCAATTACCATAATTCATTCCGTCAGAACTAAGCTATTAACACCTTCATCAATGCCAAAAGGTAATTAATTCAACTGACTGGTCGTAGCATTGAATATATCCCTGGAAAACTGGGCATTGACCCTAATGCCTCATGTAAAATTCAAGCCACTTTCTTCAGATTCATCACTGAAATGCGCCTCAGTTGTTACTGCAGCAAATTATGTCCATTTGGTGGCTGCAGTCATGTTGAAGAATAATCTGTAAACAACAGAAACTTGCATTTATATAGTACATTTAATTTGGAAAGTGGGGGAAAAGTGGATAATAAAAGAAATGGATGTGGTGACATAGTAGGAGAGGTGACTCAAAGCTTGGGTTTTTGAAGGTACAGAGAGAAGTAGAGAGATGATGGCCTTTAAAGATAAAGTTTCAGAGTGTAAGGCTGAAGTGGCTGAAGGCTATGTCCCAGAGGTAGTGGGAAGGGAAGGCACAGAAGGCCAGATTCAGAAAGCTCAAGTTTCCGGGAAGGAATGTAAGGATGGAGGAAGTTGAGAGTTAGCGCGGGGCAAGACCATGGAGGGATTTGAAGATAAAGATAAGGATTTTAAATTCCATGTGTTGCTATCAGGGAATTAGTATAAGTCAACAAGGAGAAGGATGCTAGAACAGCAGGACTTTGTACGGGACAGGATACGGCGATTGAGTTTTGGACAAGCTGGATTACGTGGAGTGTAGGGAATGCGAGGTCATTGGATAAATCACGTTTGGAGGTGACAAAAGTGTGAACAAGGGTTTTGGTGGTTGTTGGAGCCATGGTGGTGACTGAATTATGAGGAAAGACTGGAGACATTTTTGAATTGAAAGGAAGAGACAGAGGGATCTCATAGAGGTGTATAAAGTGGTAAATGGTAGAACACTACTTCAAATTAAACCATGAGAATAGAACAAGGGCGCAAGGTTTCCAACATGTAAGGGGCAATTTAGGTTGGTGTCAGAAAGTTCCTCTTCAGAAAAATAGTGTCACCAACATGTGGAATGGACGTCTGGTAGGGTAGAGGAGACAAAAACTTTGGAATCATTTAAGAAACAGCTGGACAATGGGCTTTAGGTTTTTTTTTGATAAATGAGCAAGGATAAGTTGAATGGCCTTCATCATCTGTATTTATCTTGTGAATTGTATTGCCTTAATTCTAGAGCTGGATTTATGGCTTTTGTGATTTCGGGCAGTAATGGTGGCGGGGCGATCTGGAAAAAGTTTGCGGCCTTGTCTGCAAATTTCAGTAAAAAATTAGGTTACATGATCAGGGGCGCAAACGAGGACGTTTTTGCGCCCAAACTGAAAATTGTGGTGTTAAATAAGTCAGAATAATGTGCAGGACGAGATTGTGCAGATACCCTGATTTTTGGTGAAGACGCTTGTAAATAGTTTCTTTGATTTAATGCACTTCATTGTTGATCAGTGCCCTGCAACATAACATTGTCTATTGTATGGTTTTCTTTTGGTGGGGGGAGTTTTTGTTACTTTGCTGCAGTAAAATGTCTGTTTGATCCTTTGCCATTGGTGTCTCGTGTATCATTCCAACATTCACCGGAGATGTGCCTGTATTAGTTCCATCCCTCAGTTTCCACCATTTAGGAGAACCAGTCCATTATGAGCTGGTGATGTGCGACTCTTGGTCCAGCAGCACCTCCACACAGCCTCTCCTGTGGATGGGGTGGCTATCCAATGGGAGTCTCGCCAGCCTCCTCTTCATTGTCCTCCTCCTCCTTGTCATTGTCCTCCTCCTCCTCATGCATCCTCACTGGCAATGCCTGGGCCTTCATGAAGCCATGCTGTGCAACATGCAGCACATCACAATGAATTCGGAAACCTATTGATGGGAGTATTGAAGGCTGCCTCCAAAGCGGTCCAGGCATTGTTCTGCCTGTAGGAGATGGCATATCTCTGTAAGCACTTCCTTTCAAAAGCACTGTTTTCTCACACACTGCTCCTCAGAGAGCTCGAAGTATGAGCGTTGATGTCTGTAAACCCGTGGGGGGATAAGCCCTCCTCCCCAGGTGTCTTCGGCCTCTCTTCATCCATGGGCCAACATGGACAAGAGCCCTTCTTCCATCTTGACGCCGTCTAGCAATAGCATGGAGCATGATACACTGGTGAACACTGATTGAGGGCTGGGACTTTTAGCGCTTGGTGTGGAAATCCAGCCCCTGCCACTGAATTGGGCTTACCGCCCCTCAAAGGAAGTGGAGAGCTATCTCCAGCGCTCTGCTTCCTTTGGGGGCAGGTCCCAGGGCACTACTGGGACGAAAGGTTCAGCTCTCCGTGTAACGTTGACTCGCTTCAACGCCACTCCCCTTCGATTAAAAGAGAGCGCCGCTGCGCACACCGCACAGCCTCTGAAGGCCACCACTGGGCCACCAGGGCACCATGCGACCGGATCAGCAGCCCAGCACCCATGATGGAGTGCCGGGCTGCCCGATGGCAGCATGGACCATGGTAGGGCCACCATAGTCGAGCTGACCTGAGAGTCGGCCATCAAAAAAAATGGCAGCCCGCAAAGCTGGTGTTGACATCCGCCCGTAGCTGCCTTGCGGCCCGCAGGGCAATTTCCCTCATGGGACGTTAAAGGGGTTGCCATGTATGGCGATGATGTCATCGCCGGTTGTGCAGCAGCCCGGGATACTAACTGCCAATGCATCCGCAACCTCCCAGGCAATTTCCCGGAAGGTGATAGCGACCCCTTCCCTCGGGCAAAAACTGTCTCCGGGGAGAGGGCGGGTACTAACGGGGCTGTAAAAAGGGGCAATTTCGCCCCTTATTTGTTCCTTGGCAAATTATTTTGCTGATTTCGCTATTATGCTTTTTATCAGTATTCTATTTTGTTTTTGTCTTGTGAAGCACTTATTTCCTTCTGGGTGATTTCATCATATTTTTTATAAACTTGAATTTAGAAGGAAATCAGAACAATTAAATGTGATATGGTTCCAGAAAGGTTGTCTTGCCTATGTCTTAGAGTACGGATTGCAGGTTTCTCCCCCCCGCCCGCCTCCAGTTTTCTCCCTTTACCCTAATTCAGTTCACAAGTGTGGTATGAAAACACCTAGCTAGTTCTCCATCCTATCAGTTGATGCAGAGGGATTGTACTGAGTTTTAGTTTCAATAGTGTTTAAATGATAACAGCTTGAAGACACTAAAAAATTAAGAATGAGAACTCTGGCTGAATTTTCCCCTTCCTAACCAGGGGAGACTGAGACTAATTGGAATACCTCTTGTGCTAACCTGACTGAAATGTGCTGACTCAGCTCGGTACAGATGAAAGATAAAACCTGAGATCTTGCTGTGTTGCACTTCAGTATCTCACCATATGGTGCATTGAGCTATATTGGGTAAGCTTTTGATCACAGCTTTGACAACACAAACTATATATGGGCAATTTTGTGGTTTGATCTGCATGGTCTATATGTTGTGCTGTACTTAATTATTTGGATGATTTTGTTCTGTACAACTAGTTTTTGGTGTTCTTTGTAATCTCTATGATTATAGGTGAAAAATGATCATACTGTTAGAAATTATTTAACGGGTGTGAAAACACAGTAGATATGGATGCTGCAGTGGATTGCACTAGGCTTAATTTTCAACAGTATGAAAGAGTTTTATTACGCAGTGTTACTGAAAAGTGAGATTTACTGTGTTCAACACCATGCTCGAGTTCTTGACAGTACTGGTTCATGTGTCCTTTACACAAAAATGATGAACTTTGTCTACTAAACAGTAGGCCAGAATTGACCTTCAAAATAATGATGAGGCTAACAGCACTCGCTATTATTTATGCACAAATTCCTCAGCAATTTCAGGTGAGGGCAGATGCGCGGTTAGAAGCGAATATCTGGAAGTGGCTGTCCAAGATGCGGCACTTCCTGAAAACAGCATCTCCCCCTTCAAATGCACTGAATTGGTGTGAAGTTGCTGTACTTGCACTGTAGATACAAATTAAACTCACCACAGAAAGTTATGTCTTGTTCATTTCAGTCTAAGTACCCCTTTTAGCTACATGGTAAGTCGTAATTATTGCCAAACAAACTATCTGGCACTGAAAATTAACATTTACAAGTGTGGAGTCTCATTCCTTCAGCTTTTAATTGTTGGAGCTTAAAAGAAACCTTTGTTTTTTTTTCTCTCTTTCTTAATCCAATCTTTATTTCACCCTCTTTATTTTGCTTCCTGTACTTGATTTGACATTGAACTCAATACTCTTCCTGTTTCAGACTCTGCATTATTCAATCCTTAATCCTGCAGTCTGATTGGTTAAGGAGATACACAGTTGCTTCCCATGTTCACACAGATCCCAGATGCCCTGTAGAGGGCGCCGCGCTGTTTCAATCTCCCAGTTCAGCAACTTGCAGTGCAAAGTCTCATGGAATTTAAACAAGGACAATTTGTTTGCCAGCTAGCGAATTCTGGCCCATTATATTGAGAGTGCTTCAAATTCAGTTACTTCAGATTTATTTTCCCTGGAAATGTTAAGCCTCTCTTGTTGTTAAAATAGTTTCACTTTAGGAAAAAGAATTGGCAGCATGAAATTTCACTGCTTTTTTACCTGCAGCATTCAATAGGTGAAAGGTTCATAAAATCTCGAGTAGATCCAGCAGATCACAGCATGCGTGTCCTATCCTCTATGTTGAGGACTATTTCTTTATTTTGTGATGACAGAGTCCCCTTTGCCTGCTTTGGTTGAAATAGTTGGAGAGAACATTATTGCTGCTATACTCTGGTTTAATGAAGAGAAATGTAGCTCAATGTACTTTGAACCCTTTTTTGCACAAATCCTTGCCCATTTTCAGAAACGCTGCAGTGTTATGTTTTCCAGATGTGTCCAAAATATTTCAACAAATGTATATTTACGCCTGTGTTGCTGAAAACTGAAAGTCTGAGACTAGTGCAACCCTGAAAAATAAAAGCTACCAATTTAAATCAACTTGGGTCTTTTGTGATAGGTGATCAACAAGCTGCAGAAGTGACAAATTGCTCAGCTGAAATTTGAGATTCAAAAAAGTCTATTAACCTGAACACTGGAAGACCTCATTGTGACTTCCAACAATTCTTTTTGTTAATTTTAACTGTAATGTCAAAGAAATTATTGAAAAGAGAACAGTATTTCCCTGAATATCCTCATTATCCTACATATTCTAAATGGGAAGATTCAGGGTGTCTCTATTATAGCAGAAACAGTGTTCTCTAAAGCTATCTCAACCTAAGTGAGCAAAGGTGAGTCTATTATCCTGCAGTATCATGGAGGCCCCGACCTGCGAGGGAACATCAGCGGCAGGTCGGGTCCATAAAAGGAATGGCAAGCGGCAGCCATGGGCAGCATGGAGGCATGCCACTACAAGGCACAGCGCAAGCTGATGCAGGAGGGCGATGGCTGTGAAGAGTGATGTCATCAAGGTCCAGGTTGGTGATTGGAGCGTAAGCAGATACAGCAGGAGCAGCGAGGTCAGGGCGAAGGAGTGGCGAGAGACTGTGGAGGGACGTGATCGGGGCCCAGGCGAGGCGCGAGTTCGGGGCCAGGGGCAACATGGACCAGCCCACACTGCGATACGTGTGCGCACTAGATCCGTGCAGCAGAGCTGGTCTCCAGTTGTCTTGGGTAATCCTTGCCACTGGATGAAGACCTAGCTCTGTCAAGCCCACGTTAAAAAAATTCACGCATAGGCATCTTTCACCTTTCAGGATGTAGTTCGAGTCCTTCATTGAAACACCCGTGAACTTGTCCTTTTTTTGACGTGGAAGCAAGTCATCCTTGTTTCGAGGGACTGCCTATGATGATGAGTATCATATTGATGCTTTAAAACTGATCGTAGGCAGCTCGGCAGCAGACATTTTGTGTAGAACTAGCTCTGTTGTGATTTGAAATAACAAATTCGCAACTCTAACTCATACTTCCTGGTTCAGACTCTGCAATCCTTCAATCTGACTGGTTAAGGAGATACACAGTTGCTTCCCCTGTTCACACAGATCCCAGATGCCCTGTAGAGGGCTCCGTGCCATTTCAATCTCCCACTTGCAGCAACTTGTAGTGCTCCCAGGCTATCAACTAATTTCTAAAGGGAGGGTCAACTGAGAGGCACTGGTAAGTTTTAATCTCCATCAATCTACCTGGAAGTGCATTCCAAATGTTGATTAATCTTTGTGTGATGATCCTGTTGATGCCAATCCTAAATTCATCTTTGAAACTGTGCTGCTTTGTCCTACTGCCTTGGCATAACTTGAAATCGTGCTCTGAATGTAATTTTTCCATGTTGTTTAATATCATATATGCTGTTAAATTGTCCCATTGCAGTTGTCTTCTTTCAAGACAAAAAAATCTCCAGTTTTTCTAGTCTTCCCTCAGCTCAAATCTCAAGGAATTATTTTCTTGGGGTTCTTTGCTGAACTAAATATTTAATGGTGATCTAAATTGAATACAGTACTCGTAGTGCATACAGACCAGAGTACTGTACTGTTTTAGTATAACCCCTGTGACTTATGCTCCATTCATTCATCAGTATAATTCAGCATTGTATTTGCTTTGTTAATTGGTGCTCCACTGGGACTTCATGTGTTATCTCTAACAGCCCAAGATCTATTTCAGTCTCACCTTTAGCTTTTCTACCCCAACAGCTACATTTATGTCATTAATATTTTCTTCCAATGTTCAATTCCTGATACATTTATCTGTATTCAATTTTATCAGCTACTATTCTTCCCATTTACAAATTTTAGGAGATTCCTTTAGTAGGTCTGCACCTGCTCCTTCAAAACCAACTCCACTCTCCCCAAGTCACTGATGTAAATTCTTAACAGCAGAGGTCCCAGCACCAATCATTGAGATACTCAATTCCCCATCATCCCTACATCACTCCTTTCAGCAAGTACCTGTTGGCTTCTCTTCTTTAGACAGTTTTTGCTATCCATTTCAACAGTATTACCTTGAAATACCTGTTCTTTAAGCTACTTTTGCCTTAAACGTTTATAGCTATCTCTTTTTTAAGGAACTGTCAAAAGCTTTCTGGATACACCATGCCAAAAGGTTTACCACAGTCCAGTTGGCATTTTACCTCCTCATAGGGTTGGATAGGCTGCTATTTACCAGTTTAATATACAATTAATTCTGAAGCTTGCTTCCAATAATTGATTCCATCATTTTCCTTATGCCTGAGGTAAATCAATGGTGTCTGTAGTATTCTAGATTAGTTTATTAACTTTCTTGTGTAAAGTATATTGCTGTTTGAAGAATTAGGATGGATTATGCAACATAAACCATTTTGTAAATGATAGCTAAAGTGCCTTCTACTTAATCCGTACACATGTATATGTGCAGTCACCCAATATGGCCAGCTCAGATACTTTTGGAGGTTAGTGTGCCAAGAGTCTCCTTCCTGACTTTCAACACTTGTATTCCTTTATTGATCAATCAGCTGGAGAGATACAAGATACAAAGAACTCAGGCAGCTTTTTTCTATATTGGTGGTCTAGTGTAATGCTTTGATCTAATGCCAAAATCTCAGTATTTTAGCCATTAGGCCATTGCTATCAAAATATATCTTTTGCAACATTTTTTTTAATGCTCAGGGTCCATCCAATTATAGGCCATGCTTTTCACATATTGGGCCAGAATTTCGGCTTTCGGGGTTTCTCGGCGCAAACGGTAGCAATATGTGAAAATTAACGTTGCGCTACCGTTTTTAGGACAAACTTTCGAACTTTACATCTCGGTAAGGGAGGCGTTGCATGAGGACTCACGGCACAAAAACGCGAGTTTTGCCAAATTTAATCTGGGGCCGGGAGCGTTGCGAGAGACACCTTGTGGGGGGGGGGGGGGGGGGGGAAATAGCAAAAAACATTTCAAAAACATTTGCAAAACCCTTAACTATCGAATCGCTGGTAAAAAAAAAAAAACTTGAACTTACCTTTTTTGCGGGTTTTTATACTGCTGGCAGGGCTGCACCGACAGGTTTAATCTGTCGCTATTGTGGATGTGGCATATGGGTCGGAGAGAGCTGAAAGTCCAACGCAAACGCAATCCGCGTTGTTGCACGTCTGTGCACCTTTCCCCGGTGGTACTTGGAAGCGCTGCCGCAAACAGGTACCCGGGGATCCCGACTGGGTTTTCGCCGCGGAGAGTCAAATTGCAGCAAAAACTCGATTGCAAATTTCTCGATAATCCGGCCCAAAAAGCCTATGAATCTGTGTTAAAGATTCAATTCCACTGTTTGAATTTCACAGCTTGGGTCAAGATTTCAAGATATGTGCTAATGTTAATTAAGCAGGTTGCATGTGCACACATATGAATATTCTTGATATATCATTTCCTTTTGTCTGGATGCCAAAGTTTCCTAATACTTTTTCAATATATTTCAGAGGTTCATTGTTTATCGCATACGCAGTCAGGAAAGATCAAGCATGGGTTCAAAAAGAAATCTTTCCACAAAAATATGATTATATCAAGCAGTAATATTTATCAGCTTTATTGCTGATTCAGTGATGACATTCCAGATTCCAACATTAAAGATTTTGAGCTGTCAGCAATGCTGTATCTTTCATACATGCCGACACCTAGAAATACCATAGCAATTAACCTTACTGGAAAATCTATGAGGCTATTAACTCTTTTTTCCTTTTAGTTGGGAAAGCCATGACAGTGGTTAATTACATTTAGACAAGACGATGGGAGCAGTTTGCTTATGTTTGCAAATTTGTGTATACACTAACATTCTTGTCCATGTAACCGGAGCACTTTCATATGCAGAAAGAATGTGAAGAATACAAATCACTGACTTATATTAAAGTGATGGCATGACCTGTTTTTAAATCAGAGTAAGGTGCACCCTCATGCACTTGCCCTGATGCATAAGCTGTCCAAGGTTGTCCTGCCACACTGCAGATTGGCTACAGTAGTGGACGTGATGGTGAGCTCCCTCCATCCAGTGTGGACTCCCTATAAATAGGATCAGGCTGCACATTGTGGGATGGGCTGTTAAATGCAGACTGCTCAAATCTAAAACGGTAGTCCTGAGGGAATCGGGTGCACTTTTGTGCTCAAAATTAATATTTGTCAAGATACCCTTTTTAAGAACAATACTTGAATATTGTTTAATTTGTAGATTTTCCTGGTGCTTGTTTAGAGATTTGGCATATGAGCTTTGAATGCTGTGCACTTCTTCATCATGCTTTTATATATAATCCTTTAAATTTGGGATGCGTCTTATTTGTACTGCCAAAATGGCCACCTTGTCTCTGATTGGCTCTGCAATATCACAACCTATTGCTGATTAGTCCCCCTGGAGTATAAGCCATACCCTGAAATTTCTCAGGAATGTGTAACTGGAACTGCCCTGCCCAAGTTCTGACTGACTTTCCAATTTGTAATTCGATCCATTTGACTTCAGAAGCCGCAGAGGATAGATCTCCCCAAAAGCCACCAAGTTCCAGTCGAAGTCCTTTACCCCAGCGCAAGTACTGTCTTCCCCAGTCAAAGTCCCTTACCGCCATAGGTGGGGCATTGTGTGCAGATTGTTAAGGTTTATTGGGTATGAAGTGAATAGTGACGGTGTCGTGACTTCTGGATTTCATCCACTCTAATGATGTCCCTTGTAACACATACACCGAGCTTTCTGAGAAATCAGGTGTGGGTGTAAAGGAGGTTGGAAGAATGTGATCCGTCTTCCCTGAGTTCCCTCGCTTCCCTCCAAACCCCCCTCCCCACCCACCCGTGTTTCCCTCTTTCCACCTCCCCCCCCCCCCCTCCCCTCAGGCTCTCTCTTTCGCACCCCCTCCCCCCTCAGACTTGCTCTCTCTGTTTCCCCCCCCCCTACACCCCCAAGCTCTGTCTCTCTCCCCACCCCCAAGCTCTCTACCTCTCCCACCCCAAGGCTCTCTCTCTCCCTTGGCCCCCTGCCCCCGCCGCTCTTCCTTCGCCACTGCCGCCGCCTCAGCTCGGGGCTCAGCGGGAGGCTCGGGGCTTGGTGCCTTCGGCTAGGCGAGAGGATTCAGAATGAACGTGTTCAAGGCCCCACTTCCGGTTCCGATTTCGGGGGTGGAGTCTCGAGAGTACACAGTCGCAGAAAAGGGGCAGTACAAATAGTCAGTCCCTTAAATTTGGATCAAACTCAAATTTTGTTGTAATTTTTGATCGAATACGGGTTGGTTGCTCAGCCCGAAAAAGGTCCCCATAAGGATTTGCTGGTAATTGATTTTATCAAATGTTTTATCATTTAAAAATATTGCAAAAACTATGAAATCAGTAAATTAATCTGCCGGGATAATTAGGGATAATGCAGTATTTCAACTACATTGTTGATTCGAAATGGGTGGGAAAAAAAGCACCAGATCAAAAAAATTCCCACTTCAGTGGCACAATCTATATACAAACAATGCCCCGGATTTTGCGATCAGCAGCAAAATAACGGCGCTTGCCATTCATTAAGATTACAACTGCCCACAGACATTTCATGGGGTTTTGTGCGGCAAATTATCGTAATTAGAGAGCCACTTCTGCGCAGTGCCCTCTACAACAGATCTGGGACTTACGTGAGCAGGCTAAACAACAGCTTGTCTCCTCAACCAATTAGATTGAAGAATTCTCACTGAGACAGGCAGGGGGGATTTTAACCCCATAAAGCGGGTGGGTTGATATCAGGTAGGAGGTTAAAGTGTTAGAAATCTGAATTCCAACTCCAACCTTCCCACTTACGGTTTTAACGGGGGCGGACAGATAACGCACTCGCAGAAGGCTGGTTGGCACTTTAACTATTATAATGAGGCTGCCTGCCTCATTTTGGTGCTCCATTTTAAATTTACTCTGGGTGGCCAGGTTTCCCAGACCACAGGGAACCTGGCAGCTAAAGGAAGGCAAGGAATGATAGATTCAGGAGTTAAGTGCCTTTCCCTTATTTGCTGGATCCAGTGTTCCTGCCTTGCCAACCACCCACAATCGGACACCCACTTCGCCTTCCGATCCCCCCCACCCCCCCGATCGCATCTTCGGCCTCCGGTTCCCTGCTCCCTCGACTCCGATCTCCCCGCATCCTGGCCTCTGATCTCCACCCCCACCCCACACACAGCACCCCGCCCACTTCCCGATGCCTCGGATCCTGCCACTGGGACTGACATACGACCTCCCATCTGGCCTTCCGACCCCCTTCCAGATCATCCCTAGCCCCGACCTCCTTCAACAATCTTGGCCCCTGACCCCCTCCGACAATCCCTGGCCCCCACCCCCTCCGATGATCCTGACCCCTGATCCTCTCTGACGATCCCTGGCAAAGAACCACTCTGATGATCCCTGGCAACAACTCCCTATGATGATCCCGGCCTCCCTCCCTTCTCTGCTCCCCAGGCCTACCCACCCTAAAGCCAGACAGCCTCTCAATCTGACTGACTGCAGGTGGGAATTAGATTAAAAAAATGAAATCAGGCCCTGCTGTTAAATGCGGCAGGGCCTGAGGGCATCCCGTTCTCCCAGGTTTCTGGTCCACATTCTTGCCCCCCCCCCCCACCACTCCCTTCCAGCACCCAAGCTAAAATTCAGGCCATAGAATCTAAATCATGAAGTATAAATTAGAATATTTAATTCAATGTAAAATCATGTACAGAAAGGGAAATAAAGAGAAGGAAAGAAAGATGGGATTAAGAGAGATAAAAGAGACAAAGAAAACATTTTTAAAAAAGTATTACAGGTATTTGAATTGTAATTTTTTTGAAACATCTCCAACAATAATTAAAATCTGGAGGAATGAGACTTCACTTGTAAAAGTAAATTTTCAATGCCAGCGAGGTTGTTTGGCAGTAATTCCGACTTATCGCTCTATTAAAATTTCACTTGCACCTGAATGCACATGCCCTAACTTTTTCTGGGGTGTTTAGTGGGTATCTGGTGGGTACGTACCACAACTTCACTCACTTCATATGTTTTAATGCCGTCTATCGCCGAGATACCGGTGTGTCGCAGCTTCTGGATGAGCAGGACAAATTGTACAGCAACGTCTGGATTTCTGTGTTTAACTGCGCATGTGCGGGTGCTGGAAGTTGTTATCTGATTTAAGCCTTAATAATGGTGAGGCGCTGATAGGAATAATGGCGAGGCTATCAAAATATCGGGGCCTATATGTCCTATGAATGGCATTGATATAATTTTTTGTGAGCATCACATAGTTATTTTAATATTTTGGTTGAACACGTTGCATATATAGTACACAGTCTCAAGTCATTACTTCAGTGTGCACTGGAGCGTCTCTCTTGTACCGATCCCCCAGGACAAGCAAACATTTGCAATAAATTCAAATTGCTGGTTATCTGACAATGGACAGTATGTCAGCACATGAATGATTTCTTAGTGTTAACAAACATATACTTCAAACTGTTGTCCAGTACTAGGCCTTGTGTGCATTGCTGCTTGAGACAGCAGCCTGTAATGTGCAGCCTGTGAATTTGTCATGGTTTCACTTTAATCTAGAACAATTGATTTGTGGCAATTGGTCTTTTTGTCATTGTGGTTTTGTAGGGATGGGGGGCACTGGTTGTGACACAAGAAGAGAAGGAGGCTGTTTATTCCATAGATTATTTCTGCTTCTGGACAACTAATCACCTTCCCCAATGGAAAAGACAAAGAAAAGTTTATTTCCATAAAGTGTTGTCATATCACCCTTCAAGATGTAGTTCGGGACTTGAAATATTAGGTTCTTCATTGAGACACCTGTGAACTCATCCCTTTTTGGCGTGGAAGCAAGTCATCCTCATTTCCAGAGACTGCCTATGATGATGATGATGTCATATCAGGGAACATACCATCAAATGACTAATACGTTCATGTTATGATTTAATGATTTGTATTTTTGTTCACTTGAGATTAAAACCTGATGGAATAATTTCTCTATGGAGCACAGTAGCACACAGGCAATCTTCTACACAGCCCACGCACATTCAGAAGGCTCCTGAACCAATAACTATTTCTGTTATATTACAGTAATGACAAATTATCCAGCATTGCAGTTTTTAAACCAGGCCTGCAGCATAATGGTAATCTTGTTTTATTACATCTGAAAAATGTTATATTCTACCACAAATATAATTGTCCTGCTCTGTGGTAACAGAATGTGTCATTTAAAAAAAAATACAGGCACCATAGGATATTTTTTTTTTAAAGTTTCACTTGTGCTCAGAACAATTCGTAATGATTTGCCCGTCCACAAATTTCCTTCTATGGAAATTGAGCAGAAAGTGTCATTAAAATGCTTTTGGCAAAGCAAAGTTCAGCAGTCCTGGGTCAATTGGAAGAGTAGCAGAGCACTTTATGAGCCAGGAAGATGGGATAAGCTGTTAACTTTCTGTCTGGTGAAATGAATGATACTGTAGTTAATAATTTAACTTTTCCTCTGTAATATGGCCTCACCTACTGTGCTAATTTTGTGTTGATGGCTCTGCCATTCACTATGGGATTCTATTACTCTAGGCTAATTATACTGAACAGTGGGTTCCTGATATCTCGAATAAAGGAAATCGGAGGAAGTTTCTATTCATCGGTTGCTTCCTTGGCAATTCACTGAGAAGCTTTGTGAATTTGCAGAGCTGTGTCTGGCAGCAGTCCAAAGGCATTCTGAGTGTATTACTATTGAGCATTCATTATTGGATAGACCAAGTGGTTATATAGAGAAACTGTTTGGCAACAAATGAGGTATCAATTGAAAAGGAGTTCCTTAATTTCTATCAGCACCTTGATGTTAGTTATGTTGCTCATTTAAAGTGTGCACAGCTAATGACCTGAACTCACTTCTGCACTTCTCTGCTCTGGTTTGTACAGTACGCAGTATGTTGCAATCTTTGCAAGTGTCTGAGTACATTTTGCTTCATGATTGCAATAGTTTGATCTCCATATTATTGCAATTATTTAACGTATTTGTAACATTTTTTGCAGTACCTCTGAGATGCATCAGATTTACATTTGTAATAAATTTTCAGTTCTAAAAATGCATCATCTCCCAAGCAGTGCAACAAACAAAATTCTAACTGTGCTTTCAACCTACTAGAGGTTTTTTGCAATTCTAAAGGTTGCAAGTGCTGTTTAACATGTATTTTTTTAACTGGAAACACACAAAGGAGACACACTGAACAGAGTAGGAAACATTTAGAACCAATTATGTTATGAAAACAGATCATAGAGTAGATAAGCTTCTGGGTAATAACCTTTTTTTGCTGACTTTGCCTTTTGGAAGGCTCATTTAGGATTTTGTAATTATGTTTCCATAGTGACTCTTTATGCTGAGATACATAATAATTCCAAAAATGACTTTGGGTAACAGACATTAATAGGTATTGCATGTCACTATACTGAACAGCTCAAACTACTGTAATCTAAAGCAAGGCTTCTCAACCGGGATACGCAGCCGAGCTGACACTGCCCTCTGCTCAGCATTACTTCTTATCACTGACTGGCAGCGATGCCCTTTGCGCCCTTAATTAGAGCGGGTTGGCGGAGCTGTGGGAAAACAGCTCAGTGCAACCAATAAGGATGGAGGCTCTGTGCTCCTCCTCCTATCAGACGGTTGGGAGTATCTCAACTTGCTACAGTGTAGCTCTCATGCCAGCTTGCACAGTCTGAGCCCAGGTTGTCCGCAATGCAGCCACAACATGCCCGTAGACTTGCACGAATGGTTGGGACCTGTTGCCCTGACCAAGGTGGGCAAGAGGCTGGCACAACCCATCCACGTGAAATTCAACATGGACATAGGTGTGATGGGTAAAGTGCTGACCTCAATCCAGGTACTGACACAAGCTGTGTGTCAAACACACAGGAAATGTTACAGAGCCTGGAGCATGGAACAAGAGGAAGGAAAAAAGGATAAATTAGTCTGTGTGTAAAGTGTCTAATGGCACATGTGGGAATCAATCCAGCAGCTGGAAATTAATAGTACTGATGGGAGGGGGGATGAGAACCACTGTCAGGCTGACTTTAACATCGGGCTACATGTTGTGTGCCGTTGTATCACTTTCAACTTCTGTTATTATTAAAACTGGATTTCACTTTAATAACTATTGGAAAGCAAACTGAATAAATACTGAAATATTTATTTAAAAGTGACTGCAGTGAAAGTTGAGTTTACTTTGCTACTGCAAAGCTGGCTGCCATGTTCTCATACTGCATCTGGGCCTCCGTTTGACCTTTGGTTGCAAACTTTGCAGCGATTTAAAAAATTAACAAACCCCTCTGGGAACTTTGATATATTTTCCTAACTTTATAAAAAAGGTGTTGAGAGTATTTATTAATATTTTTATCGACATCTCCGCTTCTGTCAAGTTCTGTGTAGGTTTAGAAACATGCAGTTCTTTGTGGGATACATTATTTATAATTTTATGATGAAAGCTGGGGCAAATTTCTCAGGACATTTCCCGGTCATAGTATACCAGAATTGCTCTGCAGCCTGTCCATTGAATACCATGGGACCACCACTTACAAGTGTGACTAAATTGATTTAGTGCTAAAAAAAATGTGGTCCTAGGGCCTTTCCAGAAGATCATGATAATTACAGAAGAGCTAGGCCATTCGGCCCACCTTAATTTAACCATACAAGTTTCACATTAGTAAATAAAACAAAAATAATAAGTACTTATGTTTAACTGTGTAACTAATTTTTTATACAGAAAAAAATACTTGTGTTGTGTTACAGTGGGTCCATGGATTTTTTTATAACATGGGAGGAGTTCTTCAGAAACAAAAAGAATCCTTGACATATAGGGCTTTGAAGTCCAGGAATAATCACACAAGATTTCAGGTTGTATTTCATTTTGTGTAGGATTTCACCTTTTAACTTAATCAGTGCAGTGGCTCTCTATCGTCTATGTGTATATTCAGTAGAAACCAAAAACCCCAATAAAGTTAAAACACTATTGCAATCCTATTTTCGAAGAATCTGCTGACATTTGACACTCCTAACTGCACTTGGTTCTGAGTGTTGTAAAATGTACTGCTAACCAGAATAATGAAAGTTGTGCTCAAGACAAGATACCAGACAATATTTATTTCACCTGGTCATCTATAAGTGCCAGTATTTAGTTGCCAAATGCTTACAGAGCCAAATCACTGAATAGCAAACTT
The DNA here is from genome assembly GCF_044704955.1 of Pristiophorus japonicus. Lineage (NCBI taxonomy): Eukaryota > Metazoa > Chordata > Chondrichthyes > Pristiophoridae > Pristiophorus > Pristiophorus japonicus. The sequence goes on along the minus strand of NC_091980.1, from coordinate 98,968,804 downwards.
AATTACTATACTTAATATAATTTGTAGCATGAAATTTATTCTGACAGTTTCAGTGATCAAAGAAGGCAAAGCAAAACAAATTTCAGGACTCGTTCAGAATATTATTAGTAGCAAAAGTGTATGAACAGAAACATGCTTATGGAGGTTCCTGCCTGGAAAGCACAAACTAGTTAGAACAAATTATTTTTGAAAATCTGCTGGCGGCAGCCTGTTTGGAGAAGAGATACTAAATAAATAGAAAGGAATAATCTCTGATTTAGCAATGTATGATGGCTTAAGGTACAAACCCATTATAGAAATTTTTTGTGGGTCAATAAATGGATAGCCCTAAAAGCTCTTCCTAATTAAAGCTATCCTGGTCACTAATTTGTTTTTATCCCAGACCAGACATGTATTCAGCTAGTTAGTATTTAATATAGAGATTTAGCACAAAGTACTTTAGAACATTATATGTATCTTAACTCCTTTCCACTTCATACTTTTCCAGTGGCTAAGCTGCTGTCAATGTGTGTGTGAGTGTGTGTGTATCTGTGTGTATGTGTGTGCTTGTGTTTGTCCTAGTATTACCACAAACACAACTGAGTTGTGGTGAAGGGTCATGGCATGTGTTTATTGCGCAGTGAAACAAAGATCCATTTCTGTTCCACTGAAGCAAACATTTTAGTGTGGGAGCACCACACAAACATATTCCTACTGGTTCAGCTATTACAACTTTTCCTGTGTGGTATTGCAGTCTGACTGCAGTCATGAAGAGAGGCTGATGGATTTGACTGGTTTTCTTTGCGTCCAATTAAGATTGTAGCTCTTTCAAATCATTAGACAGGAAACGTAATCCTAAGCTGTTATTTTACAGGTTTTACTCGATCATGTGAGGAGGAGCACAGGAACCTTGTACTAACCAGACATATCAGATGACCCATTGACCTAACATTGCAACATTTAACTTTGTACCAAACAAACAAATTGAAGACTGTCTAATAATCGTATATTGCATCAGTTGCCAAATGGGAGATATGGTGGAAAAAATGGAACATTGTGGAAGTTAAAGGAAACAAAGGGCAGGACACCTGTCATTTAAATGTTTCTCAGCAGGAGGGGAGAAGGCCTGAGCCCTTTTGTATATCAACATTTTTGGCACTGATTGTAGGACCCGCTGTAATCTGCACCACAATACTTCTAGCTTTTTGGAATTAACCAATCAGAGTGATCTGGCATCCAGTTGTTAGTTGCCCTTTTACTTGTGCTTGCCTGGACTACTTGTATGCCCTGATATTCTCATCAATTCCAGACCTGAAATGATGACCTCCCTATGAACATTCCATTTATCTGGTGATTGATATGTAATGCCTACAATGAAGTAGGCTTTTAAGATCATATTTTGCTGCTGATTATGGTGTTTTTTAGTCATTTCCAGCAAAGTTAACATAAAGATCAAAATGTATGTGAAATAACACTGTAAAGGTGGCAGCTATTGTGATAGCATTGTCACAGCAGCAACATTCATATAGCTGTGCTGCGAAAATGAGCTGATCTGGTGTCTGTTGGTTGTATGGTTCATGTTTAGAAATGGAATGCAGAGCTGATAAGTCATGGAGATGGACTTTGTAGGTGGAAAAGTACAGAAATAGAGAGATTTATATGTCCTCGTGCAAGAAACACACAAAGCTAGCAGCAATAAGGAAGTTACTTTTGTACTCCAACCCCCTTGCAATAAAGGCCAATATATCCTTCCTCAGTTAAGGAGACCAAAACTGTGCACAATACTTCCAAGTGGGGTTTCACCAAGGCCCTGTAGAATTGTAGCAAGTCTTGCTACAATTCTACAGGGCCTTGGTGAGACCCCACTTGAAGTATTGTGCAAAGTTTTGATCCCTTATCTAAGGAAGGATATATTTGCCTTGGAGGCGGTACAATGAAGGTTTACTAGATTGATTCCTGGGACGAAAGGGCTGTCGCATTGTCATGTATCTTACATTATTATATACAACTGTATCCCAACATGCTATACATGACTGTAATAAGATATGACCTGTAACCACCAGCATACCTTACCACCGGGGGTGCACTTGCAAGAGACAGGTATATAGGCACAGGTCTCAGGCAAGTGCAGCATTCCAGAGCTGTGAAATAAAAGGTGCAGGTCCAGAGTGACCTTGACTTCACTACATGCCTCGTGTGAATCTGTTCTGAGGGGACAGGACTTTACAGTGGCGATGGGTTGCTGAGAGACTTTTTCATTGAAGGAATAGGCCACGCAGGCATATTCCGAAAGCTCATAGAGACCAAGAACCTGACCTGAGAGGCAGCAGCACTGGTTGCACAGACATTCTTGGTAGGGGAAGAAGAAACGAGGTTGATTTACAATGCAGGTACGACAACTAACGAAATAATGGAACAAGGAGTTCACAGCATTAGAAAAGCTGCTACCCTCACACACAGACAAAACCAGCAGAACAGGCTTTTGACAGCAAGCAGTGGCAACAGAAGCCATCAAGGGCCACAGGAACGGCCGTTAACACCTCATCAACCCACAATGCGAGCAATCAACTACAAACTGAGAAGCTCAAGAGAGATCAGACAGACACAGCTCATTCTTTGCAAGCAGTCTGTGCTGGAGGTGTGGGGGTGGGCACTCGTCAAGGGGATGTCGATTTCAGCAGGCTGTTTGCAGAAACTGAATATACAGGGCATTTGGCCCACATGTGCAAAAAAATGGCAGCTCGGCTGGTATACGAATCCGATGTGTCGGAAAGCGGACCAGAAGACGGTGGGGACAGTACCCGGGACACCGATGTACAGCGGGTCAACACGATCAATGGCCGCTGCTCCTATGACAGGATGCCTCCTATAATGATGAGGGTCCTACTCAACGGGATATCTGTCAACATGGAGCTGGATACAGGAGCGAGTCAATCTCTCGTGGGCGCTTAACAATTTGAACAACTGTGGCCGCATAAAAGAGACAGACCAAAACTCACAAGGGTCGACAGCAAACTAAGGACCTATACCAAAGAAATCGTACCAGTCCTCGGCAGCGCCATGCTCTCTGTCACACACAAAAGGACAGTGAACCGACTTCCCCTGTGGATTATCCCCGGAGACCCCCCAGCACTGCTGGGGAGAAGCTGGCTGGCAAAACTAAACTGGAAATGGGATGATGTCCATGCCATATCATTAGAGGAACGGACCTCCTGCTCAACAGTTATAAAACGATTTGAACATCTTTCAGCCAGGTGTGGGCACTTTCAAAGGGGCCAAAGTCAAAATCTACATCACACAGGATGCTAGACCGGTCCATCACAAGGCCAGAGCTGTACCCTATGTGATGAGGGAAAAGATTGAACACGAACTAGACAGGCTTCTGCGGGAAGGCATTATATCACCTGTGGAATTTAGCGACTGGGCAAGTCCCATCGTCCCAGTCATGAAGCCTGATGGATCCGTACGAATCTGTGGGGACTACAAATCTACCATAAACAGAGTCTCCCTACAGGACCAGTACCCGCTGCCCAGAGCGGAGGACTTATTTGCCACATTGGCTGGAGGTAAACTTTTCTCAAAATTAGACCTCACATCTGCGTATATGATGCAAGAATTGACCGAGGAATCCAAGCTACTCACCACCATCAACACACATTGAGGCCTTTTCATGTACAATCGATGCCCATTCGACATCAGGTCGGCATCTGCCATATTCCAGCGCAACAGGGAGAGTCTGCTCAAGTCCATCCCGGGGACGGTTGTATTTCAAGACGACATACTTATCACGGGCAGGGACACCGACTCCCATCTCCGTAATTTGGAGGAAGTACTAAAGCGGTTGGATCGGGTAGGCCTACGAGTCAAGAAATCCAAGTGCCTGTTTCTCGCACCCGAGGTTGAATTTTTGGGCAGAAGGATTGCCGCTGATGGAATCCGCCCAACAGAGTCCAAAACAGAAGCAATTCGCCTGGCACCCAGGCCCCGGAATGTCTCAGAACTGCGCACCTTTCTCGGGCTACTCAATTACTTTGGGAACTTTATGCAGAACTTAAGCACGCTGCTGGAGCCTCTCCATGTGCTACTCAGGAAGAGGTGCGATTGGTTTTGGGGGGTCGCCCAGGAACGCGCCTTCAATAAGGCACGCAACCTTCTGTGTTCCAACAGTGTTTTGATGTGGGGCAGCTGAGTAGTCATGCCTCTGCAAGGCAGAGAGGCATTTGTCCAGGAGCTCCACCGCGAGCACCCGGGGATCGTTCTCATGAAGGCCATAGCCAGATCCTACGTCTGGTGGCCTGGTATTGACGCGGACTTGGAGCTCTGCGTCCGAAGGTGCACAATTTGTGCCCAACTCAGCAATGCCCCCAGGGAGGCTCCACTGAGCCCCTGGCCTACCAAACCGTGGTCGCGGGTGCACGTAGACTATGCGGGCCCATTCATGGGCAAAATGTTTCTCGTAGTTGTAGATACATTTTCAAAGTGGATTGAATGCACCATTTTAAACTCGAGCACAACCTCCACCACTGTGGAGAGCCTCGCAACCATGTTTGCAATGCACGGAATCTCTGACATATTAGTCAGTGACAATGGTCCATGCTTCACCATCGCAGAATTCCAAGACTTTATAATTGACCACGGTATAAATCACGTCAAGACGGCACCGTTCAAGCCGGCCTCCAACGGTCAGGTGGAGAGAGCAATGCAAAATCATTAAACAAGTCATGCTTAAAATCCAAGGTCCCATGCTGCAGGGTCGCCTGTCGCGACTGCTGGTGGCATACAGATCTCGTCCGCACTCACTGACTGGGATCCCCCCCGCGCAACTGTTGATGAAAAGGACTTTAAAAACAAGGCTCTCATTAATCCTCCTAGACATGCACGAAATCGTCGAGGCAAAGTGCCGTAAGGTGACTGAGTACCATGACAGAAATTCAAGGGGGAGATGGAATGAGATAGGGGACAAAGTGTTTGTACTAAACTATGGCAGGGGTCCCAAATGGCTTGCAGGGACAGTAACGGGCAAGGAAGGAAACAGGCTACTGGTAGTACAAATGGACAATGGCAAAACCTGCCGGAGGTATGTAGACCAAGTCAAAAGCAGATTTACCAACAGCACTGCGGAACCAGAGGCAGACTACAATGTGGAACTCGCACCACACCTGGTGGACAGACAGAGGGAACAACCTGAGGAAAGGGCAATCCCAACAGACAGCCCAGGCGAGTCAACAACAATCACATCAATCGAAACAGACAGCCCAGGCGAGATACCAGCAACCACACCCAAAGAAAAATAGACACTAAGGCAAACAACTAAACCACAACTCAGACGCTCCATGCGAGAGCGTAGACCACCTGAGAGACTGAACTTATAAAGACAATAAGACCTTGGGTGAGGGTGATGTCATGTATCTTACATTATTATATATAACTGTATCCCAACATGCTATACATGACTAATACATGACCTGTAACCACCAGCATACCTTACCACCGGGGGTGCACTTGCAAGAAACAGGTATATAGGCACAGGTCTCAGGCAAGTGCAGCATTCCAGAGCTGTGAAATAAAAGGTGCAGGTCCAGAGTGACCTTGACTTCACTACATGCCTCGTGTGAATCTGTACTGAGGGGACAGAACTTTACATGCATGATGAGAGATTGTGTAGAATGAACCTGTACTCTCTGGAGTTTAGAAGAATGAGAGATGATCTCATTCAAACATTCAATATTCTAAACGGGATAGACAGGGTAGATGCTGAGAGGTGGTTTCCCCTGGCTGCAATATCTAGAACCACAACAAAAACAACTTGTATTTCTATAACGCCTTTAATGAAGTGAAACATCCCAAGGCACTTCACAGGAGTATTATGAGATAAACATTTTACATCGAGCCGCATAGGTAGAAATTAGCGCAGGTGACCAAAAGCTTGGTCAAAGAGGTATGTTTTGAGGAGTGTCTTGAAGGAGGAAAGAGAGGTTTAGGCAGGGAGTTCCAGAGCTTGGAGCCTAGGCAACAGAAGGCATGGTTACTAATGGTTGAGCAATTATAATCAGGGATGCTCAGCAGGGCAGAATTAGAGGAGCTCAGACATCTCGCATGGGGGGGGTTGTGGGGCTGGAGGAGATTACAGAGATAGGGAGGGGTGAGGCCATGGAGGGATTTGAAAATAAGGATGAGAATTTTGAAATCGAGGCATTGCTTAACTGGAAACCAATGTATGTCAGTGAGTACAGGGGTGATGGGTGAGCGGGATTTGGTGTGAGTTAGCCGAGTTTTGGATCACCTCTAGTTTACGTAGGGTAGAATGTGGGAGGCCAGCCAGGAGTGCATTGGAATAGTCATGTCTAGAGGTAACAAACGCATGGATGTGAGCTTCAGCAGCAGATGAGCTGAGGCAAGGGCGGAAATGGGTGAGGTGGAAATAGCTGTCCTAGCTATGCTGTAGATATGTGGTTGAAAGCTCATTTCAGGGTCAAATATGACACCAAGGTTGTGACCAGTCTGGGTGTCTCAGGATAAGGGGTAGGCCATTTAAGACTGAGATGAGGAGGAATTTCTTCATTCAGAGGGTTGTATCTTTGGAATTCTCTGCCCCAGAGGGCTTTGGATGCTGAGTCTTTGAGTCTATTTAAGACTGAGATAGATAGACTTTTGGACTCTAGGGCAATCAAGGGATTTGGAGATCGGGCGGGAACGTGGAGTTATGTTTGATGATCAGCCATGTTCTTGAACGGTGGAGCAGGCTCAAGGGGCCGTATGGCCTACTCCTGCTCCTATTTCTTATGTTCTTAATAATGAAAGAGTGAATCAAAGGGATATAGCTGATGAATGGATAAGGACAATACATACTTGGATACACCCAGAAGAACAAGAAAGACAGAGTTATTAAATTATGGGAAAGAGGCGATAGATGGAAAAGTATAACATGTGGATAGAAGCAGGAGATCCATAAAGATAGTCAGTAAATCACAGAGCTAAATGGGAGATGATAGTGCCTGGATAGAGCTGAGAGATTGTCGATTCAGTAAAATGAATAGTGGCAAATGGTGTGACAGGAAAAAGCTTGCATTTGTATAATATCCAATAATGTTTCTCAGAGCATTTCATATAAAGTATTTCATAAAAAAACAATTACATAGAAAAACATAGAAACATAGACAATAGGTGCAGGAGTAGGCCATTCAGCCCTTCGAGCCTGCACTGCCATTCACTAAGATCATGGCTGATCATTCCTTCAGTACAACTTTCCTGCTTATTCTCCATACCCCTTGATGCCCTTAGCTGTAAGGGGCATATCTAACTCCCTCTTGAATATATCCAATGAACTGGCATCAACAACTCTCTGCGGCAGGGAATTCTACAGGTTAACAACTGTCCGAGTGAAGAAGTTTCTCCTCATCTCAGTCCTAAATGGCCTACCCCTTATCCTAAGAATATGTCCCCTGGTTCTGGACTTCCCCGACATCGGGAACATTCTTCCCGCATCTAACCTGTCCAGTCCCATCAGAATCTTATACGTTTCTACGAGATCCCCTCTCATCCTTCTAAACTCCAGTGAATAAAGGCCCACTTGATCCAGTCTCTCCTCATATGACAGTCCAGCCATTCCTGGAATCAGTCTGGTGAATCTTCGCTGCACTCCCTCAATAGCAAGAACGTCCTTCCTCAGATTAGGAGACCAAAACTGAACACAATATTCCAGGTGAGGCCTCACTAAGGCCCTGTACAACTGCAGTAAGACCTCCCTGCTCCTATACTCAAATCCCCTAGCTATGAAGGCCAACATACCATTTGCCTTCTTTACCGCCTGCTGTACCTGCACCTTTCAGTGACTGATGAACCATGACACCCAGGTCTCATTGCACTCCCCTTTTCCTAATCTGCTGCCATTCAGATAATATTCTGCCTTTGTGTTTTTGCCCCCAAAATGGATAACCTCACATTTATCCACATTATATTGCATCTGCCATGCATTTGCCCACTCACCTAACCTATCCAAGTCACCATGCAGCCTTTTAGCGTCCTCTTCACAGCTCACACTGCTACCTAGTTTAGTGTCATCCGCAAACTTGGAGATATTACACTCAATTCCTTCATCTAAATCGTTAATGTATATTGTAAAGAGCTGGCGTCCCAGCACTGAGCCCTGCAACACTCCACTAGTTACTGCCTGCCATTCTGAAAAGGACCCGTTTATCCCGACTCTCTGCTTCCTGTCTGCCAACCAGTTCTCTATCCACGTCAGTACATTACCCCCAATACCATGTGCTTTGATTTTGCACACCAATCTCTTGTGCGGGACCTTGTCAAAAACCTTTCAAAAGTCCAAATACACCACATCCACTGGTTCTCCCTGCTAATTACATCCTCAAAAAATTCCAGAAGATTCGTCAAGCATGATTTCCCTTTCATAAATCCATGCTGACTTGGACCGATCCTGTCACTACTTTCCAAATGCGCTGCTATTTCATCCTTAATGATTGATTCCAACATTTTCCCCACTACTGATGTCAGGCTAACCGATCTATAATTACCCATTTTCTCTCTCCCTCCTTTCTTAAAAAGTGGTGTTACATTAGCTACCCTCCAGTCCATAGGAACTGATCCAGAGTCGATAGACTGTTGGAAAATGATCACCTATGCATCCACTATTTCTAGGGCCACTTCCTCAAGTACTCTGGGATACAGACTATCAGGCCCCGGGGATTTATCGGCCTTCAATCCCATCAATTTCTCTAACACAATTTCCCACCTAATAAGAATATCCTTCAGTTCCTCCTTCTCACTAGACCCACTGTCCCCGAGTACATTCAGAAGATTATTTGTGTCTTCCCTCGTAAAGACAGAACAGAAGTATTGGTTCAGTTGATCTGCCATTTCTTTGTTCCCCATTATAAATTCACCTGAATCCGACAGCAAGGGACCTACGTTTGTCTTCACTAATCTTTTTCTCTTCACATATTTATAGAAGCTTTTGCAGTCAGTTTTTATGTTCCCTGCTAGCTTCCTCTCGTACTCTATTTCCCCCCTCTTAATTAAACCCTTAGTCCTCCTCTGTTGAATTCTAAATTTCTCCCAGTCCTCAGGTTTGTTGCTTTTTCTCGCCAATTTAATGCCTCTTCCTTGAATTTAACACTATCCTTAATTTCCCTTGTTAACCATGGTTGAGTCACCTTCCCTGTTTTATTTTTACTCCAGACAGGGATGTACAATTGCTGAAGTTCATCCATGTGATCTTTAAATGTTTGCCATTGCTTATCCACCGTCAACCATTTAAGTATCCTTTGCCAGTTTATTCTCGCCAGTTCACGCCTCATACCGACAAAGTTACCTTTCCTCAATTTCAGGACCTTAGTTTCCGAATTAACTTTGTCACTCTCCATCTTAATAAGGAATTCTACCATATTATGGTCACTCTTCCCCAAAGGGCCTCGCACAACAAGATTGCTAATTAGTCCCTTCTCATTACACATCACCCAGTCTAGGATGGCCAGCTCTCTGGTTGGTTCCTCGACATACTGGTCTAGAAAACCATCTCTAATACACTCCAGGAAATCCTCCTCCACCGCATTGCTAAAATTAGGTTAGTCCAATCAATATGTAGATTAAAGTCGCCCATGATTACTGCTGTACCTTTATTGTACACCTCCCTTATTTCTTGTTTGATGCTATCCCCAACCTCACTACTACTATTTGGTGGCCTGTACACAACTCCCACTAGCATTTTCTGCCCTTTGGTATTCCATAGCTCCACCCATACCGATTCCACATCATCCAAGCTAATGTCATTCCTTACAATTGCATTAATTTCCTGTTTAACCAGCAACGCCACCCCGCCTCCTTTTCCTTTCTGTATATCCTTCCTAAATGTTGAATACCATTGGATGTTGAATTCCCAGTCTTGGTCCCCCTGGAGCCATGTCTCCGTGATGCCAATTACAACGTATCCGTTAACTGCTATCTGCTATCTGCACAGTTAATTCATCCACTTTATTCTGAATACTTCTCGCATTGAGGCACAGAGCCTTCAGGCTTATCTTTTTAACACACTTTGCCCCTTTAGAATTTTGCTGTACTGTGGCCCTTTTTGTTTTTTGCCTTGGGTTTTTCTGCCCTCCACTTTTATTATTCTCCTTTCTATTTTTTGCTTCTGACTCCATTTTATTTCCCTCTGTCTCCCTGCATAAGTTCCCATCCCCCTGCCATATTAGTTTAACTGCTCCCCAACAGCACTAGCAAACACTCCCCATAGGACATTGGTTCTAGTCCTGCCCAGGTGCAGACCGTCCCACCTCCCCCAGAACCGGTTCCAATGTCCCAGGAATTTGAATCCCTCCCTTTTGCACCACTCCTCAAGCTACATATTCATCGGAGCTATCCTGCGATTCCTACTCTGACTAGCACGTGGCACTGGTAGCAATCCTGAGATTACTACTTTTGAGGTCCTACTTTTTAAATTTAGCTCCTAGCTCCCTAAATTCATCTTGTAGGACCTCATCCCGTTTTTTACCTATATCGTTGGTACCTTATGCACCACGACAACTGGCTGTTCACCCTCCCTTTTCAGAGTGTCCTGCACCCGTTCCGAGAAATCCTTGACCCTTGCACCAGGGAGGCAACATACCATCCTGGTGTTTCGGTTGCGGCCGCAGAAACGCCTATATATTCCTCTTACAATCGAATCCCCTATCACTATAGCTCTCCCGCTCTTTTTCCTGCCCTCCTGTGCAGCAGAGCTAGCCACGGTGCCATGAACTTGGCTGCTGCTGCCCTCGGCTGATGAGTCATCCCCCTCAACAGTACCCAAAGTGGTGTATCTGTTTTGCAGGGGGTGACCGCAGGGGACCCCTGCACTACCTTCCTTGCACTGCTCTTCCTGTTGGTCACCCATTTACTATCTGGCTGTGTTCCCTTTACCTGTGGTAAGACCAACTCACTAAACATGCTATTCACGTCATTCTCAGCAATGTGGATGCTCCAGAGTTCATCCGCCCACAGCTCCAGTGCCGCAATGCGGTCCGCCAGGATCTGCAGGTGGATGCACTTCCCACATACGTAGTCGTGATGGACACCGAAAGCGTCCCTGACTGCCTACATAGTATAGGAGGAGCATAACACGTGTCCGAGCTGTCCTGCCATGACTTAACCCTTATATACACTTAAATTGGCAACAACAATGCTAAAGGTTACTTACTGATATCGAAAAGAAAAAGAAAAACTACTTACCAATCACTTACCCCCTTGGCTGTGACGTCACCTTTCAATTTCTTTCTACTTTTTTGCCTCCCCGCTGAAGCTGCACCGGCTGGCCTTTATTGGCTTCTCGACCACAAACTCCTGCCTCTCGGACTGCCGCCGCCTCTCGCTGCCGCTGGGCCTTTATTGGCTTCTCGACCACAAACTCCTGCCTCTCGGACTGCCGCCGCCTCTCGCTGCCGCTGGGCCTTTATTGGCCTCTCGACCACGAACTCCTGCCTCTCGGACTGCCGCCGCCTCTCGCTGACGCTGGCCTTTATTGGCTTCTCGACCACGAACTCCTGCCTCTCGGACTGCCGCCGCCTCTCGCTGACGCTGGGCCTTTATTGGCCTCTCGACCACGAACTCCTGCCTCTCGGACTGCCGGCGCCTCTCGCTGCCGCTGGGCCTTTATTGGCTTCTCGACCACGAACTCCTGCCTCTCGGACTGCCGCCGCCTCTCGCTGACGCTGGGCCTTTATTGGCCTCTCGACCACGAACTCCCGCCTCTCGGACTGCCGGCGCCTCTCGCTGCCGCTGGGCCTTTATTGGCTTCTCGACCACGAACTCCTGCCTCTCGGACTGCCGCCGCCTCTCGCTGCCGCTGGCTTTCAAATGCATTCACTGTTTCTGTGGAACATAACATAATAAATAGGAGCAGGAGTAGGCCATGCGGTCTTTTGAGCCTGCTTCACCATTCAGTGTGATCAGGGTTGATCTTCTAATTCAGCTCCACTTTCCCAACCTATCCCCATACCCTTGATGCCCATAGTAGCCAAAAATCTATCGATCCCTGTCTTGAATATACTCAACGACAGAGCATCCACAGCCCTCCGAGATATAGAAGTCACAAGATTCACAACACTCTGAGTGAATAAACCTTTCCTCGTCTCAGCCCTAAATGGCCTATATCTTATCCTGAGACTATGGCTCCTAGTTCTAGACTTGCCAACCAGGGGAAACAGCCTCTCAGCCTGTCAAGCCCTCTAAGAATTATATACGTTTCAATGAGATGACCTATCATTCTTCTAAACTCCAGAGAATATAGGTCCAATCTACTCAATCCCTCCTCATAGGATAGCCCTCTCATCCCAGAAATCAATCTAGTGAACCTTTGTTGCACCCCCTCTAAGGCAAGTATATCCTTCCTTAGGTAAGTAGACCAAAACTCTGCACAGTACTCCAGGTGTGGTCTCACCAAAGCCCTATATAATGGCAGAAAGACTTCCTTATTCTTGTACGGCAATCTCCTTGCAATAACAGCCAATATACCATTTGCCTTCCTAATTGCTTGCTGTACGTGCATGTTAACTTTATTATCAGGGCTACCCCTTCCCCCCCGTTTCCATTTTGCCTACCTTTTCAAAAAGTCAAGTACCCTGGAATATTTCATTTCCAACCTTGGTCACCCTGCAACCACGTAGCAGTAATGGCTAATAGATCAAACCCATTCAACTATTTTTTGCCAACTATCTTATTACGATTGCTGTGTGCATTCAAATATAGCACCTTTAATTTTAATGTTTTACTATTTTTCCCTGATGTGGCCTTAGTCATTAATGCCCTATCTCTGTCCCTTCTTGACACACACTGTTTGATTTTACTCAACTCGCTACTCTGCTCTACAGGCTTGACTTTTCTCTTTAGACTTAAAAATGTACCCTTACCTGAACCCTCCCTCCCCCTTATTAGTTTAAAGCATGACCTATCGCCTGGGTGAGTGGCAGCCATTTCACACACAACAAGATATCACATTCCACAAATAAGATGAATGACCAGTTAATCTGTTTTTGGTGATGTTGGTTAAGGATTGAATGTTGGCCAGAAGAACTCTCTGGTCTTGTTCAAATAGTGCCATGGGATCTTTAAGATCCACGTGAAATATTCAGTTTAACAGCTCTTCTAAAGGACAGCACCTGCAGCAATACAACGCTCCTACACTCTAAATTCAAATCCTGGAATGGGACTTGAAACCAAAGCTTTTGATTCAGAGGTAATAGCCAATTTGACAAATATATATTATAGATCAAAATAAAAAGTAATATATGCCCCATTTTAATTGAAAAGTCCTAAGTAACCTTTTTGCCATGATACCTGTACTTAATGCTGCAATAGAATTTTCCAATGTCAGTGTAACATTCTGCAATTCATGCTCTGCTCCCTTTCCCCCTAAACCCTTCCCCTTCTATTATACCTCTCCTCCCCTTCCCCTTCTATTATGCCTCTGCCCGCCCCTTCACCCCTCTGCCCTCCCATTTACCCATTCCCCTCCTTTCGCCGCTTTCCCCTCCCCTTCCCCCCTCCCCCTCCCCTTTATCCCCTTCTCCTCTCCCACTTCACCTTTCCCCCTTCCCTTTCCCTTCTCTCCTCCTCTTTTTCCTTCTCCTTCTGTCACTATTTTGTATATATCAAAGTATTATTAAATATTCAAGAAGATTCAAACTGCTGTTTATCTGATTGTAATTGTCTCATACAATATATTATTTTGGCTGTTTGTTTAATCATTTAGAATTAATATATTACATAGTACTCTGTTTTATATCAATTCATTGCAACATGGCCATAAGGCGATAACTGAGAAATGTACCTAAACATGTTGATGGTACCAGGCTAACAATTAAATTGCACAATCTACTGTGAATTGTAATTGTTTTTCCTGTAAGGTCCCACTGAGATTTGTTAAAACATGTAGTTTGCATTGCAGTTAATTTGTCACCTGCAACTTGCAAATGATCAGTTTGTCAGGATAATGAGAATGCTTTGACCTTTTTCAAAGGGGGCAAGTTTGATTGAATGTGTTTTGGTTTGCAAAAATGCTGCCCATACAATAATAAGTGTATTTGATTAGAGTTATAATAGTTTGTAACCAGACATGGGCATGTCATTCTACTGACCATTGTGATTACGACACATGTACAGCAGAAACCAATTCAACTGGGTAGAATTTCAAAAGAGGTCCACTTATTTGTCAAAATATTGCCCGTGGCTGTTTGATTCAGGCTGAAATTAGCCAACCATGTTTTAAGCTATTTCAAAAGTTTTAACCCAGTGCTATTATAGTGATAAAGGGCAGTGATCATCATACACAGTGTCAGCAATACATAATGGGATTTTCACAAGTGGCTTTGGTAAATGGAGGATTAGCTGATCTATTGTATATGACTGCAGAGGCTAGCAGATCACAACAGCTCTATTACTGATGGATTTGATGTGTATGCAAACAGTAGTAGACCAGCCTTAAAACTGGCACAGGCACTTCCAGACGCAGTTGTGAAAATTTGTCTCCTTTAATAAGATACAAAGCCTACAATAAATGACAGACTGAATACAGACTGCACTTTCTCTGTTTCCCGCTCCAATGTTGGACGTTAGCCTCACAGCATCTGTTGTCAAATACTAGCATTCTGCTTTGTTTTCCAGCTTAGTTGAAATTCAGCCTATTGTTTAAGGCAGAGTGCAACTGCTTTCTGTGTCTTAAAATAATTATTTTTTGAGAACTGAAAGTTTAATTAATGAATTATCATTTGCAATTTAAAACAATCCAACACTGTAGGAATGCCTGGCTTAGAATGTTTGAAGAACTAGGTTTAAATGCATAAAATGTGCAATTGTTAACGTCAATTTAAACCTTTTCAAATCAATATCAGCTTTAATTCTTCACATATCATAAATTGAGTTGAAATAATAATTAACAAACAATGATTAGTTTCTTAAATGATGGTGCACCCTACCACTTAAAAATGGATTTGTAACATTTTGCAGGCCCACACACACTATCTTACTATACTGGAACAGCTGTCAACTTTGATACAACTTGCATGATGCAATCAATATTGCAGAAGCCCAGCAGCTCATTTTACACTTTATGGGCTCAATTTTCCCCAGTGATTTGCATTGTTTTTTTTGGAACAGGCTGCTCTTTTTGGTCTAAGTTGAAAAACCAGTTTCCCCAAGTAATTTGCACCAGCGTAATTCAGCTAGTTACGATTTTTTTAGGTCAGTTTTTTTTAAGCCAAAGGGGGCGTAATCAGCCCCATACGCCAATTCTGGCCATTGAGGGAAGTTTTCCCAGCTGAGAGTTACTCCAGTTGTGCTTGGGCCAGCGTATGTGGCCTCTGCAGAAAAACCTTCCGGAGAGTTAAGGAAATCGGCGCAGCAGATGCATAGCAGCAACTTACCTCGAACTCTGTCCCGAAAGCTGTCCGGTCCCATTCTCGGTCCCTGGTTCCCCCCACTCACCCACCCCCCACACACACCACCCCACACACACCACACCACTCCCCCCACCACTCCCCCCACCCCATAAACCCCACACATCCCACCACGCCCCCCCCCACACACCACCCCACATCTCACCCCCACACACCCCAACCCACACAGATCAAGGCTCCACCCCCAAAACTAAAGGTCGGGTTACACCACGCCAAAATGAAGAAATCCAACGGGGAAACTTAGAATATATTTTTTGACGTACTTGGGTCCCAAAAAAATCGGGTGTAGCTTTTCAAGGACGCCAAAAAACTGCTTTGGGGAAAATTGAGCCCTATATATGGGCAGAAGCACAAGCTAATTGCAGATGTTTGTTCTAGAGTTAAAC
This sequence comes from Pristiophorus japonicus, assembly GCF_044704955.1. Lineage (NCBI taxonomy): Eukaryota > Metazoa > Chordata > Chondrichthyes > Pristiophoridae > Pristiophorus > Pristiophorus japonicus. The sequence goes on along the minus strand of NC_091980.1, from coordinate 98,952,993 downwards.
TGCCCAAAGTATAAATTGATATTTTAACACATATTATATCGACTAAATTTTAATTTACAAGTTTCAAGCCTACAAAGACTTGTAAAAGAGACAGTCGTCTATTATAGAATCATAAATGGTTACAGCAGGAAAGAAGGCTATTCAGCCCGTCGAGCCCATGCCAACTCTCAGCTACTTCCACTCCACTGCCCTTTCCCCATAGCCCTGCAGTTTCTTTTCCTTCAGATCCTTATCCAACTCCCTTTTGAAAGATAAAATTGAGTCTGCCTCCACCATCCTTTCAGGCAGTGCATTACCAGATCTTAACCACTCGCTGTGTAAAAATGTTTTTTCTAATGTCACCTCTGGTTCTTTTGCCAATCACCTTAAATCTGTGTCCTCTGGTTTTTGACCCTTCTGCCAATGGGAACAGTTTCTCTCTACCCTGTCCAGACCCCTCATGATTTTGAACACCTCTATCAAATCTCTTCTCAATCTTCTCTGTTCCAGTTTATTAACGTAACTGAAGTCCCTCATTCCTGGAATCATTCTCGGAAATCTTTTTTGCACATTCTGTAAGACCTTCATATCCTTCCTAAAGTGTGGTGCCCAGAATTGGACACACTACTCCAGTTGGGGCCGAAGCAGTGTTTTATATAGGTTCATCATAATTTCCACACTTTTGGACTCTATGGGCCCAAGTTTCCACAAGAGAGGGGGAGAGAGAGAGAGAGAGAGATGGGGGGGGAGGGAGGGAGGGAGAGAGTGAGAGAGGGGAGGGAGGGAGAGAGTGAGAGAGAGAGGGGAGGGGAGGAGGGAGAGAGAGGGGAGGGGGGAGGAGGGAGGGAGAGAGAGGGGAGGGGGAGGGAGAGAGTGAGGGGAGGGGGGGAGGGAGAGAGTGAGGGGAGTGAGGGGAGGGGGGAGGGAGAGAGTGAGGGGAGGGGGGGAGAGAGAGGGGAGAGGGGAGGGAGGGAGGGAGAGGGAGAGAGAGAGAGAGGGGAGGGGGGGAGGGATGGAGAGAGAGGAGGGGAGGGGGGAGGGAGAGGGGAGGGGGGGAGGGAGAGAGAGAGGGGATGGGGGGAGGGAGAGAGAGAGGGGAGGGGGGGAGGGAGAGAGAGGGAGAGAGAGAGGGGGAGGGAGGGAGAGAGAGAGGGGGAGGGAGAGGGGGAGGGAGGGAGGGAGAGAGAGAGGGGGGGCGTCGGGTCGGGGAACAGGAGCGCGGGTCGGGTCAGTCGGGGGGGGGGAGCGGGTGTCGGGGCGGGGAGGGAGCGGGTGTCGGGTCTCGGGGCGGGGGGGGGAGGAGCGGGTCTCGGGTCGTCGGGGGCGGGGGGGGGGGTTGTCGGGTCGGGTCTGGTCGGCGGGGGCGGGGGAGAGCGAGTGTCGGGTCTGGTCAGGCGGGGAGCAGGAGCTGGCCGTGGGAGGAGCCCCAGTGAAGCCATTGGGCCAGGGCTAGGGGCTGCGTGCTTCGGGCCCCTGCCACACAGTTCGGCGCCTGGAGCTACTGCACTTGCGTGCCGACTGTAGCGCGCATGTGCAGAGGTCCCGGCACTGTTTTCAGCGCCGGGACCTGGCTCCGCCCCCCCCACAGCTCGTGCTGACTGCGCCGAGTGCCACAGGACCTGCAAGTAGGTGGAGAATACCGAGGATTTTTTTAGGCGCCGATTTCTAAAATAGTCCGTTCTCCACCAGTTGCTCCTAAAAATCAGGCGCAAATCATGTGTAAACTTGGGCCCTATACCTCTATTTACCAGAATCCCGTAAGCCTTTTTAACTGCTTACTCAAACTGCCCTGCCACCTTCAATAATTTATGCACACATACCCCCTTTGGGATTGTACCATTTAGTTTATATGTCCTCTCCTCATTGTTTCTACCAAAATACATCACTTCACACTTTAATGCGTTAAATTTCATCAGCCACATGTCGGCCCATTTCACCAGCCTGTTGATGTCTTCCTGAAGTCTATCACTCTCCTCACTGTTCACTATACAGGTACTTCCAAGTTTTGGGTCATCTGCAAATTTTGAAATTATACCCTGTACACCCGCATCCAAGTCATTAATATATATCAAGAAAAGCAGTAGTCCTAGAACTGATCCTTTTGGGAACACCACTGTATACCTTCCTCCAGTCCAAAAAACAACCATTCAACACTACTGTCTGTTTCCTGTCTCTTAGCCAATTTTGTTTAACTTCTCTTGTTAGCCACAGTTGGACCACTTTTCCTGTGGAGTTTTTGTGCCTTAAAGGAATCTATATTTGTTGCAAATTATATATTAATTATATAAATGCTAGCCGTTGCTCGTCTACCATCATACCTTTTACTGTAGTTTCCTGATCTACTTTAGCCAACTCGCCCCTCATACCTATGTAGTTTGCTTTGTTTAGATTTAAGACCCTAGTTTTGGATTTAACTAAATCACTTTCAAACTTAATATACAATTCTAGCATATTATGGCCACTCTTCCTTAAGGGCCCCTTTACTACAAGCTTATTAATTAACCCTTTCTCATTGCACAATACTAGATCTAAAACAAACGCAATTTGGTAATCCATGTACACTACGTCAACTGCATTACCCTCATTAACCCTCTCTGTTACTTCATCAAAAAACTCAATCAAGTTGTTTAAACACGATTCTCCTTTAACAAATCCGTGCTGGCTTTCCTTAATTAATCCACCCCTATCCAAGTTACTGTTAATTTTGTCCCTGATCACTGTTTCTAAAAGCTCCCCCACTACCGAGGTTAAACTGACTGGCCTGTAGTTGCTGGTTTTATCCTTACACGCTTTTTTGAATAATGCTGCAACATTTGCAATTCACCAGTACCTCTGCGATTTCTGCCCTCAATTCCCTCAGCATCCTAGGATGCATCCCATCTGCTCCTGGCGATTTATCTACTTTAAGTACAGCCAGCCTTTCTAATATCTGTTTGTCAATTTTTATCCTATCTACTGTCTCCACTACTTCCTCCATCACTATGTCTATGACAGGATCCTCTTTGGTGAAAACAGCCATTCCGTTGCCTCCATGCATAGGTCTCCTTTTTGGTCCATAATCAGCCCCATCCCTCTTCTTACTACCCTTTTGCTATCTATGGGCTCAAAATTGGCCCACCCCTTTTTTCGGCGCACTCACCAGAGATGCACCAACTTTGTGGGTGGAAAAGGGCGCCAATAAAATGTCCCCCGATTCTGGCCGCTGTGTTGCCTCTCCCGGGGCTTGGTGCGGCATGGCCAGTCGATTGGGAGCTAGGGCCCTGCACCAGAAACGGTGCCATCAGCTCTCCACATGTGCGTTGGAGTGTGTGCGCATGCGCAGTAGCTCCTGCCCCCAGCCTCTATGTGCGTGCTGCAGCGTGGGACCCGATGCGTCCAACCCCTACCCTGGGCTGAGTGGCCTCCCGCACAGGCCGGCCTGCTGCCTTCCCGGGCTAGAAGGCCACAACAAGCAGGTTGGTGCGGGGCCCAAGCCAGGCGGCGGGGATTGCAGGGGGTGGGGAGTTTTGATCCCGGGGGAGGGGGTGGGAGAGAGAATTTTGATCCGGGAGGGTGGGGGGATGGGGGGTGGCGGAGCTTTGATCCGGGGGGGTGGGAGGGGAAGAGAGGGGAGAGTTTTGATCCTGAGGGCTGGGGGGGAATTTTGAACCACAGGGTGGGTTTGATCACCGACCCCATGGGGGTAGGGGGTTCCGATCCCTGACCTCGAGGGAACATCTGATCCCCAGACGTGTCTAATCTCTGACCCCAGGTGCTGTTCTGATCCTGGAGGGTCTGATCCCTGACCCCGGGAGGTAGGGTTGTTTGTAAGGAGCGGGCTGATGGTGGGTGAGCTTAGGCGGCTGGGAAAACATAATAACATAAGAATTATGAGCAGGAGGTACTTCTATTTTTTATTTGGATATTTTGAAAAAATTATGTAAATATGTTTTGTCTCTTTACTACTTTTATTTTTGTAGCTTAAACTTCCATGAATGCTTCTTTTGTATAGTAAATTAACTTTGCGAAGTTTGTCATATGATGTCCTCTATAACTGTTTGATCCTATTCACATTCTTTAGTCAAGTCATTAAGTTCTGCTGGCCTCCGATGTACCTACCTGAGGTGATTTCTTAACTCTCCGCAAAGGTTTTCTGTGCAGCCACAAGTGGCCACATAGGCTGGCCTAAGTTAGTTTGGAGCAACTATTAGCTGTGCAAAGTGGCCTAAATGGCCAAAACGGGTGTAGGTGGCTGGTAACACCCCCTTTTGGAAAAAAACTAAACTAAACTAAAAAAAAATCCTAACTAACTCACTTATACTGATGCAAATTAAATGTGCAAAATGGAGATTTTTAAGATACTCCAGAAAAATCAAGTTGCTCCGAAAAAAAACGGAGCAACTCCTGGCCAATTTTGAGCCTAAAATGCCGACAGAAGATTTTTGCATTACATTTTATGTTGGCTGCCATTCTATTCTCATACCCTCTCTTTGTCCCTCTTATTTTCTTTTTCACTTCTCCTCTGACCTTTCTCAGATGCCTCATTCTCCGATGTATTTGCAACCTGGAATCTGTCATACATGCTTTCTTTTTCTGCTCCTTCATATTCTCTATCTGTTTCTTCATCCAGGGATCTCTGACTTTAGTTGTCCTACCTTTCCCCCTCGTGGGAATGTACCTCAACTGTCTGTACCTGACCTATTTAGTTGCCCTACCTTTCCTCCTTGTGGGAATGTATCTTGACTGTACCTGAATATTTCCTCTTTAAAGGTAGCCCATTGTTCCAGTTCAGATTTGCCTGCAACTTACCCGGGCCAGATCTGTTGTCAACCCACTTAAATTGGCCTTCTCCCAGTTAAAGGTTTTTACTCTAGATTGCTCCCTGTCCTTTTCTATAGCTAATCTAAACCTTATGCAACTATGATCACCATTCCCTAAATGTTCACCTATTGACATTTGCTCCACTTGACTTATCTCATTCCCCAGAACCAAATCTAGCAATGCCTCCTCCCTCATCTGGCCGGAAACATAATGAGCAAGAAAGTTCTCCTGAACACACTTCAGAAATTCTTCCCCTTCACTGCCCTTTACACTATTATGTTCCCAGTAAGTCCTCCATTATTACTACTCTATGGTTCTTGCACCTCTCTAATTATTCTTCAAATTTTCTCCTCCATATCTTTACCACTATTTTGTGGTCTATAGAATACACCTAGTACTGTAATGGCACCTCCATTATTTCTTAACTCTAGCCATATAGATTCTGTTCTTGACCCCTCCAGGACTTAGTAAGGTTGAGGATGGCATCAAACAGGAAATTAGGGATGCGTGCAATAAAGGTACAGCAGTTTTCATGGGTGACTTTAATCTGCACATAGATTGGGCTAACCAAACTGGTAGCAATACGGTGGAGATGGATTTCCTGGAGTGTATAAGGGATGGTTTTCTAGACCAATACTTCGAGGAACCAACTAGAGAGCTGGCCATCCGAGACTGGATGTTGTGTAACGAGAGAGGATTAATTAGCAATCTTGTTGTGCGAGGCCCCTTGGGGAAGAGTAACCATAATATGGTAGAATTCTCTATTAAGATGGAGAGTGACACAGTTAATTCAGAGACTAAGATCCTGAACTTAAGGAAAGGTAACTTCGATGGTATGAGACGTGAATTGGCTAGGATAGACTGACGAATGATACTTAAAGGGTTCACGGTGGATAGGCAACAGCAGACATTTAAAGATAACATGGATGAACTTCAAAAATTGTACATCCCTGTCTAGCGTAAAAAATAAAATGGGGAAGGCGGCTCAACCGTGGCTAACAAGGGAAATTAGGGATAGTGTTAAATCCAAGGAAGAGGCATATAAATTGGCCAGAAAAAGCAGCAAATTGGAGGACTGAGAGAAATTTAGAATTCAGCAGAGGAGGAGAAAAGGTTTAATTAGGAGGGGGAAAATAGAGTATGAGAGTAAGTATAGATATGTGAAGAGAAAAAGATTAGTGAAGACAAATGTAGGTCCATTGCAATCAGAATCAGGTGAATTTATAATGGGGAACAGAGAAATGGCAGACCAATTGAACAAAGACTTTGGTTCTGTCTTCACTAAGTAAGACACAAATAACCTTCTGGAAATACTAGGGGACCAAGGATCTAGCGGGAAGAAGGAACTGAAGGAAATCCTTATTAGTCAGGAAATTGTGTTAGGGAAATTGATGGTACTGAAGACCGATAAATCCCCAGGGCCTGACAGTCTGCATCCCAGAGTACTTAAGGAAGTGGCCCTAGAAATAATGGATGCATTGGTGGTCATTTTCCAACATTCTATCGACTCTGGATCAGTTCCCACGGATTGGAGGGTGGCTAATGTAACCCCACTTTTTAAAAAAGGAGGGAGAGAGAAAGCAGGTAATTATAGACCGGTTAACTTGACATCGGTAGTGGGGAAAATGTTGGAATCAGTTATTAAAGATGAAGTTTGGAAAGCAGTGACAGGATCGGTCTAAGCCAGCATGGATTTATGAAAAGGAAATCATGCTTGACAAATCTAGAATTTTTTGAGGATGTAACTAGTAGGGTGGACAAGGGAGAACCAGTGGATGTGTATTTAGACTTTCAAAAGGCTTTTGACAAGGTCCCACACAAGAGATCAGTGTTCAAAATTAAAGCACGTGGTATTGGGGGTAATGTATTGATGTGGATAGAGAACTGGTTGGCAGACAGGAAGCAAAGAGTCGGAATAAACGGGTCCTTTTCAGAATGGCAGGCAGTGACTAGTGGGGTACCGCAAGGTTCAGTGCTGGGACCCCAGCTATTTACAATATACATTAATGATTTAGATGAAGGAATTGAATGCAATATTTCCAAGTGTGCAGATTGACACTAAGCTGGGTGGTAGTGTGAGCTGTGAGGAGGACGCTAAGAGGCTGCAGGTTGACTTGGACAGGTTAGGTGAGTGGGAAAATGCATGGCAGATGCAGTATAAATGTAGATAAATGTGACGTTATCCACTTTGGTGGCAAAAAGAGGACGGCAGATTTTTATCTGAATGGTGACAGATTAGTAAAAGGGAGGTGCAACGAGATCTGGGTGTCATGGTACATCAGTCATTGAAAGTTAGCATGCAGGTTCAGCAGGCGGTGAAGAAAGCAATGGCATGTTGGCCTTCATAGCGAGAGGATTTGAGCATAGGAGCAGGGCAGTCTTACTGCAGTTGTACAGGGCCTCGGTGAGGCCACACCTTGAATATTGTGTACAGTTTTGGTCTCCTAATCTGAGGAAGGACATTCTTGCTATTGAGGGAGTGCAGCGAAGGTTCACCAGACTGATTCCCGGGATGGCAGGACAGGACTGACATATGAAGAAAGACTGGATCAACTAAGCTTATATTCACTGGAATTTAGAAGAATGAGAGGGGATCTTATAGAAACATATAAAATTCTGACGGGATTGGATAGGTTAGATGCAGGAAGAATGTTCCCAATGTTGGGGAAGTTCAGAACCAGGGGTCACAATCTAAGGGTAAGGGGTAAGTCATTTAGGACTGAAATGAGGAGAAACTTCTTCTCTCAGAGAATTGTGAACTGTGGAATTCTCTACCACAGAAAATTGTTGAGGCCAGTTCGTTAGATATATTCAAAGGGGATTAGATGTGGCCCTTACGGCTAAAGGGATCAAGGGGTATAGAGAGAAATCAGGAATGGCGTATTAAAGTTGCAAAAATGATCAGCCATGATCATGCAGGCTTGAAGGGCCAAATGGCCTACTCCTGCACCTATTTTCTATGTTTCTATGTTTCCTCCCTCTCCAGCACTGTAACATTCTTCTTAAACAATACTGCCACATCACCTCCTTTCTTTCTTCCCTATTTTTCCTGAACACTTTGTAACCAGTAATATTTAATACCTAATCCTGCCCTTTTTTGAGCCGGGTCTTAGTTATTGCCACATCATATTCCCATGTGGCTATTTGTGCCTGCACCTCACATACCTTGTTTACTACACTTTGTACCTTCACATACATACACTGTACATGTATTGTGTGTAAAAACTATATGTGTCTCAATTCATTGTGCAATACAGAACTTCCCCATAACTTGATATGGGCACTCGCACAAATAGCACAGTACTGTAGAAAACATCTCACGATGAAATTATGAAGGAATTTAAGATGTTTGCTTCTCTTACTTCACACATTTTCAGATTTTGGTGACCCCCATAATATTTTTTACTACACGTTTTATTTAAATGAAGTAATAAAATAATGTGACTTAAATCAAAGTAATTAATCTGTACATTGATACAATTAAATATTTTTCATATAATCTGAAGGCGATCCATAGTTTCCATTGCCTTGAAAATAATTACCATCTGGTTAATTTTACTAGATATTGAACATTTTTGTCAGAAACCAGTTTGATCCAACTCAAGCTTTGGAGTTATTTGGAGCAAATAACCATTCTGTCTTACAGTTGTACTGTATTTTTATTTTACTTCAGTTCAGCTGTGTTTCTGTTCCTTTTTTGTGTTTGCTGTGACGCAGATTGCAGACCATGTTGCCTCATGCTTTTGTGTGAGAAAGTAGTGATACTTTGAAGCAGAAAAAAATGGGATATATTACATCCCCATTAGTGCTCAAGATGTTTGCTTCATATTGTTAAAGGTTCAAGTACAAAGGTTGCCAAGCATTCAAATTTTCCAGCTGCATGCACCAGAATGATATCAGATCTTAAAGATTTAAATTATGAGGACAGGTTGCATAAACTTGATTTGTTGGCCCTTGAGTTTAGATAATTGAAGGGTGATTTGATCAAGGTATTTAAAATGATAATGGGGATTCGAAATAGTTTTTCAAAGGGTGGTGAGTTCTGGAACTCTTCCCTCAAAAGCTGTGGATACTGGTTCAAGTGCGATAGATTTTCACTAGGTTAGAGTATCAATGTAAATGAAGCAAAGGCAGGTAAATGGAGTTGAGGGTGCCGAAATATACCTTCGTCCGAAACGGGTCGCACCTTCAGCTCTTGCAGTGCTTTTTCCGCCACGTCAGATGAGGTCGCCTCTTTCGATAAATTCACCTCTTTGTCGTTTTTTTTTAAAAGCGGACCGGAAGTCAATCATAATGGGGGCAGAAGTGGAGCGGTAAGTACTCTAGAGGGGTGGAAGTGGAGGTGGGACAGAGTCTCCGCTGCTATCAGTCAGCAGCAGAGTAGAGATGATGTCATGACGCGTGTGCAGCACCACACTCTTCCCCTTCACTTCCCTTCACTTCAAGGGGAGAGCCTTCGGCATTTTGAAACTTCAGTCCACTGGGCCACCAGGGAGGGTTTCGGCTGGGCCAGCAGTCTGGCACCCAAGAGGGGGTGCCAGGCTGCCTGTTGGTGGCCTGGCCGAACCCGGGGGCATAATTGTGGGCCTGACCTGGCAGTCGGCCATCAAAAATAAAAACATGGCAGCCGTGGCAGCGCGAACTTCCCTTGAAGGGCCGCCGCGCTGCCATGGCTCACAGACTGAAAGCAAGGTGCACCGACAGAAAAAACTGTCGGAGGCACCGCGCGGCAGATTAAAGTTTTCTGGAGCTAAATTTCGCAGGAGGCGTGATGGAGGTGCGGGAGATTGGCGGTGCGCTCTTTAATGACGCACTTAGGACGGTTGGCAGCAGCAGGGCGGAAGTGAGGACCGCCGAAAAAATCCCTGAACTAAATTTCGCTGGTGGTGGCCGCTCGACTCTGCTGCCTGGCCGCTGCTTTCTGGCGGTAAGGAGCGTTATTGGGAAGCTGAATTTCGGCCCCAAGGTATAGATTAGCTATGATCTAATTGAATGATGGACCAGGCTTGAGTTGCTGAATGGCCCTGTTTCTATATTCCTTTGTTTCTATTTGTGGCTATAACTAGCTCTCTCTGCATATATTGCTGGTACATTATAACCATATTCCAAAGTGGGATAACTTATAGAATGAGTACAAGAGATTGTATAGCACGTCTGCCAGACCTTCAGTTAAGTTCAAGGAGGATCTTCTGCAGTGTTGCCAAATGTTATGCTAATCTACAGCTAGGATTCTTGTCTTCAGGATGCATTTCTGCCGGGGCAGGACTACCACCCGCCCCTCTGAATCCATCCCAACTCTAACCCAATTCCCTGGATTAGGGATCATTATAGATGCATGACAGACTCTTGACAGGATTCTCACTGCCAAGAGAAAGCCCACCAGTGCGACGAGCACAATTCCAACAGTGCTGCTGTGTGGATGCTACTTCATCACACGAGCCAGCAAGGGACCTTAAAGAGGCACAAGTTCCCCCAAGATTGACCGCTGAGTCTGTTTTCTTTAGAACAGAGGAGGTTGAGGGAAGACCTGATTGAGGTGTATAAAATTATGAGCGGCCTGAATAGAATGGATAGGAAGGATCTGTTTCCCTTGGCAGAGGGGTCAACAACCATGGGGTATAGATTTAAAGTAATTGAGGATGTGTGGAGGAGGTATTAGCGGGAAATTTCTTTACCCAGAGGAACTCACTTCCTGAAAAGATGGTAGAGGCAGAAAGCCTCATCACATTTAAAAAAGTGCCGTAACTACAGGGCTATGGACCAAGAGCTGGAAAGCCAGATTAGGCTGGATAGCTCTTGGTCGGCCGACACGATGGGCCAAAATGGCCTCCTTCTGTGCTGTAAATTTCTATGAATCTATTCTATGAAGAGCTCAGCTGAGACCAGAGACTCAAGGAGGCAAGTGTTGAGGGTGGAATGGAGGGAGAGGAGGCCATCTCCTTCCATGGTGTTACTTCAGGGCTGTTGTTTTCTGTGGCCTACCACCATCTTCCCCGTTGACAGCCCCGAGAAATACAGGTAACACACATAGGAGTGAAATCTGTCAGAATCTGGTCTCCATCACCATTTACAATGGCGGATGGGGAAGGTCAGGTCATTAACAGTTGTACCGGGAGGAGGGAAATACAAGTTGAGCTATGAGGCAATGGTTGGCCTCTCCAATTACATTTTCCTTAATTTGCTGTTACTATCTCGCCTGATATTGGGAGAATCCTGGCTTATCTATCTCATAAAAGTCACAGCAGCATTCACTTACTTTGTCAACAATGGGTGATTTAGCTAGGGACATCCCAGCATCCTAACCTTGTGTATCTCAAGTGAGCATTGTTTGATATCTACTTTCCATGAACACCAAAGCAACAACAGGTCATAACAAGACTTTTCCCCAATAGAAGCCTTTTTATGCTCCATCTTACCTCAGTTGTAGCGCTCTTACCACTATATTAAAGGATTTAAGCCTCACATAGCAGAACTTGACTGTATAATCTAGGATAAAACTCAAATGCATTGCTGAGTGAGCAATGAAATGTTAAGCTGAGGCCCTTTCTGGTAGTTTGGAGAGCCTTCTAAGATCAAATGGCACTATTTGGAAAAAGAACAGGGATATCTGTAGTATTTTAGTCAACAATCTCCCTCAATTAGTACTACAAAAAGAATTGAACTGCTGTTTTGGACATTGCTGCTGGATAATGACTACATAACAACAGTCAATGCACTCCAAAGGTAATTAATTCTGTGAAGTTCTTTGAGATGCTTTGATGTGAAAAGTGGTAATACACTGAGTCAGAAGATCGTGGTTTGTAGCCTCACTCCAGGATTGAACATACAATCTCGGCTTAAATTTTATTGCCTTATTGGCAATAGAAACGTAGAAACATAGAAATAGGTGCAGGAGTAGGCCATTCGGCCCTTCGAGCCTGCACCGCCATTCAATAAGATCATGGCTGATCATTCACCTCAGTACCCCTTTCCTGCTTTCTCTCCATAACCCTTGTACACAAACACGCTAGTCATCTTTCATATGAGACATTAAACCAAGAATCTGTCTACCTGTTCAGATGGACATAAAAGATCGCATGGCATTATTTTGAAAATGTTGCTAGGGAGTTATTTTGCTCTCATGGTCAATATTCATTCCTCAACCAACACTACCAAAACAAAATATCGCATCATTTATCTCATTTGCAATTTGTGGGATCTTGGAATGCAAAAATTGGCTGCTCTGTTTACTTGCAGAACAACAATAACTACACTTCCAAATTAGCTAACTGGCTGTGAAGTGCTTTGGGCCATCTTCAGGATTGAAATGCGTTATGTATGTAAACTAGTGCAAGTACTAAGGTGGAGAAAGTCCCCAGCAGCCTGATTGGAGGCAATAAATGACTCAGAGCGGGACTTCCTGCGCTCAGTGTGGAAGTCCCGCCCCAGCCATGGAATGGCGGTTACCACCCCTCAGAGGAAGTGGAGCGTAATCTTGCGCATTCCGCTTCCTCTTGGGACGGGTTCTGGGGAGGTACTGGGGCATGATCAGCAGCGCTATGCAGATGCTCCACCTTAACGCTGACGCGTGGCCTCTGATGTCCTCCACTAGGCCACCTGGGCGGCATGGTACCGAGGCCGGAGCCCAGCACCCAAAGCGGAGTGCCTAGCTGCATGATGGCAGTCCGGACCATGCAACTGAAGAAGTAGTTAGAGCGAACGGTGAGTCGGCCAAACTGTCAAGATGGCGGCGCGGGGCACTCCCCACCTCCCCTTTAACTTCCACCCCGCGAGCGGATGTCGGCCAGTTCGTGACCCGCGAGGCTAGCGCTAACACCGCTCATGGCAGCCTCACACGGCGCTGGGCAATATCCGTCATGGGGCAGAAAGGAGTCGGCATGCGGTGCTAATGGATCACCGTGCACGGCGATGATTTCATTGCAGGTTGCACAGTGCGGTGCTACCGTGGCAGCATCTCCACCAACTCCCATGTAATTTTGCGGGAGCTGATAGCAACCCGCTCCCGAACGAAAAGTTTTTTGCAACTAGTTTGCGCTCCCCATAGGCGCTAACGGATGTTGCAAAAAGGGGCAATTTCGACCCCTAAGTGTCCTAAATGCAATCAATTACACAGTCAGCCTGTCCACAACATAGGACATCTTTAAGAAAACAGTAGTATTTCCTGAATTTGCATATAACCTATATGATGCCGTAATTCCTCTTACGCTTACTTACATCTGAGAGAGCAGGTACTCTTAAATCCTCAGCAGTTATGAGGTAAAGATTTCCTTCTCTGCTTGCCTGCATTAATCTACCACTTTTTATTCCGTTTGCTGTACCCACCTTTGCCTGACTTCAACATTGAACCACTTTGCTTGACAGACTGATGCAAATGTTCCATCTTCTTGGAATAACATGAAAAGCTAGTCCCAGTGGTTGAAAGGATAGAAATAATGAAGACACACCTCCTGATTAGAGAATTTGTTCTCTATTTAAATTCATTTCAGTAAAGCAAAGGAGTTACATGTATCCATACATATATCTGTTGTGTCATTATCCTGCTCTTTATACTTTTCAGTACAATTTCCAATCCATAGTTTTGTCATAAAATAACTTTTGTTAACAGCCAACTGCAACACAAACCATATTTATGAAAAAATGTGCTGAGGAGTGCTAAATGTAAATAGGTCTACTCATGATTTAGGTCGTCCTGAACTTGTTCAGCTTTTCCATATGGTCAGGATTTCTATTGAGAAAGGCAGGTGGTCACTTCATGTTTTGTGTATCACTACTAACTACAGATGGTCAAAATGGGAGTTTTAAGATTATAAAAAGGAATTAGGTTATACTACCATTCCTAGAATTTCTTCGCTATGGATTATACTAATAGTGGATCACTGGGCCTGGGTCAGTGAAAATAACTTTAGACTGCTCACAATGACATAAACAACAAACCAATGGTAGATTATGTATTGGTTTTGAAGAGCTTCAACAGTTGTTTTCTGTAGTTTTCATGGAGGCACGTTCCTCCTGTTGTTTCGTGATGTCCAGAAGTTGTACATTACAGCTTAATTTGTTTCTGATCCGCATGCCAGTTTCGTGTATTTTTTATGATTTAAGATCAGTGTTTTCAAATATAAAACTTGATTAGCGTTCTGAGGTTAGTGCCCCCACTTGTCAACTGTATCACCCTAAGAGAAGTGTGCACCGCTTGATTCAGCACTTCACTTCCCTATTGGGGTGCTAACACTGAAGGTTGCGGTCGGCGGTGCTAATTGTCGGCAGGCTCTAAAATTACCGACCAGGCAATATTACCGCCTCAAAATGGTCGATAAGGAATTTTTAGCCCTATAAAGTTTAGACTAATTTAGCATTCAACTTTAGTTTGACATTAATAGAAAATAAAATCGTAATGGGTGTAAATAGGCTGCTCATTCGCTATTGCCCGCTTTGCATTATCATTGAAGACCAATTTCACCCCCATTATAATTAATAGAAATTATTAATCACCATCACAATTTATACCTTTCAAGACTAGAACATGTATTTGAGAAACAGGCCAATGTGGATTTAGCTTCAAATCTGAAATGTGAACGATTGCAAAATACAAAACCTTATTCAACTTGTTGTAGAAATTCACCCTGCTTAGAACCAGAATAAAATTTGATGTAACTCTGGACGTGGGAACACTAACTTAGTATTTGAGGGGTTTTTTAATGCAGAGGATTCTTAAAGCTTTATTGCACACAGCCATTGAAAAATATAATGAGATATCTCACTGTGAGAATTGATGGAAGTAATGACAGCTCTGCTAGACATTGAATTGGAAGTTTAGTCCTAGGTCTGTGCTGAGTTAGTTGATTTCGGCTGGAATGATGGTAAGCATATTTCAATTGGTTTCAGCATCCATGAGTGAGGCAGGGGGACATGAGCCAGAGTCCCCACTCCTGTTTGCTGTCTAGTGACTACTGCTGGAAAGAGTGCATGATTGGATTTCTTTGTGAGGACAGAATTGGGCTGATAGCCTGCAGGTACTCATCAACTAGGCTCACAGATGAAGAAAAGCCATTGGCAATTCACATTATACTTTGAATACAGAAGTTTAATTCATTACGCCATGAAGAATAACTATTACAAAAAAAACTCTGTAGATGAAATATTAGCTGGCTGCATAAAACCTTGGGCCCGAAATTCAGTACCGCTGGAAAGCTGGTGCTCCCCCGATCTTTTTGTGGCCATTAGCGCCAAAATTTTTTCGTGGCTGGGCCACCCCATATTCAGCTCCAAAAGTGAACAAATGGGTTCCAGCGCTAATGAACCCTTCCAAAGTGGATTTTTCGGCAGTGTGTCTGTCTTAATTTGAGCATTATCACCACTGAGAAATTCAGCATGCAGGTAAGGGTTTCTAATGAGTCAGCTGCTCCAGGGTTTGCAGCAAGGCCCTGAGAGGGGGAAGGAAGTTGGAAGGATGGCTGGTGTAAGAGGTGCAAAGAGAGCCAACAGGTTCACTGGTATGGAGTTGGAGACATTGATGGACGGTGTAGAGGACAGAAGAAGAATACTATTTCTTAACGTGGGGAGACCTGGCAGACTGTCAGTACATAATGCATGGAGGAAGATTGCAGGGGAGGTGTCAGGCATCTCCATATATGTGAGGGGACACTCTCACAGGAGGGTGCTGGCCAGTCTGCACCCGGCACTTCCAAGGTGATGATGGGTCGACGTTTCCTAGCTTTGGGGCAACAGGGATCCTCCTCCTCCTCCTCTTGCACCGCCGCCTCCTCCTCCTCAGGTGGTGCTGCTGGCTCGACCTCCAGCGGCTGTCCCCTCATGATGGCCAGGTTGCAACAGACCACGACGATGATGGAGACCCATTGAGGAGAATACAACAAGGTGCCACCAGAGCAATCCAGGTACCGGAACCTCTGCTTAAGGATGCCTATGCACTGCTCGATGATGCACCTGGTGGCAAAAGAGCATAATTGTAGGCATGCTCTGGCACTGTCCTGGGATTCCGCAGTGGAGTGAGCAGCCAAGTGGACACGGGAAATCCTTTGTCCCCAAGCAGCCAACTGCAATCCTGATTCGGGCCGGTAAAGACGGCGGGCACACTGGTCTGGCGCAGAATGAACGAATCATGGCTGCTGCCGCTCTGCATGATGCTGATGGCAACGCCTTCTCCTGCGTGTCGTCCTGCTTCTTAGCAAGTGTACCAGGTGTCGCCCTCCCAACACTCCTGCCAACCTCAGGGTGAACCTTGCCCAGCAGTTCTCTGCAGCCCACAAGCCTCCACTAAAGAGTTAGACCTGAAAGTTATATAAAAGTATGTGCAAACCTCTGAGCAGCACTCAGCAGGTTGAATGGAGCCAAAAAAATTAATAAAACTATTAAAAGATAAATACAGTGGATGCTGTAATCTTAAATAAAAACATTAATAATTAATAAAGCTATTTCCCTACCAAAGGGCCCTGATCGTGGCAACACTCCAGCAGTGTCCCGTTCGAGCACCGACTCAAATACCTCGTGGGGGCACTGCTGGGAAAAGTCTTATCTTTTTACAGTTGAAAATCCCAGTCCTTGCCGCTTTCCAGCGGCCCGTACGCTGCAGAGCTCTCCGCTAGAATATCTCCTTTACAGTGGCTTCACCGTTTCCGGCGGAAGTGCACACTGCTCAAATCCCCCCCGAGCTGAATATGGCTCGGGGATGGAAAATTTTCTGACCGCGGCAGTCGATCGATTTTTGTCGTTCGACCGCCCAATCTCCGCAGTAGCCATTCCTTCGGGGATGGTGAATTTCGGCCCCCTTGTATCTAGTCAAACATCACATTCTAAGATGGATGATACATGTCTGAATTTTGTCACAACTTTTAATTTTTTTTCCTCAGATGTATTCATTTTAGGATAGTATTTAAGAAGCCCACACCCAAAATTGTCTTAGCATTATCTAATTTGGATAGCAATGTTCCATTAATTAGAGAAGTTGGCCTCAGGTTACTGTGCTGTAATTAAATTTGGTTGAGGTTTCTGATTGAGATATTGTACTTCACTTTTGTATTTGGCTTGTATTGTTACTCATTGTTCAGTTGACACCAGAGAGTGGTGTGACCAGTCACAAAACATATTATCTTTCCAGCATGCAAAGGTTGCATTTTCATTTGAGTAAAAGGAGTTACTCCAATTGGATTGCTCAACATTTATCAGGAAAGCTTTTCCTTATCATCCTTATTCAACAGTTACACAACACATCAAGTATATATTCATTTTTATAGCTTTTTTATAATGTTTTATGTCTGTGAAGCTGAGGACTAATTAAGGTATAGATATGAATGTAAGAGTTCTATGTCTAAGTCCAAAAAACACTAGATTCCAGTCATCAGTGATATGGCACAGTTCTAGCTAAAGACGAGGTAACCCATTTATCTATAACTATACCTTATCTGGTTTGAAAAGATCTGAGACAAATTTGAAATGGAAGAAACAGGATCTGAAAAACTTACAGCAAATCATTTACCCTTTCCTCACAGTAACACAGTCTGACAAAAAAAATGCCCTTTGCAGTAAAGTAGCTGGAATGATTTTGTTCCGTGATGTGCTAACGATGAAAGCATTTGTTTTAGAATAATATCGTACCATAAAAACTAATAGTGTAACATACCTACTGTATTAATTATTAACTACACTGTATATGTTGTCTGAGATTAACTAGACTCATTCACAGGAATTTAAGGGTCAGTAAAATTATTAACTCTGGTGAGTATTTCGCTGAATTTTTAAAATCAAATACCCAACTTCTTTTATCATTATTTATTATTGACAAGAATAAAATGAGATAAAAAGAGAGAATTTGCATTTAAATAGTGTCCTTTGTGCCCTCAAGATATCCAAAAGCATTTCACAGCTAATGAATTACTTAGAAGTGTATTCACTGTTGTTTGGTAGATAAATGCAGCAGTCAATATGCACACAGTAAGGTCCCAGAAACAGCAGTTTTGGTGGCGTTGGCTGAGTGATGAAGGTTAGCTGTCACCAGGAGAACCCCCTGCTTTCCTTTAAAAACATGCTATATGTGATCCATTACAACTATCTGATGGGGCCTCAGTTTAAAGTTTCATCCGAAAGATAACACCTCTAACATTGCAGCACTTCCTCAGTACCATACTGAAGTATCAGCCTCGATTACAGACTCAAAGGTTCAGTTCCTGGAGTGCAGCATAAACCCACTACTTACTGGCTCAGAGATAAGTATCTGCCTGTACCTCAAAAACAAGCTGCAAAATGAGATGAGAGAACAGCTAAAGAAGGAAGGACTCCACCTTTGACTTGCAGAAAAATTCCCTCCTTGTGGGAAAGTATGGAGTTTGAACTCACCACAGCCCTGATCCTCCATGACTGATTCACATGAACTGCACACACTGGCCAAAATCTTCCCAGCCCTACGAATGCGGGTTTGAAGGCAAGCCCACTGTCAAAATGGCTGAGATTGACAGCGGGTTGGGATCCTGCTCTAAACCCACCTCCTTGTCAGTTTCTGACCTGTCAGGACTGCGTGCGGATCGTAGATAGTTAGGAGGTAGTTGAATGCTACTCAAGAGGATTAAAAGCAGGCACTTTCAATTTTACCAACCTTTTGACGGGTTTGCCATCCCTCGGGGAATACGCCAGTAAGTTTGTCGGGTTGTCAGTGACTCTCCATTGCCATGGCTAGTTGACAGCTGCAGAAATGGTATAACAGCTATCATTTCACAGTTATTCACTTTCCAATGTCAGAAGCTGAAGCCTTCATGAGTTGGAAGAAACATTTCATCTGTATTTAGTTTGGAAGTGTTTGCAGTGAACTCTATTCACTGTCACCTCCTTGGAGCAACCTCTCTCATCATTGACAGATCGCTTGGGACATATCAACTTCACCTGCCATCTATTCCAGCAGCATCAGAGTCCTTGAAAAAAATCTCAAACTTGGTCCTCAGAATCCCACCACGATCAGCCCCAACACCAACATCGCTAAACACACCATCACCACCAAAAACAACACCAACCTTCTCCACAATCAATTGATGCTGCACTGGACACGGCATCAGCACCCGACCACATTACTGCATGGAAGGCCAGGGATGGCCTCACCATGGCCAGATTTGCTTCACTTGACACATGATGTGCCAGGTTGGCACCACCCCACACCTGCTCCATAAAGCATCCCTACAATGCCTAAGCCATTCCTTTCACACTCATCACCATTTTGGGGGTACCGTTATGTCTCACCATTCACTACAACTCACTAAACCACTTCCAAAGGTGCACACAATTCTGTGTAAGAATGTAAAGTGTTGAAAATAAAGATTTCAATGTTTGATAACACATCAACATAAACTTTACATGAACACTGGCTAAAGGACCCAAGTGCCTACCTTTGTGTGTTGTTAATTGGTATAATTGGACAAAGATGAGGGTGAGTGTGAGGGGTGGATATTGAGATGGGAAACTGATAATGTAGATAGAGGGATGGGTGGAGGTGTAAGTTAAGTTGGTGCGAGTAAGGATGTGCAAGAGTAGATTAGAGAAAGCACAGTGATGGGGATGTGATGAGTGGCACAGCAGGATGAGGTTGAGTGTGGCTTTGCAGTAACATTTCGTGATCTACTGAGATCATTGAAAGGTTTGCGCCACTGCAGACAAGTCCTCCTGACAATATCCCTGCTTGTGCCCTCCTGTACAATGTGCAACCAGGCTGTGTTGGTCTCCTATTGGAAGGGACGAGGACCTCCCTGTTTGCTGTGACTCCCTCCAGAAGCAAGCGATGAGAGAGGCTGGGTGCAGCTGTGCACCTCTGTGCAGTTCATGTCAGTGTTTGCAGCAACTCAGTGCTGCAGAACACTGACAGAAGAACTGTCAAAAGCAGTGTGCGCATGGTCCCTTTAAGGAAACCAGCTAATGATGGGATAAAGTCTGGAGTGGCATTCCCACATGCTACCAATGCCGGCCGCACCCAACTCGCCATGGGTGGTGAAATCGCAGCCAGTGTGTGGGGTCCCCACATTCCTGCATTCTATGTTGCAGCTACTTAGGTTAGCTAAGTATTATGCTATGGGATCACTTCAGTCACTATCCAGACATGCGTGGTGAAAATAGATTTAGCATTGAAGTGTTACTAATTTTCTGTTTATGTTTTGTTTACATTTTATAATTGTGTTGCATGAATCATGTTTTAGTTAAATCCTAATTTATTTTCCAAACTTACTACAATTTAACATGGGGAATGATGGGAAGTACATTTGTGAGTGACACTAGTAAATACATTTTGTAATTTTGTTAAGGATGCACACTGTGGTACACTGAACTTTGAGCTTATTTGTCGTGTCGAGACCAAAGTTCTTCATAGTGTTACTCAATATTTGGATGAATTACTGTGCCTGAAATTATTTTTCAATTCTGAAGCTGCAGATGGTAACTGGAAGGAAGATCTGTGGTGTTGAGCAGCCTGTACACTTCTGTGGAAAATTTGTGGAGAATTAGATTTTTTTTTAAAGCTGTATTCTCCAAAACAAATCTGCACAGATTTCAGAATACCTTTCCAGTTATCAAATGTAGCTTAAGAACAGTTTTTGAAGAGCTCAGCTTTATTTGCTAAGGAAAAATAATTTCTCAACACACTAAATGTTCAGTTGCTGGAAATGTTTAAATTCTTAACGATTATAGTGATAATATTCATAAATCAATCAGCAATAAATGCCATGGCATAGTTCATTATTATAACCAAATCTGTCCACTTTTTAAAGCTTTATTTCCAATCTAAAGAGTTTATTGCTTTAAAAATAGATTTTAAAAGTGCTTGCATTTATAGGAGCACCTTATCTTGTTGTCACTATGTCTTCAGACATTTCACACATTGAATTACTTTTTTGGAATGCAGCATCTGTTGTTACACATTTTTCATAGAATTAAGTTAAATAGTTTGCATAAAAATTCTGTTTTACCTTATTTAATTTTACAGTTTTAAGGAACTCAATTTTCCATGTTTATAAGATAACCACAAAGAATATCAACACACATCATGATTTCCTACACCTAACATACAAAGGAAATCTTTGCTCTCCATTTGTTTGCAAGACAGTCTTTGCAATTAAGAATGACTGGTGATTAAAAACAAGGCACCCTAATGCTACCATCATAGAATTATGTTATCATGCTGTTTTATCCTTTACGATTTAGTTAGCTTTATAGAGATGTTACAATTCAGATTCACTCCAGATATTTTTGTTCTTGTGCCGCTACAAAATACAAGCCCCTTGCACCCTATGGGCCCAATTTTGGCTAAGACTTGCATCAATTTTTTGGGAGTAAGTTGTTTTTTCTGGCGTAAGTTTAAAAAATGCCATTTTCCCACAAAAATTTGCTCCAGAGTAAGTCAGTTCGGTACGTTTTATTTTAGTTCAGTTTTTTTTTCAAAAGGGGCTGTTCCCAGACACTTACGCCAGTTTTGGCCATTTCTGCCACTTTGGCCAGCTAAAACTTACTCCAAATCGACTTAGATCAGCATATGTGGCCAGCTCTGAAAAACCTTACGGGCAGTTAAGAAATCGGCGCAGGTTAGTACGTTTAAAGTACCAAGACTTACAAAGCACAAAAATAATCAATCAATAACAAATAAAAAATAGAAGTCCTACCTTTATGCCAGAATCAAGTTGTTTTTTTTAAGTTCCCCCCACCATCAAAACACTGTTTCTCCCCCCACTCAACACTCTTTCTCCCCCCCCTCCCCCCAAAAAAAACTATTTTTCTTCCCCCGCCCCCCCCCCCCCCCCCTCCCCATCAAAACTCTCAAGCACAACCATCAATGAATAAAAAATAAAACTGAAGTCCTATCTCAGCCCGGATACTCAGTGGGCTGGCCAGCCGGTGCGGGAGGCCACTCAGCAGGGGATAGGCTACGGGGAGATTGGGGCGTCCCTTCGGCCGGGATTAGGGGCTGCGAGCATCTGGTCCTGCTCACAGCCCGCAGGACACGCAGGGAGGGCAGGAGCAGGCGCGAAGACTTCACTGCGCATGCGCGCAGGTGTCGGCACTGTTTTCGGCGCTGGTCTGTTGCTCCATCTCCCACTTCACAATGCACGCCACGCTGGGACTCCGGGGACCCGGAAGAGCGGCCTGGATGGGCCGACTTTTTTCCGGCGCCGTTTCCAGCGCGCAAAGTCGGCGCACTTAAGGTAAGTGTGCTGAAAAAAGTGTTAGGCAAAATTGAGCCCTATGAACTGAAATGTGACTTTTTGCACAAAGTAATCTGGGATCACCAGGTGAACAATGAACCCTTTTACCAATGAGGTATGCAGTGGATATGGTATGGGAGTCCACCATGCAATCCTGATCTATCCAAATAAATTAGTCTTTTTTGAATTAGAAATAATGTAGAAGCAAAATGAATATAATAGTAGAATACTTGATTTTTTTTATCAGTATTTGAAAATTGCTTTAAAGGAATATAAGTTCCGAAGCCATTTTACTTTTAGTCTTTGACTGCGGAAGGTTTTTATGTGAGGAAGGCACCCCATGGAGTCCTTCCTTTGCCTCCGTCCCATATAACAGTGCTGCAAGAAGGGAATAAGTGCTAGAAGCCTGGTTTATATGCTTCTCTTTCCTTTGATTCAGGTTGGGATAAAATAAAAATAGACAGTTAACACTGCCAATTAATCAAAGTTAATCTACTGTGAAAGCCATAAGTCAGGTTTTCACAGGAAACGGTAGCTTCTCTGATGCCAGATCCATGCAATTTAAACACATTCCAGATAAAACAAAACTGTGAGAGTCTTGCTTGTAGGATGTCCTGATGGGACAGTTGTAAAGATTATAGAATGTCAGTGTAGGCAGGTGACAGCACAATGAACAATATTTAATTTTCTATCATCTGGGTGGACTTGGCATCTGTTATTCTTTGTTGGGCAATGTGACTAGCTTGGACCTAGATGATATATACATCTACTCAAACAGTTAAACTTTTTAATCTACCTGCAAACAATCAAGTAAAAAGAAATGAAGCTGCCTTTGGGGGAGCTGTAGACCATTTCCCAATTAGCCAGCCTTCTCAGAAACCAGACACAGCTGACCATTATAAAAATTACCACTATATTGGCAAGCTAAACAATAAAAGAAATGCAGCAAGCTGGACCTTCAGGTCTGTCACAAGTGATTGCATCGTTTTATGAGTCCTGGTAATTTTTTAGTGAAAATTGTGGGGAGAATACACCTGAAGAAGCTTGGGTGAATTGTAACTCCTGGGCTGGAAACACGGGCCATTGGGTCGGTTTCTCCATTGTGGGGCCCTTTCCATTTTAACGGTCAGACTTCATTAACATCCTGCCGGCCAGTTGCATCCAAAATGGCCATCCATAGGCAGCTCACTGCCTACTGGCCCATGAAGATCAAACAGCCCGGAGGCTGTTAAGTAAGTGCCAGGAAGGGGGTCGGGAGGTACTCATGGATGGGAAGGAGGAAGCCTGGGAGGTTAGTGGCCTGAACTTTCTTTGTGGGGTCTGGAGTAACATTCCATATAGGGCCTCTGCTTCTTGTTTGCCAGGTTTAGCAACACAGTGGAGGTTCACTGCCCCACTCACTAGTCCATTAAAATTCCATTGATGTTCTATCTAAATAATAGGAACTCAATTTGCATAAGTTTGTGAGGCTCTCACCTGAGTCAGGCGAGCGCCAAGCCACCAAAACCAATGGATTACTGAGACATGGCTACAGAAAAATCAGGACTGGGAATTAAACATTGCAGGGTATAAAATATTTAGAAAAGATAGAGAGGGGCAAAGGGTAGGTGGAATAGTTGTACTTATTAGGGATAACATAATGGCAGTCGAAAAAAGTGACACAGCTATCAGCAAGACAAAAATAGAATCCATATGGATAGAGATAAAAGATAATAAAGAATCAATCACACTAATGGGTGTAGTCTACAGACCACCTAACAGTGGAAGGGAAGTGGAGGAAGAAATATGCAGACAAATTAGGGAAATGAGTAAAAAAACATAGGATAATTATCATGGGAATTTCAACTACCCCGATATTAATTGGGCAGAAGAGGTAGGTAAAGGGGATAAGGAAATGGAATTCTTATAATGTGTACAGGACTCTTTTCTAACCCAATATGTAAAAACCCCAACAAGGGAGGATTTGCTATTGGATCTAGTAATGGGGAATGAACCAGAGCAGATAAGAGAAGTAAAAGTAGGTGAACATCTAGCCAATAGTGACCATAATATAAGATGATAATTGAGAAGGACATAAGTATGGCAAAACTAGGCGAATAGATTGGAGAAAAGTTGATTTTTGAGGGGCTGAGAATAGAACTTGCGAAAATAAAATGGGCAACAATATTGGCAAACAACCATGTAAAACAGCAATTTAAAACAGTGTTCAACAGAGTGCAGGAACAATATATTCCACTAAAAGGAAAGAACAAACTAAACACTAATGTGACTCCATGGATGAATAAAATCATAAGGGAACAATTAAGGGTAAGGAAAGAGGCATACAGTAAGTACATAGACAGCAGGGACATGATAAGGAATAATAGAGATTAGGAGAGAAGTCATAAAAACAATTAGGAAGGCAAAGAAGAGCTATGAAATTAAATGATCAAGGAACATAAAACAAAATAGTAAAATATTTTACAGGTACATCAATAAAAAAAGGAAGGTTGGGATGGGAATAGGGCTATTAAGGGATAGACAGGATAATACCATAGGTAACAATAGAGAGATGGCAGAAATATTAAATCATTATTTTGCTTCCATATTTACCAGGGAGATAGAACAGATGGATATGGGATGACATTGGATGATGAGATTGGTAATGAGATAAGTGCATTTAAAATAAAAATAGGGGATATATTAAATAAACTAATCAAACTGAAAGAGATAAAACCCCTGGCCCAGATGGATTGCATCGATGCATTTTAAAATAATCTAGGGAAGAGGTAGCAGAGGCATTGCCACACATATTTTAATAATTCATTAGAAAAAGATGTAGTGGCAGAGGACCAACCTCATTGAATGTTTTGAAGAGATAACAGAGAGAGTAGACAATGCTAATGCAGTAGATGTAATTTATCTGGATTTTCAAAACACCTTCGATAATAGACTGATGAACAAGGTCAGAGAATGCAGAAGCATGAGTAGCAGTATGGATAGCAGCTGGGTTCAAGACAGAAAGCAGAGAGTAAGAGTGAAAGGTAATTATTCACAGTGGCAGAAGGTGGGTAGCGCTGTTCCATGTGGATCAGTGCTGGGACCACTAGTTTACAATTTGTATTGATGATTTAGACTTTGGAATCAAAAACACAATTTCTAAATTTGCAGATGACACCAAATTGGGAGGGATAGTCAATACTGAAGAAGACTGCAACAAATTATAGGAGGACATTAATAAACTTGGAGAATGGACATAAAATTGGCAAATGAAGTTCAACCCAGATAAATGTGAGGTATTAGATTTTGGTAGGAAGAAAAAGGAGGTCACTTACTATTTGGAGGGTGCGAGTCTAGGTGGGGTAGAGGAACAAAGGGATCTTGGAGTACAAATACACAAATCACAAAGTTGTGACACAGGTTAGCAAGGCCATAAAAAGCAAACCAAGCACTAGGGTTTATTTCTAGAGGTATAGAATTGAAAAGTAGGGAAATTATGCTAACCTGTATCGAACCTTGATTAGAACACACTTAGAGTACTGCATACAGTTCTGGTCGCCATATTATAAAATTAATAGAGGCACTGGAGAAGGTGCAGAGAGGATTTATAAGGGTGATACCAGAAATGCAAGTGTATACATATCAGGAAAGGATGAACAAAGGTGGGGTGACCTAATAGAGGTCTTTAAAATTATGAAAGGTTTTGATGGAGTGAATAGAGAGAGAATGTTTTCACTTGTGGGGAAGAGCATAACTGGAGAGCATCAATATAAGATAGTCACCAAGAAATTCAAAAGGGAATTCAGAAAAAACGTCTGCACCCAAAGAGTGGTGAGAATGTGGAACTCAATACCACACGGAGTGGTTGAAGCAAATAGTATAGATGCATTTAAGGGGCAGTTAGATAAGCATATGAGAGAGAATGGAATGGAGGGTTATGTGGATAGATTTAGATGAGGAAAGACGGAAGGAGGCTTGAGTGGAGCATAAACATTGGCATGGACTGGTTGGGCCAAATGACCTGTTTCAATGCCGTATATCCTATGTATTGTAATCTTACGTTAAAATGGCCATGGGGCAGGAATCTAGTGGTAAGTTTACTCCCATTTTGCATGGTTTCTGTCAGGCAGAGGGAGTTAAACTCCCCCTGCTGATTAACGAGCCCCCTTTATATTATAAATGGCACACAGTTATTATATGCTATATTGTATTTTACAGCACAGAAGGAGGCCATTTGGGCCATCATGACTGTGCTAGCTCTTTGAAACAATATCCAGTTTGTCTCACTCCCCAGCTCCTTGCCCTGCAAATTTCACCTTTTCAATTGTATATCCAATTCCCTTTGGGAAGTTACTATTGAAATTACTGCGGAAAAACTCGCGACCTAAAGAACAGATAATGGCTGGAGAAAGCACAGGAGATCTAGCAACTAGCCGACAACCATGACATGCGTGGATTCTTCAGCGCAGTCAAGACCATCTACGGCCCAAGCACCCAAGGCCCTACCCGACTGCTGGCCAAGAATGGAGAGGTACTTATCAAGGACAGAGAGGCAGTCAGAGCTCGCTGGAAGGAGCACTTCAAAAATCTCCTCAACTGAGACTCTGTCTTCAACATGAATGCTCCATCCCGCAGCATGCTACCCGCCACCATCTCAGCATAATTCCAGCCCGGCACGAGGTAGAAAAAGCCATCCGACAACTGGAAAAACAACAAGGCCTCAGGAATCCCCGCCGAAGCATTTAAACATGGCGGAGTATCACTTTTGGCGTGAATACACAATCTCATTTCTCTCATCTGGAAGGAGGAGAGCATGCCAGGATACCTCAGAGACACGGTAATCATGACCATCTTCAAGAAAGGTGACGAGTCCAATTGCGGTAACTACAGAGGAATTTTCCTGCTGTCTGCCACAGGGAAAGTTATTGCAAGAATCCTCCTCAATTGCCTTCTCTCTGTGGCTGAAGAACTTCTCCAAGAGTCGCAATGCGGATTCCGCCCACCAAGGAGCACAATGGACATGATTCACCGCGCGGCAAATCCAAGAGAAATGCAGGGAACAGCACCAACCCCTGTACATGGCCTTCTTCGACCTCACAAAGGCTTCAACACTGTCAACCGTGAGGGATTATGGAGCGTCCTCCTCAAATTCGGCTTGCCCTAACAGTTTGTCACTATCCTTCGCCTGCTTCACGGCGACATGCAAGCCGTGATCCTGACCAATGGATCCACCACTGACCCAATTCACGTTCGGACCGGGATCAAGCAAGGCTGTGTGATCGCAGCAACACTCTTCTCGATCTTCCTTGCTGCAATGCTCCATCTCGCCCTCAATAAGCTCCCTGCTGGAGTGGAGCTAATCTACAGAACAAATGGGAAACTGTTCAATCTCCGCTGCCTCCAGGCCAGATCCAAGGTCATCTCATCCTCTGTCATTGAATTACAGTAAGCAGATGACACCTGCGTCTGTGCACACTCGGAGGCCGAACTCCAAGCCATCGTCAACACCTTCACCGAAGCGTACGAGAGCATGGGCCTTACACTAAACATCTGTAAGACAAAGGTCCTCTACCAACCTGACCCCGCCATACAGCACTGCTCCCCGATGATGAAAAACCACAACGAGGCCTTGGACAACGTGGACCATTTTCCATACATTGGGAGACTACTGTCAACAAGGACAGACGTCGATGATGACTTCCAATACTACCTTCAGTGTGCCAGTGCAGACTTCAGTCACCTGAGGAAGAGAGTGTTTGAAGACCAGGACCTCAAACCCGGCACCAAGCTCATGGTCTACAGAGCAGTAGTGATACCCGCCCTCCTATATGCCTCAGCGACATGGACTATGTACAGCAGGCACCTCAAAGCACTGCCTCCACAAGATCCTGCAAATCCATTGGTAGGATAGATGCACCAACGTCAACGTTCTCACTCAGGCCAACATCCCCAGCATCGAAGCACTGACCACGCTCGATCATAAGAACATAAGAATTAGGAACAGGAGTAGGTCATCTAGCCCCTCGAGCCTGCTCCTGTCTGTTGGGCAGGCCACGTCGTCTGCATGCCCGACACGAGACTCCCAAAACAAGCACTCTACTCAGAGCTCCGACATGGCAAGGGAGCCCAACGTGCTTCAAGGACATCCACAAAGTCTCCTTGGAAAAAGTGCAACATCACCACTGACACCTGGGAATCCCTCGCCCAAGACAGCACATAGTGGAGGAATACCATCCAGGAAGGCGCTGAACACCTCGAGTCTCTACGCCGAGAACAAGCTAAAGCCAAGTATAGAGAGTGGAAGGAGCACACGACAACCCAAACACCCCACCCATCCATTCCTTCAACCAATATCTGCCGCACCTGTGACAGAGACCGTAGGTCTCGCATAAGACTCATCAGTCACATGAGAACTAATTTTTAGCGTGGAAGCAAGTCATCCTCGACTCCGAGGGACTGCCTAAGAAGAAGAGAAGATGATGGATTGAATCTGCTTCCACTACCTTTTCAGGTAAGGCATTTCGGATCATCATAACAAGCTGCGTAAAAAAAAAAAAATGTTTTTTAATTCTCATTTCACTGGAATTTTTTATATATTTCCACAAGTGATGGATGACTCCATAAATCAGCAGAGTTGTCTGTACCTCGCTATCCAAAAATGCCCTTGGCTTCATTATATGACCATGAAACCATTTTCTTCAAAAGGATTTCTTTCAAATCTGTAGTTTTTGTAGTTCAAATTTCCATGGCGTGAGATTAAGTTAAGAATACACACATTACTGCTTTCACAGATTTGATAGTTAATGCTCTACTTATACTATGGATCCATTTCTAATTGAAAAGGTTTCCCAATGTAGTGGGACTGTTGATATTCTAAATTTGCTCTGTTTACGTTAAGTGGTGAATTTGGTGACCAGTGGCAATATTGAAACAATGATGCACACTGATGTGGAAGGAAGGACTGTACAGACCAGCAGTTTGAAAATTGCATTGCTGGCTCAATTTGGCAGGCTCAGAACTCAATTCTTTTGTGACCAGCATAAAATAACAACTGCCACATTCAGTTCCTTCAGCAATGGAAATTTACATTTGCTGCCATAGAACTTTGCCTGGGAGCAAGAAATAATGATTGTTAGATGACGCTCTTTGCCTCCACAGGCATGTATGCTGCCTTCTAATAATAAAAACCGTGTATAAATAAATAACACTCCAAGAACACGGGACCCTATTGGGAATTGTTTGCTGGTCAGCCAATTGAATCATTCCAGTTTAATTAACTATCTACAAAACTGTTCAAGTATATAAATGTCAAAATGTTATTGGATAAGGACACTGCATATGTGCTGAAATACGATCCGGGTGGCTTTGCACTCGAGGCTGTGGTTTAAAATAGGTCCCTTTACTTTAATTAAAATAAATGAATTGTAATGTAGAAGGGATGCTCAATTATGTGAAACAAAACTGCCAATTATTCAGTGTTCAATATAATGGAATACTTACCACAGTAAGAAAAACTGTGAAACATTTGTAGAGGGAAATGTTATTCTTGGCATTAGCTGAAATACAAAAACACACACTTACATTGACCCTTTTAGTATACTGAATTGAGGTTAGATGCTTGCAGTCAGAGAATACCTGTATTGGAGGTAAATGCACTTCTTCGAGATAGTGGCATGGGATCTATTACATCCACCTGAGAGGGCAGACGGGACCTCGGTTTAACATCTCAACTGAAAGACAGCATCTCTGACAGTGCAGCACTCCCTCAGTACTGCACTGGAGCGTCACACAAGATTTTGTGCTTAATACCATGCAATCATAGAATCATCGAATGATACAGCACATAAGGAACCATTCAGTCCAACGTGCCTGTGTCGGCTATTTGAAAAAGCTATCTAATTAGTCCCACTCCTCTTCTCCATAGCCTTGCAAATAT
Organism: Pristiophorus japonicus; assembly: GCF_044704955.1. Lineage (NCBI taxonomy): Eukaryota > Metazoa > Chordata > Chondrichthyes > Pristiophoridae > Pristiophorus > Pristiophorus japonicus. Next base: position 98,923,119 of record NC_091980.1, on the reverse strand, counting down.
TTTCCCTTTATTTATCCAATTCCCTTTGAAGATTATTATTGAATAACTTCCACCATCCTCTCAGGCAGTGCACACCAGATCATAACAACTCACCGCCTAAATATTTTCTCCACATGTCACCTCTGGTTCTTTTTAAAATTACCTTAAATCTGTGTCCTCTGGTTACCGACCCTTCTGCCTGGAAACAGTTTCTCCTTATTTACTCTATCAAAACCCTTCAAGAGTTTGAGCACCTCTGCCTTATCAACAATTAACCTTCACTGCTCTGAGGAGAACAACCCCAGTTGCTCTAGACTCTCCATGTAACTGAAGTCTTTCGTCCTTGGTTCTATTCTAATAAATCCCTTCTGCACCCTATAAAGGCTATGACATCCTTTCTAAAGTGTGGTGCCAAGAATTAACCCCAATACTCCAGCTCAGGCCGAAACTGTGTTTTATAAAGGTTTAGCATTATTTCCTTGCTTTTTTGCTCTATGCCACTATTTATAAAGCCAAGGATCCCAAATGCCTTTTTAACAGCCTTCTCAACTTAGCCTACCACATTCAAAGACTTGTGTATATACATCCCCGAGTCTCTCTCTCATCCTGCGCCCCCTTTAAAATTGTACTATTTAATTCATATTGTCTCTCCTCATCCTTCCTACCAAAATGAATCACTTCACACTTCTCTTCATTAAATTTCATCTGCCATGTGTCTGCCCAGTTCACAGAAATATAGAAAATAGGTGCAGGAGTAGGCCATTCAGCCCTTCGAGCCTGCATCACCATTCGATAAGATCATGGCTGATCATTCCCTCAGTACCCCTTTCCTGCTTTCTCTCCATACCCCTTGATCCCCTTAGCCGTAAGTGCCATATCTAACTCCCTTTTGAATATATCCAATGAACTGGCATCAACGACTCTCTGCGGCAGGGAATTACACAGGTTAACAACTCTCTGAGTGAAGAAGTTTCTCCTCATCTCAGTCCTAAATGGCCGACTCCTTATCCTAAGACTGTGTCCCCTGGTTCTGGACTTCCCCAGCATCGGGAACATTTTACCCGCATCTAACCTGTCCCGTCCCGTCAGAATCTTATATGTTTTTATGAGATCCCCTCTCATCCTTTTAAACTCCAATGTATAAAGGCCCAGTTGATCCAGTCTCTCCTTATATGTCAGTCCTGCATCCCGGGAATCAGTCTGGTGAAGCTTTGCTGCATTCCCTCAATAGCAAGAACGTCCTTCCTCAGATTAGGAGACCAAAACTGAACACAATATTCCAGGTGTGGCCTCACCAAGGCCCTGTACAACTGCAGTAAGACCTCCCTGCTTCTATACTCAAATCCCCTAGCTATGAAGGCCAACATACCATTTGCCTTCTTCACCGCCTGCTGTACCTGTATGCCAACTTTCAATGACTGATGAACCATGACACCCAGGTCTCATTGCACCTCCCCTTTTCCTAATCTGCCGCCATTCAGATAATATTCTGTCTTCGTGTTTTTGCCCCCAAAGTGGATAACCTCACATTTATCCACATTATACTGCATTTGCCCACTCACCTAACCTGTCCAAGTCACCCTGCAGCCTCCTAGCATCCCCCTCACAGCTCACCCACTTTAGTGCCATCTGCAAACTTGGAGATATAACACTCAATTCCTTCATCCAAATCATTGATGTATATTGTAAAGAGCTGGGGTCCCAGCACTGAGCCCTGCGGCACTCCACTAGTCACTGCCTGCCATTTTGAAAAGGACCCGTTTATCCCGACTCTCTGCTTCCTGTCTGCCAAAAAGTTCTCTATCCACGTCAGTATATTACCCCCAATACCATATGCTTTGATTTTGCCCACCAATCTCTTGTGTGGGACCTTGTCAAAAGCCTTTTGAAAGTGCAAATACACCACATCCGCTGGTTCTCCCTTGTCCACTCTGCTAGTTACATCCTCAAAAAATTCCAGAAGATTTATCAAGCATGATTTTGCTTTCATAAATCCATGCTGATTTGGACCGATCCTATCACTGCTTGCTAAATGCGCTGCTATTTCATCCTTAATAATTGATTCCAACATTTCCCCCACTGCTGATGTCAGGCTAACCGGTCTATAATTGGCCACTTTCTCTCTTCCTCCCTTTTTAAAAAGTGGTGTTACATTAGCTACCCTCCAGTCCATAGGAACTGATCCAGAGTCGATAGACTGTTGGAAAATTATCACCAATGCATCCACTATTTCTAGGGCCACTTTCTTAAGTACTCTGGGATGCAGACTATCAGGCCCTGGGGATTTATCGGCCTTCAATTCCATCAATTTCCCTAACACAATTTCCCGCCTAATAAGGATATCCTTCAGTTCCTCCTTCTCACTAGACACTCGGTCCCCTACTACTTCCAGAAAGTTATTTGTGTCTTTCGTGAAGACAGAACGGAAGTATTTGTTCAATTGGTCTGCCATTTCTTTGTTCCCCATTATAAATTCACCTGAATCCGACTGCAAGGAACCTACGTTTGTCTTCTCTAATCTTTTTCTCTTCACATATCTATCGAAGCTTTTGCAGTCAGTTTTTATGTTCCTGGCAAGCTTCTTCTTGTCCTCTATTTTCCCCCTCTTAATTAAACCCTTTGTCCTCCTCTGCTGAATGCTAAATTTCTCCCACTCTTCAGGTTTGTTGCTTTTTCTGGCCAATTTATATGCCTCTTCCTTGGATTTAATACTATCCTTAATTTCCCTTTTTAGCCACGGTTGAGCCACCTTCCCTGTTTTATTTTTACTCCAGACAGTGATGTACAATTGCTGAAGTTCATCCATGTGATCTTTAAATATTTGCCATTACCTATCCACCGTCAACCCTTTAAGTATCATTTGCCAATCTATTCTAGCCAATTCACGCCTCAAACCATCGAAGTTACCTTTCCTTAAGTTCAGGACTCTAATTTCTGAATTAACTGTGTCACTCTCCATCTTAATAAAGAATTCTACCATATTATGGTCTCTCTTCCCCAAGGGGCCTCGCACCACAAGATTGCTAATTAATCCTTTCACATTACACATCACCCAGTCTAGGATGGCCAGCTCCCTAGTTGGTTCCTCGACATATTGGTCCAGAAAACCAACAGTCTGTCTATATCTGCCTGAAGTCTGTTACTATCCTGCTTATTGTTTACTACATTTCTGAGTTTTGTATCATCTGCAATCTTTGAAATGATGCCCTGTATACCCGAGTCCAGGTGATTTATATATATCAAAGAGTGCAGTGGCCCATCACCAACTTCTAGGGGACACCACTGTACACTTCCCTCTAGTCTGTAAAACAACCATTCACCACTACTCTCTGCTTTCTTAGCCAATTTCGTAACCACACAGCCACTGCCCCTTTAATCCCATTGCCTTCAATCTTACTAATAAGCCTTTTATGTGGTATTTATTAAATCCTTTTTGAAATCCATATACACAATATCAATCAGAATACCTTAATCCACTCTCTCCGTTACTTCATCAAAGAACTCAATCAAGTTAGTCAAATATGATTTGCCTCTAACAATTCCTTGCTGGTTTTCATTTATTAACCCAATTTTGTTCCAGATTAATGTCTCTAAAAGTTTCCCCTCCATGGCCATTCGGCTGATTGGCCTGTAATTGTCAGGTTTATCCCAGTCCTGTTTTTTTGAACAGGGGTGTAATATTTGCAACCCTCCAAGGGAAATTTGAATCCAACCTTCTGACTCTGAGGCGAGAGTCCTAGCACTGAGCCACAACTGACACAAGAGGAGGACATGGTGGATTTGGAATAAGGAAGACATATAATTCGATGCAGGTACTAGTACAGGCAGTGGGTACTGTAATAGGACTATTTTCACTCACCCAGAGAAAGCCAATATATTTAAGAGATTTAAAAAAAAATTATAAGTAGTTTTAATAGAGTGAATAGAGAAAGACTATTTCCTCTGGTTGGAAAGTCATTAACATAAGCACATAAGAAGGAGTAGGCCATTTGGCCCTTCGAGCCTGCTCCGCCATTCAATAGATCATGGCTGATCTTCGACCTCAACCCCACTTTCCCGCAAGATCACCATTTCCCTTGATTCCCGAGAGGGCAAAAAATCTATATGAACATATAGGAGCAAGAGTAGGCCAATCGGTCCCTTGAGCCTGCTCCACCATTCAATAAGATCATGCCTGATCTTCTATCTCAATTCCACTTTCCTACACTATCCCCATATCCCTTGATTCCCTTAATATACAAAAATCTATCGATCTCCGTCTTGACTGAGCTGCCACAGCTCTCTGGGATAGAGAATTCCAAAGATTCACCATCCTCCTGAGTGAAGAAATTTCTCCTCATCTCAGTCATAAATGGCTGACCCCTTATTCTAAGACTCTGATCCCTGATTCTAGACTCTCCAGCCAGGGGAAACTTGCTCCCTGCATCTACCCTGTCAAGGTTCATCAATTTATAAAAAGAGAGAAGAAATGTATTTACGCAGCAGGTTGTTGGAACATGGAATGTTTGGCCACAGTGACTACTTGAGACAGAGACCATTTAATCTCTCAAGAGAAAATTGGATAAATATTTGAAGTAGAAGCAGGGCTATAGGGAGAGCCTGGGACAGTGTGATTAGTTTTGGATTCCTCTGTCAAACAGCTGGTGCAGACACAATTCTGTGATGTAAACATCTCAAGTTCAGTCATAGAGAAGGTTACTATTGCCTTCAACTGTTGTATCACAAGTACTTCCTTGGGACCCACATGTTGGGAGTCAGCCAGTTTTCTTTGTGCAGAAAATAAAGCACCAGTTCTCCAATGAAAGAATGCAAGACATATTGGCCTCAAGTTTCGTGCCGCGGTGAAAACGGCGCACCTCCGAGCTGGGCGCCTGTTTTTCGTGCCGAAAACTGCGCCTAAAAAAAAGTCGGATATTCTCGAGCTCCTTGGAGCTCAATGTCTGTTTGGCGCGGCACGCTCTTCGCAGCAGGGGGCGGAGCCTAACACTTGCACCGATTTTCTAAGTAGCAGGGGGCGGGTCCAATTTAAATTAGCCTTCGTGGTGCTGGCAACCCTGCGCGTGCACGTTGGAGCGTGCGCGCACGCGCAGTCTCACACAAACATTGGCACTCGGCCATTTTTAAAAATACTGCAGAAAAAGTGAAGATTTGTTTCATGGACCCCTGCAAAGGCTTGTAATTTAATTTTTTTTGATATTTCTGTGTGTGAGGGAGTGCTTTTAGCAGCACTGCTGAATAAATCACCTGCTGAAATCAGTGAGTTCAGCTTTTCACTGCTAAACTTGCAGAACCGGTGCTGCATTGGTGCATGGAAATTAAGGACTGTGTGGTTGGAGAAATAAGAGTGCCAATTCAACTTTGCAATAATACGTGGTGTTGACAATGCAGCACCCATTCTGCAAATTTAAATATAAAACTGTCGATGTGGCTGCCTCTCCCTGTCCAAATGGCCTCAGTCCCCCTCACAGCTCGAAGGCTGCTGCTGTATCTTCGGCTGACGCCGCTGATATCCTATGGCCGAATGGCCTCACGTCCGTCCGCTGCTGATTCTTTGGCTGCCGGCCAGCCACTGACGCCGTCCCTAAAGCGTGGCCGAATGGCCTCAAGAACCTTAATGAGCTGCGTGTGTTCAGCGTTGATTCTTCGGCTGCCGGCCAGCCACTGACGCCACTGCTATCTCATGGCCGAATGGCCTCACATCGGTCCGCTGATTCATTGGCTGCTGGCCAGCCACTGACGCCGCTGATATCTCATGGCCGAATGGCCTTGGGTCCGTCCGATGCTGCTTCTTCGCGGCCAGCCACGAAGAGAATGAAGGCCTGCCTCAAGCACTGCAGCTCAGCTCGAAGCTTGCTGCCGTTGCCGTCGAGACACTGACGCCACACCCCTGCCTGTCTCCAACATGAAAGGCCTGCCTGAAGCACTTTGACACAGGTAAGAACATGGTTTATTTAATCTTTTCTTTGCTTATAAATTTTTATTCAGGTTGGATTTATTTGTATAATATTTGTATAAGTATAACTAAGGATTGATTGTAGAATGTAATGACTTCCCTCCCCCCCCCACCTCGTTCCTTACGCCTAATTTGTAACTTACGCCTGATTTTCTAAAGTATAGACAAGGTTTTTTCGAGCATACAAAAATCTTCACTTACTCCATTCTAAGTTAGTTTGGAGTAAGTTTTCACTTACGAAACTTTGAAATCAGGCGTAAGTGGCCGGACACGCCCCCTTTTGAAAAAAAATTCTGTTCCAAAGTGAAACTGTTCTAACTGACTAGAACTGGAGCAAACTAAATGTGGAGAATTCCGATTTCTAAGATACTCCGTTCTACACCAGTTGCTCCTAAAAATCAGGAGCAAATCATGCGGAAACTTGGGGCCATTAAAAGCAAATTAATGTTATTTAGTTGTGCAGTGCTGGTAACATATTACAACAGTGACTACACTTCAATAGTACTTCATTAGTTGTAAAGTGCTTTGCAACATCCTGAGGCCATGAATGGCACTATATAAATACAATGTGCTTTGCTGATGCATTTTGTCTTTTATGCATGGTGAGCTTCTTTGACATGGTTGAGGATATGTCCTACAAATAAATGTTTCCTTGGTTTAGGGAATTGTGTAGCTGTATAACTAACTAGTGAGCTACAGGAGATAGAGAAGGTCTACTATCCATATCGGCAATTAATCTTGATGGGCCTGCACAGTGCAATGGGAATTGCACAACTACCAGAATGTTCTTGAATGCAGCTAACAAGTTGAGTATTTTTTTCGCATTAACAAATTTAGCTGACTCAGGTTGAGTAAAATCAGTTCTCCAAAGCCATGACCTCAGTTCTTAACAGCTTGAGTTCCAGTAATTGGCTCATACTTTTCACAAATGCTTCCAGCAAAAACCTGAATAGAACATAAGCCTTCCACCTATGTAGATAGTAAACATCATCATCATAGGCAGTCCCTCGAAATTGAGGAAGACTTGCTTCCACTCTAAAAATGAGTTCTCAGGTGACTGTACAGTCCAATATGGGAATTACAGTCTCTGTCACAGGTAGGACAGACAGTGGTTGGAGGAAAGGATGGGTGGGGAATCTGGTTTGCCGCACGCTCCTTCCGCTGTCTGCGTTTAGTTTCTGCATGCTCTCGGCAACGAGAATCGAGGTGCTCAGCGCCCTCCAGGATGCTCTTCCTCTATTTTGGGTAGTCTTGGGCCAAGGATTCCCAGGTGCCGGTGAGATGTTGCACTTTATCAAGGAGGCTTTGAGAGTGTCCTTGAAACATTTCCTCTGCCCACCTGGGGCTTGCTTGCCATGCAGGAGTTCCGAGTAGAGTGCTTGCTTTGGGAGTCTTGTGTCAGGCATGCAAACAATGTGGCCCGCCCAACGGAGCTGGTCAAGTGTGGTCAGTGCTTCGATGCTGGGGATGTTGGCCTGATCGAGAACACTGATGTTGGTGTGTCTATCCTCCCAGTGGATTTGCAGGATCTTGCAGAGGCAGCGCTGGTAGTACTTCTCCAGTGCTTTGAGGTGTCTTACTGTATATGGTCCACGTCTCTGAGCCATATAGGAGGATAATAAGCAGCTTGCTTAGTGATAGCTGATTTGAATTATTAGTCACATAAAATTTTGGAGTCCCTTAGTAAACAGTTGATGAATGCTGAAGACTCCTCAGTTCGTGAACAGGCACTAATCTCTTGAAGACTGAAGAATTCTTAGTAAACAGTTTCACCATCTATTATATAATTTAATCAATTGAGTCTTTTTGGGATGCCAATACCAACTCAGATCTGCAGTGAGGCCATGCTTACACACAACTAGGTTGAATCATTTGGCTATACATTGAAGTAACACTGAGACTGGATTTGCTGACTTGAGCCATTTAGAAATTACAGCTAGACAATCTAAAATACGTAAGTACTCAATTTTGAAAGGTGCAGAATAATCCTTGAAAAAATGACCAGAATTTTTTTTCACAAATGAAATGGCTCTAAAATGACCATACAAGTATCTAAGTAGTCCAGCACGTCTCTGATGTCATCCAAATGTACATCCAAAGATCAGCAAGTTTAATATTCACAGAGGTCCAAATCAGTCAAACACAAGCCATTTAAGTTTGGTGTTGATCAGTAATCGCATTCAGAACTATAGTTTGTGAATGGTTAATTATGGCTTTGAAAGAGAAATACAGTGTCCATAAGTTCGATCCACAGGAACCTGATCAGTGCTGTTAGAGCACAGTTTACTAGAAAGTATGATGAAAATAGGTTGCTATGTTATCCTATTCATTAATTCAAATGTTAGTCGGGTCACACTACACTGCAGCAGCACAAAAATATCAATATAGACATCCATAACATATTTTGCATTGAACGAGTCAGAAGAATATGGCACATCATGGCCAGACAAAGGGGCCGAAACCACCCATTTCCAAAAGGCTCATTAGCGATAAGGACTTTTTGCCCAGGGGCAAGCGGCGGAATTGACCCGCCTGAAATTGCTCCCAGGATGGTGGCGGCGAAAATGGTTTTGTTCCACATCCTGTAGTTTTCGCCCCAGGCGGTGGCGCACACGGCGATGACATCATCACCATGCGCGCCGACCCCTTACCATGGGGGAAATTGCCCCGTGGGAGTGAGGTTGGCACAGGGCGATGCCACCGACAGCTTTGCGGGTCACAAAGCTATGGTGGTTGGGATGCCCTGTCCACCCTTAAAGAGCCGGCCATGGCCGCCATCTTTTTTTTGTCTGCCAACTTTGCAGTCAGCAAGATAATGGCGGCCACTGGTATGGACGGGCCGCCAACCCCTCTTGGATGCCGGGCCACTGGACTGGCCGAACCCCTCCCTGGTAGCCCAATGGGCGCCACGGAAGCAGCTGCAGAGTTCGCAGCGGCCCTCCCATTTAAGGAAGGGGACGGATGTTGTGAAGCATCAGTGCCGCACTGACTTGGTCAACATGGTGCTGAGTGACATCATCGCGCTCCGCGGAGGTGCAAGACGCCTCCAATACCGCCCAGATGTATTTTCATGCACCAAGACCTCAATTCTGGGTCATTTAGGTTCTGCTTTTGCCGGGCGATAAATTTTTATTTAATTCGAATTATACACCCCAAAGAAAGTTGTAGTGAGAGGTGTATGTTCCGCTAGAGTCATCCTGCATTCAGCCAGAAAGCTCCAGCCACCAGCTGAGGGTTGAGTTCTGGTAATTTTAACCTCTAGCAGATAGCAATGGTCTCTTTTACCAAAGAAAGACTGTTTTGCAGGGATGTTGGGTTTTCTACATGGTAAAGCCAGAAAATTTAAATAAGATGAGAAGGGTTTGTTTTGTAATGTCAGTAAATTGGAGCTTGAAGCAGAATTAAAGGAAGCAGAAATCCTGCCAGAACAGGCCATGGCAACACTGGACTCCAAAACAAAAGATCTGAATTATACAGAACGTCTCAGGAGCAGCAATATTCTCAAAACACTTTATAGTGCGGAATTTTCTGTACTTTGTTATGTGTTTATGATTCTGCACTGTCAATAGTAGCAGTGCTTTATTTTCTTCAATTCCTGCCAATTTGTGAGCCTGATATTAGTCTATAGTTTTAAGAAGAAATAGCCAGCAGAAAACTTGCCACTGGCTCAGGATTTATAGTTTTCCCACGGAGAACAGGGGCAGTGTAGTACTATTTCCTTGGAAGCGAGTCACCATTCAATTTCTTTAAGAGGGCATTGTTGTTAGTTTCAGTGCAGTTTAGAATATATTCACTTTTTAATTTATTTAAAACTATTTAAAAGTTGGTGGTGAGGTCAGCAATGAGAAAGCTAAAAAGATTTGAGACAAAAGAAAATTAAATTGGGAATAAATTGCAAAAGGTTCCAAAAATAAAAATGAGCTCATGACACGGAGTAAAATAGTAGGAGTGGAGTAAAAAGATAACTGAAAATATATGGCAGATTTCTCGCCGAATCCCCAGTGAGAGTCAACTGTGGTATAAAAAAACACACGCTTGCACTTTTGCTGCAGCAGACAGCAGTCACCTTGTGATACAGTGAAGGAAAGTGCTGTCATTAAAAGGGGGATTCAGTATCGAGAAACAGATGGGGACTTAAGTGCATTTACCTGTCAACAGCATCTTCTGTAAGCCTGCAGCGTGACATCAAGATTGCTGCCAGAGGCTGGAAGGAAACTCACTCAGATTGATTGTTCCTCCTCAGTGCTACCAAAATGGGACTTTCAGCAACCATTTAAAATTGATTACCTTTGGTCCACATACTCTACAAGACCTTCAAAGGACTGATTGGAAGAACTGATATAGACAAGCAAAATTAATTTAAATTGATTAGACCAGGGTTTATTTATTTATTTATTTTGTTTAAAATATCACTGAGCTCACAGATCCCACAAGCCGGTGTGACTAGAATCTTTCCTTGTGGCTTTACGATCTGTGTTGCTACTACAATGGAGACCTTGTGGTAATAGCTTATTCAAAACAGCACAGTATGATATATGACTACCCTTTTTATTGAGGTATTTTGTCATTCAGAGATTGCCTGATGCACTTTGTGTGAAGGGATTTCTTCAACCTTATTATGATTGGAATCATACAAAGCAGTGTATTTTCTAAATTTAATTTTTGTTATGTCTTTATCTGTTACATCAACCAACAAATGGAGAATCAGTGAAGATAAATATTTCTAAAGCTAACAAAATAAATCAGCCATTAAAATGGTAATCACTGTAGCAGAATAAAAATTGTAATTAACCACAATGAATTATCACTTACAATGCAGTGCTATCGGTGCAATTGTTAAGATTGCTTCAAACCAACGTTCAATCTTCTTGTTATCAAGCATCGTAGAATAAATTGAATACTGCACTACTGCATTGTGCATTACTGCTGTCATATCATTCATGAGAAAGGTTTCCAGAACTCGTGAGGTAATAACAGTAATGAATTTTATTTGGATTTAAGTTGTTATAAAATCCTTTTGTCCTTCATGCCCTGAAAGTGTGCAATTGTAACTGGTCAGCTGAATAGTATGTGTATAATTGTAATGCTGTTATGGACAATCAGCCTGTCGCAAAATTGAATAGGTCTTTGAGTCTAGAACTTGCATCATGCCCGAATTGGAGCGCCATTCGGGCGCAGAACATGCTACACTTGCCTAATAAGGACGGTGGCATGACAGGATGGGTAGCAAGATGGGCCAGTTGGGACACTGGCCGGGAGCCGAAGGTGAGTTGGAGGAGAGAAGAGGGATATGGGGGGGGGGGAGTGGTGGGCGGTGGGTGGGGAGAACACAAACAGGAGAGGGCAAGAGGAGGCCAGCCGTGGCCCGGAGTTTTAACAAAGAGCGCTTCTGTTTCTCCAGGCTTCACGGTAAAGTAAGTATTTTTTTAACACTTACCTTCCTGGTGGTGGCCTCCAGCGGCCCTGCATTCAGGGCAAGTCAATTTTTGTTTATGGGTCCTAACATATAAACATATTTAAGGGGCCTGATGACTGCTCTAGGCGTCCACCAGGGCCAAATCAAAATAATTGGACGTTTTTCCAATGCTGTTCGGGCATGAGAGGTTGGCTCCCTAAATTGAACTTTGCATCCGTTGTCTGCCTGAAAAATGGGCACAGCAAGGTCCAGTTTCACCCTTATGATATTACACACACCCACAATATACCTTTCTAGTGCTTTTTGTTGTCTGTTCCATATCTGTATAATATGAAAATAACATTGGCCCACCCTGGAAAGTTCAGAATGTATCATGAACCATTCACTTGTCATCTGTATTGGAAAGAGCATAGATACTCTTTGACCTCAAAATCCTCTAAGTGTGGATTTTGGATATTTCCAGAGTTGAAATGCCTTTTCATCCATATATGTATTGCTTACACAGGGTACAACCACGTAACTGAAATAAATTGTATTTATGTAGCATCTTTCATGTTCACAGGACGTCCTAAAGCACTTCACAGCGAATCGTTAAGTGTCGTCAATGTTCCCTTGTAGGCAAATGCAGCAGCCAATTTGTGAACAGCAAGGTCACACAAACAGCAAATGAGATAAATAGCCAGTTAACCTGTTTTGGTGGTATTGCTGAGGGATGAATGTTGGCCAGGGAAGAGAAGTTGTAAAACTTTTTTTACATATTTCTAATGGCTCAGATGACATGCTTGCAAGAAAAGAATTATTACCTATGTTAGTGCAAAATGATCATCATAAAATTGATCTGACTGCTGGAATATTCCTCACCTACGCTTGAAAGAAATAAATTCCTATCAACAAAAAGCATTTAAAGGCCTTTTTTAGTCTTGGATTCACTTCATGCACCCAATCTTATTAGAGTTGGATTGTGGTAGTAATTCTACACAATGCTTTACCGTGCAGAATTTTTGAAACATTAACTGTACCTAATTTGACGAGGATAAATTCAACGGAAAAATAGTTGCTTCATACTTTTACTTTGCCATTAAATTTGCACTATGTCACAGTGATCAGCAAAAAACTATTACTGTATTAAGCTATATTGAAAGGTTAATTTTTTTAATCTAGATTGCCCCCTCTTTGTGTGACTGAGGTTTACAGCAGACTAACTCTGATTATACTCCTTCCTTTACAGTATGGTTCAGTGGCTGGTGAAGACCGTCTATATTCAGACTTTCCAGAAATTGACCTTTCCCAGCTGGATGTGAATGACCTTGATTCAGTTAGCTGCCTTAGTGAACTTCGGTGGGACAATGACCAATCAGAAATAAGTTCCAGCCAGTATAGTACAGATGATTCTGAACTTTTTGAAGTAAGTATGCGTTTCAGTTCTTGTGCTTAATTCTGAAAGTGCTAAATAAGTTTAAACTTAGTAGAAAATGAACCCTTGTAGTCCTCCTGGAGACAAAGCATTTTGTTATGCTAATCCAATGTTTTCAATAAGGGAAGGGGTAAACTAACACCATTATACAATTATCATCCCCACATGATGGAAAATTCTGCTGGACATTTATGGACAGACAAGAATTCTCAACTGATTATTGGAACCCAAACTTCCAGCATCTGCCGCTCCTGCCATTTTTAGTGCAACATGAGTGATGTGCTCAGAAAAATATTCAAATAAGCTGGTCTCACATCACAGGGCATGACCAGTGTATTCCACTATAACATGCAAAGCACCTAAACAGTGGTAGCTCTGACAGTGTGGTGCAAGGGCTAGATTATCGCCTCCATAGTCTGTTGCCTTAAATGTTGATAAGACCACTGTTCAAAAAGCTAACCCAAGATGGTGCTTATCCTATTCCTTCTCTATACGGAATGCCAAGCTCTCTTTAGTTAAAATATTCAGTTCCTTACATTGACATATGCTGGGGAAATAGATAATGGGGGTGTTAGAAAAACTGGCAGTAGGCTAGGAATTCGCAAGAACCTTGCCTCTACTGGTCACAAGGACCATGTATCATACCACTGATTAAATATTGTAGCTCAGTCTAGGGAGGACATTAATTTCTTGTTTCCTGACTCAGTGTAGCTCAACGACATCAACTCCATTGGATTTGATAGAGTTAGTTTAGTCCATGGCAGTGGCCGGTCTCTACAGTATTGGAGATGTGGCTTTGGACAGCACCACACAAGTTGTTAAACGATTTAAAAAATTAGTTCTTAGGTGTGGGCATCGTTGGCAAGGTTGGCATTTATCGTGGTGGGTCCTCCACTTGAACTGTTGCAGTCAGTGTGGTGAAGGTGCTCCCACAATGCTGTTAGGTAGGGATGTCCAGGAATTTGACCCAGCAACGCTAAAGAAATGGTGTTATATGTCCAAGTCAGGATGGTGTGCAACTTGGAGGAGAACTTGATGGTGTTCCTATGTACCTGTTATTCCTTTAGATGGTGGAGGTCACTGGTTTGAGAAGTGCTGCTGAAGAAATGTTGACAAGTTGCTGCAGTGCTTCCTGTAGATCAGAGGTTTGCAACATTTTTGCTTCTGAGGCCCCCTCCCATGTTAAAAAATTCCATGGACACCCTGTAACACAACATAAGTATTTTTTCTGTATAAAAATTAGTTATACAGTTACAATTAAACATATATATTTATTATTATTTTTGTTTTACTTACTTAATGTGAAACAATATACCTTGCCTAAAGAAAGAACGTATTACGTAACCTGAGAACATGTTTATTTCTGCACTTTCAGCATGTAATAAACAAGCACCAACTAGGGATGGGCATGAATGCCAACCTTGCCCACATTCCAAGAATAAAAATATGCTTTAAGAATGTCCCAGCCCTCACCCAATGGTGAGTAAAGCATGATACCCCAACTTTAACTAGTCAAACATATCATCAGATGCCCCAGGTGGGTGAACAAAGGATCAGATACCCCAATCCCTTCTGAAGAAATGTTGCCTGCTGTTCCAGTAGATGTTGACTGAACTGCTGTTTTCCAGTATGTGGACTGTTGCAGTAATTTGCTTTTTGCCTCCTTATAAAGGGACACTTTGAAAAGTCAAATTGTGAACCTGCACCACGTTAAATCCCAATTCTAGGGAGGCACTGCACGATGAGTTTCCGAGTCTGACCTCTTGCCTCACAGGTTATTCGAGCAGCCAACTGCAGATGACTAAATAGTGACCCCAGCACAGTCGGAGTCTGGACAGGGGAAGGCAGAGCCTGTGGCAGAAGCCAGGTCCACGGGGATGGGGTGGGGAGGGCTGGGATGCAACCCGTCCAGTTAACTGTCAACATCACCCCATCCCCCCATCCCCCCATCCTCCAGAGGGGAACTGGGATTTACCTAGAGATCACGGCCTTACTGTCTTCCAGGTGAGTTGCTAGGACTATCCCCACGTGCCTCTGTCTGTCTCCAGGTACATCCTTCACCTCCATGCACTGCTTTATAACGACTCGCCTATTTCAAACATAGAATAATCAAAGAATCGTAGAATAGTACAACACAGAATAAGGCCATTTGGACCATTGTGCTTTTGACGGCCAGTTAATTACAGCCTCCAATTCAGCTCGAATAGCAACGAGATTGAGTCACTGATTGTATTGCCCAGTTCCCTGCCAGAAAGGAGAAATTAACCTCATTTGACCCTCGTCACCCCATAAGCACTCCCCGACAAATGCTGTAAATCCCCCTCCAGTCGGTCCCTTGGGATGTAACTGGGGTTTCTGTTATTTCGGAGAAGCATGACGTGATCAACCCTTCTCCACGATCTAGCGCTCCTGAGCGTAGCAATAGTTGGAACCTAAGCGAACATATGAAGGATTTCCCTTGGCTATGTGACCATTCCTCAAGCAAGGTCTCGGCACCAGTACATGAAGCCGCCATCAGGCTCCAGTCTCCTCCTTAATGAAACCCTATCATCGAGTTTCTTTGTAATCAGCAGCCTGTCCTCAAATGCTACAGCGCACAATAATCGCTCTCCAATACATCTGCAGGAGCCAAAAAGTGTCGGGCTGTTCATTGCTCAGGGCTCCATCCCTGGCACAAGGTGCTTTTAATTTAATATTGCGCTGCTGCTGATAGCTTCCAATCACCGTCCAGTTTCCAGTAACCTCACTATACCGCACGCAAACTGTGGAACTGTGCCTATTTGAGAACGGGTGCAATCATATTTCATTAGGGCAGTTGCGTTTCTGGTCAGTGGTGACCCTCAGCAGGTTGATGGCGGGGAACTCGTTGATGGTAACGCCATTTTTATTTTCAGATTCTAATTCTCAAACTGCTATGAACTCCCATTCTCTGGATTATTAATGCAGGTCTCTGGGTTACTAGTCTATGCTACCATATCCATTTGACACAGAAACAGGGCTGGATTTTAAGGAGGAGGGCGGGTTGGGGGCGAGGTGCTCCGAGGCGGTCCTGCAGACTTTAATGGCAGAGCCTGATTTGCATGCGAGACCTCGGTTTCCCGCCTGCAAACAGGCAGATTAAGGGACTGGCTGGCTGCGGGCGGTAGGCTTTCGGCAGTAGGCCGCACAGAGGAGGAAGGGAGGTGTCAGACCAGGCCGATAAAAGGATGGGGGCTGAGGTTGATCACGATCACGGATCGGGCCATGCCGATAAAAGGATCGTGGGGGAACAGTGGTGTCGGGCAGCAATCGGGGATCGGGCTGGGGCATTAATAGGATCGGGAGGGGGTGGAGTTGGGCAGCGATTTTGGGGGGGTGGGGAAGAGAGGATCGGGGTGGGTGAAGAGAAGATCATGGCCCGCTGTGATATATTCTTATGACATTACTAACAAACACACTATAAGATGGCACCAACAGGAACTGTCATTATGTGACTTTTCCACATGACTCTTTTATTGTATTTACATCAGTTGTTGCATTACCACTAGATGGAGCATAGTCCACTAGGTGGCGCTCTATTACAGCCGCCATCAGAGGATCATGGCTGGCCTGCATCATCGGTGGGGGGGGAGCCCTTGGGGGGTTCAGAGACCTCGTGAGGTGTTCTCCGACAGTGGGGTGTGGGTTTAGGCAGGATCCAGTAGGTAGGTATAAAAGCACTTACCTCCTGGATTCAACAGTCCCTGCCTTGTTGTAACTCCCGGGTTTCACGAATTGTGTAAAACCCGTCCACATGCAGTTAAAACAAAAAGGAGCATAAAAAAGAGGCTTCCAGTCCAATTACAATATTTAAATTAACACCTTGCCTCCTGGGAGCGCATTGGTTCCCCACTCCTGTCCCACCCTTGTTAAAGGGTGGGACAGCGGTGGGTTCAGGTTGGAAATCCCATTTTTAACAATTTAACTACCCCCATGCCCCCAATCCATACATTTTTTTTTTAGGTTAAAACTCCCCCAATAAGAACTGCTGCAGGTGCACCTCACACTCAATATTCATGCATAAAGTGCAACAGAGATGAAGCTGCATGCAATTTCTTTTACATCCATGAAAATCTATCATAAGAACATAAGAAATAGGAGCAGGAGTAGGCCATACGGTCCCTTGAGCCCACTCCTATAATACAATCATGGCTGATCCGATCATGGACTCAAGTCCACTTCCCTGCCCGCTCCCTATAACTCCATATAATTTAAGAAACTGTCTATTTCTGTCTTAAATTTATTCAATGTCCCAGCTTCCACAACTCTCTGAGGCAATTAATTCCACAGATCCACGACCCTCAGAGAAGAAATTTCTCCTCATCTCTGTTTTAAATGGGTGGCCCTTTATTCTAAGATTATGCCCTCTAGTTCTAGTCTCCCCAATCAGTGGAAACATCCTCTCTGCATCCACCTTGTCCAGCCCCCTCATAATCTTATACATTTCGATAAGATGACCTCTCATTCTTCTGAATTCCATTGATTAGAGGCCCAACCTATTCAATCTTTCCTCATAAGTCAACCCCCTTATCTCTGGAATCAACCTAGTGACCTTTCTCTGAACTACCTCCAAAGCAAGTATATCCTTTCGTAAATATGGAAACCAAAACTGCACACTATTCCAGGTATGGCCTCACCAATACCCTGTACAACTATAGCAAGACTTCCCTGCTTTTATACTCCAGCCCCTTTGCAATAAAGGCCAAGATTCCATTGGCCTTCCTGATGACTTGCTGTACCTGCATACTAACCTTTTGTGTTTCATGCACAAGTATCCCCAGGTCCCGCTGTACTGCAGCACTTTGCAATCTTTCTCCATTTAAATAATAACTTGTTCTTTGATTTTTTTCTGCCAAAGTGCATGACCTCACACTTTCCAACATTATAGTCCATCTGCCAAATTTTTGCCCACTCACATTGCTTTTCCTCCCATCTTTGTATCGTCAGCAAACTTGGCTACGTTACACTCAGTCCATTCCTCCAAGTCGTTAATATAGATTGTAAATAGTTGGGGTCCCAGCACTCATCCCTGCGGCACCCCACTAGTTACTGATTGCCAACCCAAGAATGAACCATTTATCCCTACCCTCTGTTTTCTGTTCGTTAGCCAATCCTCTATCCATGCTAATATATTACCCCCAACCCCGTGAACTTTTATCTTGTGCAGTAACCTTTTATGTGGCACCTTGTCACATGCCTTCTGGAAGTCCAAACACATCCACTGGTTCCCCTTTATCCAACCTGTTCGTTACATCCTCAAAGAATTCTAGCAAATTTGTCAAACCTGACTTCCCCTTCATAAATCCATGCTGACTCTGCCTGACCGAATTTTGCTTTTCCAAATGACCTGTTACTGCTTCTTTAATAATGGACTCCAACATCTTCCCAACCACAGATGTTAGGCTAACTGGTCTATAGTTTCTTGCTTTTTGTCTGCCTCCTTTTTTAAATAGGGGCATTACATTTGCAATTTTCCAATCTGCTGGGACCTCCCCAGGATTCAGGGAATTTTGGTAAATTACAACCAATGCATCCACTATCCCTGCTGTTACTCCTCTTAAGACCCTAGGATGCAAGCCATCAGGTCCAGGGGATTTATCTGCCTTTAGTCCCATTATCTTACTGAGTACCACCTCCTTAGTGATTGTGATTGTGTTAAGTTCCTCCCATCCTATAGCCCCTTGGCTATCTACTGTTGGAATATTGTTAGTGACCTCTACCTTAAAGACTGATACAAATATTTGTTCAGAGTTTCTGCCATCTCCATGTTCCCCATGACTAATTCCTCATCCTCTAAGGGACCAACATTTATTCTAGCCACTCTTTTCCTTTTTATATACCTATAGAAACTCTTGCTATCTGTTTTTATATTTTGTGCTAGTTTACTTTCATAGTCTACCCTTTCTTAATCATTTTTTTAATCATTCTTTGTTGGCTTTTAAACGCTTCCCAATCTTCTGTCCTCCCACTAGTTTTGGCCACATTGTATGCCCTTGTTTTTAATTGGATTCTGTCCTTTATTTATTTAGTTAGCCACAGATGGCTATCTTTTCTCTTATGCCTTTTCCTCCTTACTGGAATATATTCTTTTTAAGAGTTGTGTTTAAATGTACACCATGTACATTAAATGTACACCACTGTTTATCAACTGTTTATCAACCGTCCTACACTTTAATCTATTTTCCCAGTCCATTTTAGCCCACTCAGCCCTCATACCTTCATAGTCTTCTTTATTTAAGCTTAGTACGCTGGTTAGAGATCCAACTTTCTCACCCTCCATCTGAATTTGAAATTCAATCATGCTATGATCACTCATTCCGAGGGGATCCTTTACTCGGAGATTGTTTATTAATCCTGTCTCATTACACAGGACCAGATCTATAAGAGCCTGCCCCCTGGTTGGTTCCGTTACATATTGCTCAAGGAACCCGTCCTTTATGCACTCTATGGACCCAAGGTTCCCCAGGAGTTGCTCCTTTTTGGAGCAACTAGTTTTTTGGAGTATCTTAAAAATCACAATTCTCTCCATTTAGTTTGCTCCAGTTTAAGTGAGTTAGTTCAGTTTCTTTTTAGTTCAGTTTTTTTTTCAAAAGGAGATATTACCAGCCACTTTTGGCCATTTAAGCAAGTTTAGCCAGCAAAAAGTTACTCCAAACTATCTTAGGCCAGCTTATGTGTTCACTTTTGTACGCTCAGAAAAACCTTGCGGAGACTTAAGAAATCAGCACAGGTAGCCAGAGATAGCGGGTGGCGGGGGAGAAGGGAAGTCAGAGGATTTTCCAAAGCACTAAACACCTTCACAACAACATTAAAGAAGCATAAGGACATTTAAAACACTAAGCACTAAACAAAGCAATACATTTAAAGCACCAAGCACTAAACAAAGCACAAAAATAAGCATTCAATAACATAAAAAATACAAGGAAGCTGAGAGGACCTGCACCAAGACTGACAAAGCACTAAACTAAGCACAAAAAGTAATAAGCAATTAATTAACAAATAAAAAATAGAAGGAATCCTGCACCTAAAACACCAGGACCAAAGTAATAGGCAATCAATCAATCAATAACAAATAAAAAAATAGAAGTTCTACCTTTTATGTGAAGGGAAGGCAGCGGGCTGAGGGGGGAGGAGAGGGGCGAGAGGAGGAGGGGGCAGGGAGAGAGGGGGGAGAGGAAGAGGAGTGGAGAAGAGGGAAAGGGGGTGGTGAAGTACCCTCTTGATCAAATGGTACAAATCCTCTGAAAGGTCTGGAGCCAGCCTCTTGGACTTCAGTATCCTGAGGATCTTGTTTCCAGTAACAAAACACGCCTGGGTAACACCATGGGAATTCCTTAGGATCACACCAATCTGCAATTGGGGTCAAGCCCTTCTTTGCCAGCTTGTAAATCTGTTCTTTTACATCAGGCACTGTTCCCTCGCAGGTTGCGGCAGGGAGCCCATTTGGCCAGGGCTAGAGACAGCGTGTCTCGGGCTCCTCCCACACAGCCTGCAGAGATTCGGGGGTGAGGAGCTACTGCACATGCGCGCACACTCTAGCGTGCATGTGCAGAGGTCCCAGCACTGTTTTCAGCGCCGGGACCTGGCTCCGCCCCCCACTGGATGTGGTGCGCTATACCGAAGCCGAAGACGTCCTGAGGAGCAGGGAGAATACCTAGGTAAGTTTTAGGCGTGGTTTTTGTTCTAAAAAGTTGGTTCACCTCACGGAGGTGTACCGTTCTAAGCATGGGGGCAAACTTGGGCCCTATGAACTCTTCCTCAAGGCTACCCTGACCAATTTGATTTGTCCAATCAATATGGAGGTTAAAATCACCCATGATTATTGCTGTTCCCTTTTTACAAGCCCCCACTATTTCCTGGTTTATGCTGCGACCAACAGAGTTGCTGCTGTTATGGGGCCTATAGGCTACGTCCACCAGTGACTTTTCCCCTTTATTATTCCTTATCTCCACCCAAACTGTTAAAACATCCTGATCATTTGAGCCAATATCGTTTCTCACTATTGCAGTGATTCCATTCTTTACCAATAGAGCTACCCCACCTCTTTTTCCTTTCTGTCTGTCCTTCCAGATTGTCAAATACCCCTGAATATTTAATTTCCAGTCCTGGTCATCTTGCAACCACGTCTCTGTAATGGCTATCAGATCATACCCATTTGTCTCAATTTGTATCATCAACTCATCTCTTTTGTTACAAATACAATGTGCATTTAGACAAAGTGCCTTTAAATTTGTTTTTTTTGTACCCTTTTTTCCTGCTTGTTTCCTCTCTCCTTCAAACTCAATTTCTTTATTTTTGCTTTCTAATTCCAGCTTTACTCCCCTCCCTACTGAATCTATTTTCAGGTTCCCATCCCCCTGCCAATGTAATTGCCTAGAACTTTGTTGTTTTATGTAGAAGTTCAAGCACAGTGTAAGCTATTTGCTGGAGCATACTTTCAATCGCAAGAAGCTTTTGGATTTTTGGCCTTCCAGTTGATTGCACAAATTCTCTGAGCCTTTTCTGCTCAGAGTAATTTTTGTTGGCCATTTGTCCCTGCTACCGTTATTTTCAATCTGCATTAATATATATAAAAAGTAAAGTTCGCACTGCTCCCACCAGGCAACAGATTAAGAGGGAGGTAGAAAATTGCAGGCTTCCAAGATTCAAATCCCAGAGTTGTGTGCAAGGTAGCAGAAATGCATCAATCTGTGTGGCTCTGCTTGTACAGAAGAAATTAAAATTAAATGTAAAATTCTACATTCCTCATAGTTGGAGAATTAAGGGCTATGCAAATGTGTCTACTCCCATTATCTAACCTCTTCACTTTTATATTCTAGATCATAGAGGAAGAAAATGAGGCCTTGCTGGCTGCTCTCACTGAGACACTGGACGACATCCAAGTAGATGATGTGAGCCTGTCTGCGTTCAAGGAACTTACAGATGGAGTTGTGACTGATTCGTTGGAAGCTGCCTCTTTATCAACACCAGATGGCAGTCCTCCCACCACAAAGCCTGATGAACCATCTCTAGTAAGAATCCTTCCTACTGTTTAAAAGGAATTGGATGAGCCTCTGGCTACCCGCTGCATGGGTATAATGTAGGCAAAATAAGGTCTGAATTTTTTTAATTTTCAGGTTTAAAAATAGCAAGATAAGCTAGTTTTTTTGTTTCCTGTAAAATTGCATGTAGTATTAATCACATCTATTATTAAAATAGATTGCTGAAATCAAAAATGCATGAATAGAATAAGATATAAAATATATGCCTTTCATTTAAAAATGTTACAACCAACTGCAACATTTTCATTAAATAAACTTTCAGCTGACAAGCCTGTTCTATCCCTCCAATTACCACCAATGCTTCACCATAAACAACTAAGACAAAGTGAATTTGGAATAAGATGGTTAGTTCTCCCTCCTTTCCACCCGCCCGCCCTCCCCTCCATTGAAGGAGAAAAGTGGTCTCTTTAGCCTCCATGCCCAGGACTGACAAAACTCACTGCAACTGCACCTGGTATATTTGACTGGAAGGCTACCACGGAACACAAACAGGTCAATCTGGTACAATTTGGTGGGAGGCCATTTTCATAATCACCACATTATCCTTCCTCTCCCTGCCCTCTATATCCTAATATTTTAATTAAATATTAATCTATCGGCCAGAAGTAGAACATAACATATCTCAGTAATTAATTCAAGTATACTATTATGGTAGGTTCAGTAGATTGAAAAAGTATAGTTAATCTTGTTAATGGTTTTATTTTAACATTTAACATCAAAGTAGCCAAGATCATACATTTGACCATGCTTGGACCCAAGATTCATGTACATTCTCTTTGTATTATGCCATGTATAGCTCTCCCCTAAATTTATTTTTAATTAGGAAAATGTGACCATTCAGTTTTATTTTGCCGGTGTGAATTTTTGTGCCAACTTTGTTATACCAGAAATAACTTGTAAAAAAAAATATATATATCTAAAGTATGCTTTTATTGAATAAATCGTGTGGATATTTAAAAAAAAAGAATCCTGGCCAATGAGTCAGAATTTTTAAACAATTGGTGGATGCAGCAAATAGTAACTACCTGGGAATAATGACAATGCAATAGTCTAATCAGAGGATTCAGGTGATGCTATTAATCATTATGTCAACGCATGGGCAGTTTATAATCTGTCATCTGAAACGTGAGATTAGATTATAGTTTTGATATTGCTCCCTAGTGTCTGTTATTATTTATAATATATACTGTTTCAATTTTATTCTGTTTTTGGTCAGGTTTTGTGTCAGCAGCAGCTGTCAATACAGACGCCAACTGTCAGTGTGTTTCGTGTCTTTGATGTGCTTTGACGTTCATACGAGAGGATTAGCGATTATACCGTCATTACTGCAGGTTTATTAAGACATACTCTGCAGTCAATCTCTGTCCAGTATATATTATAAAGATCTAACACCAAGAAAGTTTGACATACTATAATATACACTTCTATTGTTTTTTTGTTTATAAATGAAATTTATGTTAAACTTGTGATATAATATTTTGGCATATACTTTTTGATAGTTAAGGAAACTTCTTCTGGCTCCACAAAACGTGCAGTTAAACTATGAACGGCAAAAGGGAAGCAGCACGACACGCCATGCATCCAGTAACCACAAGTCAAAATCACATCGTCCTTCTATCAAGGTATTCACCAAGAATGTTACACATTTCATTGTTTGTTATAAATATAACCAATATATGGTTTGCACTGTAGAGTAATTATTTAAGTCTTTTCATGAGTTACATTAAATATTCAGTTAATGCTAATGTAAAGGCTAATGGCTTATCAGTGCTATCTCTCTGTATAAAATGGTAGGATTTTATTTGTCATTAATTTAATTCAGCATTTTAGAGGGAAATCACAGAGGTGAATACCAGCACAACTATTTTACTGAAGAGGTTGTAATACGAAGCTTCCTTTGATGGCTCAGTTGGATAGAATATTGACTAATTGATGTGTTGCAGAGCTGTACAAAACCAGGAAGGTCCCAGGTTTGATTTCTGGTCTGATTGTAGCCAGGGCAATGATGTGGATGCTGTCTCAGTGCCAGTGGGTTAGGGAGTGAAAAAGTCTGCCAGGATTCCTACTCTACTGCTTTCTAATGACACCTGCTGAATATGTGTGCATGAGTGGACATTGGGTGAGGACAAGCTATGAAGGCCCCATAGCCTGCTGACTCGTCATGGCTATGTTCACACATGAAGAATCGCCATGTAGGTGAGCTACCAGGTGGCTGTTGATGTCTTTGAAACTGTGTGCCGTTGCATCACCAACTTTGAACAGTGGAGAAAATTTTATGGGGAAACAGAAAATGTATAAAGACTCAAGTTTTAATGAATTTATTTGTTTTACTTGTATTGTACTCTGTAATCCTTTCTTTGTTTTGTTAAAAAAGGTGGAAGGCCCACAGGGCAGTAAGCCACACAGTACCTGTCAGCGCCAGCATCGATCTTTCACCGAGTTACATAAACACCTGACTTCAACTACCTGCCCTCCCCCGTTTAAAACAGATGATTCCAAACTCACTAATAAAGACCAAAGCAGTCCAGTGTGGACTTCACAGTATCATCAGTCACATCACCAGCAAGGTGAGAGTGAAGACGATGGTGATGTTGATGATGATTGTGTTAATGATGGTGCTAACAAAGAATTGGATTGCTTCAATGATGGGAATGGGGAACACAAACAAGGACGCAGCATTCTGCAAAATGGCGCATCTTGCATTGCACCCATTAAGTCTGAAGATGTGGTTGCATCAGCAAAGGGCAATTGGACTAAAAACTCACAGTTTACCACAGAAGCAGAATTGCATTCAGTAGTTGAGCTTATTAAGTATATGCACACCTATTGTCTTCCGCCTAGGAAATACGCGCTAGACATGACCCAACAGGGTGGTAGCTGTGATGGCAGTTATAAAAAGCAAAAAACTGACTGCTCTCTGCAGAGGCTCACACACACCAGTTTAGAAAAACAGAAACTGTCAAATTCCTTAAAGTTAAATGTCAGTCCAGGGCAGGGGAGGAGCACTCCAGACTCGTGCAAGTGGAATATAAGAAAGCATTCCAAAAGTTCCATACTGAGGGAGCTATTGGAAAAAAATATTGCTCTAGATGTGAGCAAGCCTTATAGACTTCACAATCCTTTATATCCTGTACTTGTTTACACTCACTCATCTGGTAAAGGCCAGACTGTTCTGCCTCAGGTAGTGTCCAAGCATGAAGATGATGGTACTTATTGTACTGAAACCATCAACCGTACACTGGAAAAGGACAGAAAGAAATGCAGTAAGAACAAGGCTGCTAAAATAGGGAATGCAGCAAGGAAACGGGAAAATACATGCCTTACGGTTCGACGCTCATTGAGATTGAACCCTCAGGTTAGTGAGGTCTTGAGCTACGGTTTAGAGTCAGCTTCAGATGGGAATATAACTAGAGTAGATTTGGAGAGAATGCCAAAGCAGTCTGGGCCACTGAATGTGCAGTTGAGGTTTCAGGAGGAGGAGGAACAGGTAACAGAAATTGAGCTAGATTGTTCTGGACAACAACTCTGTGACAGTGGTGCACACATTGTGCCAGATGACCAGCGACATCTGCAATCCTATAATCGAGTGAAATGGACTGAGGAGAACAACAATGAAGAAAGCTCGTTTACTCCTGAACTTCCTACAATTTCCATGGTTCCATTCTCTAATATAGTTGAGGACCACCAAGCCTTCACTGCCCAGGACTTCCCATTAAATGAAAACAAGATGCAAGAAACCAAGACTAGCAGAAAGCTAGGTAATCCTGTTCAGCCTATCTGCTTCATTCTTTTTTTAATAATTACACAAAACTATGCCCCTGAGCCACTTTAAAAGTTTATTATGGCATTCTTGCAGTCTTTTGGAAAATTACATTCATTTTCATTAATTCAGAAAGTTAACTCCTGTAACCATTTTCAGGCACTGTTTGTTCTCACTACTTTATCACCTTTTTGAGGAGACATTTCTCTGCTGCTTATGTCTTACAATAATCCGATTTGCTTTTGCCTTGTTTTTTCCCTCACTTTCTGCAGTGAGAAGAGAGAATATTCTTCAGCTACCAAGAGATGGCATCTTATTTCAAGATGTTAATTCGTTACATCCTTTAACACTTAACTGAAACGGTTGGGATTATAAAAAAAACTACTATTCTCTGTTAATACTGTAATTTTTTTAAGAGTTACTCAGTATAGCAGTACTGGAGGTTTTAATCACATTTTACATTTTGCACCTATTTGAGTATAAACATTAAGATCAGCAACATCTTGAATTGGCCTTCTCTCCATCCCCAGGTTTCTATGTCTCCCTGCTTGAAATTCCTCCAGTACTGGCTTTTACTCTTTAAATTGAAAGAAACTATTTTTTAATTCTTTATCTGTAAGGTTGCTTCACATTGATAAAGTACTAACTGATCAATGCCAATCTCAATAGAAACCAGAGCAGAACAGTTTAGAAACCCTGTTCCTGTTTGTCTATGGCGCCAATACAGTGTTTTAGGTAACAGATGGGATAACTTCAGTGTGTCCATTTACACTGGAACATACAGTTAGCTAAATCCAGAAGTTTGAAGAACAGAAATACACAAAAATCAGATAGAAAAGTAGTGTACCTCTTGTTGGGGCACAGCTTACAGTATAACTTAAGATGTGATGCTGGCAGCCATTTTAAATGTTGTTGGTGGAAACCCTCACATCGTTCTATTTACCCATTCATTGTTTGAAAATGATGCGAAAACAGAAGTTTTAGGTAGCTCCTATTTTAAAATAAGCAGCACTTGATCACATGTAGGCCTGACAATGCAAAAGTGCATGTTAGGAAGTTTATACCAGTAATAAACCATCTATACACATAAAGCACCAGCATCCAGAGGGTGAATTGTTATGCCAGTTTTACAGTAGTATAGTTTGATCAAGATTATGATAGATATGTACTAGGACAAAGTCGCCTGTATAAAAGGGACAATGCCAAGTCAGACTATTGTTTTCCAATACACCTTTGCTTATATCGCCCTTCAAAAATTATTCATCCTTTACAGCTGCGGAACAATTAGGAACTGTAATTTTTTTTGCTACATCTGAATGATTTTAATTGGTTTATAGTCTCATTTCTGTCCAAGTTCAAAGGCTTGTTTACATCCTGTCTTCAAAACTTATCTATTTCCTTTCTTCTATTCTGTGTTGTTTGTGTTTGTATTAAAGCTGTGCATTTTAAATATGTGCTAACACATACTTCAAGGTCAAAAATTGTTATTATTTATTAAATGTCTTGAAAGTCTCTAATAACTAATACTCAAATGATGTGCAGCATATTTCAGAATAGCAACAGGTTACTCTGTATAATTGACATTTTATAAACATTTTATTTTTTGCAGCCAAACCTACAAGCTTGTTACTGAGTCCAGAGTCTGAAAGGTAGGTGAAACACATATAGTCAGGATTCAGCAGATGCAAAAGACAATCTGGCTATTAAACTTTGCATTCTTAGAGTAGCTAACACTGCAATCTTGATTAGATCTCCACCATTTACAAGGCAATATTTTGTACTTTATTCGGTATATTTAATATGTAACTTTGAGTATAGCATAGTTTCATTGATCTTGTATTTCTTATTTTCAGTGACTCCAAAGATTCTCCTCTTGAGAACAAACCCTTTGAACAAACACTGAGCGTAGAACTGTGTGGAACTGCTGGTAAGCACATAATCTTAATACTGATAAGCATTGTGTTGCCCTCAGACTAGTTCAGACGGGAGAAGAATTTTATAATAGATTGAAATGTCTTTATTGGCACTTGTTTTCAGCCAAGAAAAATACAATTTCTAGATAGTTTTCAAAATAATTCAAATTAAAGACATGTTTTTATATTCATAGAAATGTTCCAGTCCATAGAGGTGGTTAAATATCTGATGGTTGGACAAAATATTAATGTGTGTGGAAATAGTGCTGCAATTTCTTTATCCTTCTAGCGTCTACTGATGTTTCAAAGTAAATATCTCAATTCTTTAGTTAAATACTTCAACTTTCTTTTTCCTTTTTAAATTATTTTTCTGAATCTGCATTTATAGGGATGGGAGTGTGAAGGTGTGACCTAAGATCATAGCCATGGTAGAATTATTAGATTGCATAGACATGGCATTTTTCAAAAATAACTGTTCTTTTGACTTTAAAAAGAAATAGAAAAATATAAGTCATCGGAAACAGAAAAAATAAATAAGTGGTCCACATGAGTAAACATATTAAACACATCAATAGACAGAGTGGATATACTTCCAGCTGATGCACCTGGTTTAGGTCACCCCAATATGCACGTTCCACCCATTACCTAATGAGCTAGATGCATACAAGATTCCGTGAACTCGCCCTGTAAATAGGATTATTTAAAAGTAAAATTACTATGGAAGAGCAATCTAGAGGTACTGGTAAATATCTCACCTTTAAATGAAATATAATGTTGATTTGTTTTAAAAGTTGTAATTTTAGAAAATGAACCTTTAAGTTTGCTCTGATCTAGTGAGCTGTGATTAGAAATTTGAAGATAACAAGTGAGCATTTTTTGTAAGGTTATTCAATTGAAAATAAAATCAGAGTGGGTAAACATCACTTTACTTGTGCTCCTGATTCACAAGCTGTGGAAACTCATTGCTATACATATTTCTGAACGTTTGCATGACTGTAGACAGTGAACATTTTTAAATGACAAACTTCAGAGGTTTAGCAAATGTAGTTCCTTCGTACATCTACTGAAACTGTTTTAGGCTGAAGTGGTTAACTTTAGAAATTTCTGATTTATTTTAACTACCAACGTCATGCTTACTGAGAAAAGGATAACAGTTTAAGATGAGCCAGTCTAACACCACTCCTTTCATAGTTTTGTCAGGTCTGTAATGCATTTGTGCTGTGAACAGAATATTAGCACATAGACTGTGTGTACTTTATCTGCCGACACAGGTGGAATATTAGATTTGTGGTGTGGTGCCAGTTCACTGTGACTCAAGGCTTTTAAGTTATTTTATTTGGTGTTACTTTGCGTTTTCCAATAAATATGAATAAGATAACGTAAATAGATTTCTGATGTGCTTTCACATCTGAGAGACATAATTCCAGAGGGGCACTAGGGAATAGCCCCAAACAGTGCGTCACATATACCCAAAAAATTATGAAATATGAGAACGTAAAAGCCGGGAATTTTTTTCTCAGACCCATATTTTACATTGGAGCATTGTACAGCATAATGGCTGTGCCTATTTAAAAGGTTTAAAGCACCTATATACTGTATTAATACTGTCAAACCCACTCCTTTATGCCACACAAAATAATGACAATTATTTTATAATAATGAGTCTCAATA
The DNA here is from genome assembly GCF_044704955.1 of Pristiophorus japonicus. Lineage (NCBI taxonomy): Eukaryota > Metazoa > Chordata > Chondrichthyes > Pristiophoridae > Pristiophorus > Pristiophorus japonicus. The sequence goes on along the minus strand of NC_091980.1, from coordinate 98,893,954 downwards.
TTAGATATTTCTTTTTCTAGGACTTACACCTCCAACTACTCCACCACACAAAACTACTCGAGATGATCCTTTCAAGACAGTAATAAAGATAGAGTCATCTGTTGACAACACAATTAACCAATTACCATCAAAGAATCATTGGAGTTCTTTGTCAAAAAGTCTTGTTAATAAACACCCTGAGCAAACTGAGCTTTATGCTTACCTTAGCAAAGCCACAGTCACCCCTGTTCAAATGGAAGGCAAAAAAGTTAAAAGGTCATATACCAGATGCTTTGGTGATCATGACTACTGTCAACTGTACAGGTCAGAGACTGAAACTGAAAGAAACATTCTGAGACTTTATGAACTTCCAAACTCCAGTGGCCAACAGAATGTAAAGGAAAAGCATGACCATTATTCACTTTTCAGCGAAAAGAGACAGAAGCTGTCTCCTATTCCAAATCATGGACCTAATAATGAACAAGTGGAGATGAGCAAAGAGCTTCTAGTTCAAAGCAGCAATAAGAAACCAATGAGAGACCAAGAGATAAGAGCCAAATTATTCAAGCACTTTGGTTACCCAGAAGAAGCCATCACTGATGAGGAGAAGCAAAATATGCTTGCCGACAATGATTGTGATCCTAATAAATGCTGCTATCATTCAGATGCAAAGCTACAAACTGGGGTGAAGAAGCCAGACACTGGTTTTCGGGCTTTGTCAGCACCCATTTCCTTGCATAAAAATCCCCAGTCACTGCCAAAGCACCCTTTGCATCCTCAAGAACATCAATTAGGCAGGGACAGAGCAAGGTCCTGCTCTAATCAACAGCATAAAACAACTTCTGGATCTTCACACACACAATCCAGGTCTCCAGTGAAAAGAGAATCTGCCAGGTAGGACATTCCGCATTTTCACTTTATAAAGTTTGCAGCAAGAACAGGTCATTCAGCTCATCAAGCACATTGTATCATGGAGCTTCTGACCCACTACCACCTGTTGATCTCCAACTTTAAGGAACACTAAGGGGGAGTGGCCTGTTTGGGGTGGCCGCTGTTGTCGTGGAGTGGGGTAACCTCTACTGCAGTGGGAAATTTAAAGTGCCGAATTCTCCCAGCTGCTAGCAGCAGTACCTGGGAGAGTCATACCCCATTCTGAGAGATTTCCGAGCAATCCAGGAGGGTTGGTAACCCATATTCCATATCGGAAAGTCACAATCCCCATCATCATGTGATTGACATTCAGGGTTATGTGTGTTGCCATTTGATACTAATTTGTCATTTGAAAAAGAAGTTCCAGTGGTTGCTTGTGAGAGGCAAAAACCACTGCATGTAAGCCATTGTATTATAGAATTTTACAGTTTAGATAAAGGGCATTAAGCCCATAAAGCCTGCCACAGCTCTCAAAGTGCTATCCACAGCCCCATTCCCCTGCACTACTTCCATACTGTTGACATTTTATTTCAAAATTTAAGCCTCTTCTATTTCGAAAGCAATTATGGATTCTGCTTCCACCACTATTTTGTAACATTTCCCTTCTTTTGCCGATGATAAATTTATGCCTTCTGGTTATCAATTCACCAACCAGTGGAAATAGTTTTTCCCTAATTTAACTTATCAAAACATCTCTACTAGATCTCCTCTTAACATTAATGCCCCATGTTTGTCTTTTTAAACTGAATATTCCACTATTCCTGTTGTATGCTTTAGTTTGGACGACCGATGTGGGAGGTTTAAAAAAAAATTAAAAAAAAAAAAAATTCTATCAGGCTCTCTTCTAAAAATCAAACATTTACCCAAGAATTATATAATTAAGCATTCTGATTGTCAAGTTAAGATATTCAAACCCAAATAAAGCCAGTAAAACACGGAAATGTCAAGATTAGCATATTGCAGTTCTGGCGTGATGTGCACAGCCACTTTCTCTGTTTGAGGTAGCGAGCATTTCATTTTTCTATACTGATGGGAAAACACAGCACCTTCAGTTACATGACGCATGATTAACTGAAGTTCCATGGATGAGGTTGTCCTGATGATTCAGCTAATGATGCGCACCAACATCTGTTAGCATTAGACTTTGTGAGACAGTTACAAACTTTTATTGACGATAGGTATTTTATTTGTTCCTTCCAAAAGAGTTAGCTGTTTATACCCAAAGTTTTCTCATTATGATCATTCTGTTTCATTCTTGAGTCAATAAAGCACGTATTTCTTCACTGCTAATTTCACCAACCTTTTTTGGCCCAAATTCAGAAAAAATAAAATTCAAAAATCACAAGGCTTAAATATGATCTATTTGAACACCTGTTTGATTTTTATCCTGTCTGTTTCTGTTTTTATGATATTGTTTGTTTAATGATCTTCAGTGATATTATTGGAACCTGGTTTCGAGGATTTACTGATCCAATAGTGTAATGGAGCTAATATCAGCAGTTAACACAATGGAGAGAACTTAGGAGTCATTTGCGCCTCCTGTTAGTGCCTCCAATTTTGCGACCAGGCGCGACACCGCTAATGACCATCCCTTTAATTCAGGGAAGAGCCCCTCCTACGCAGCAGCGCAATGTAGCCAGTGCATAGCGTGGTTCAGCCGTGCGCCCCGCCTACGAGCTGTGCACCCCGCTCCTGCCCCAGAAAAGAAATGGAGTGCTTGATTTAGTGCTCCACTTCCTTTCGGGGCCGGTAACCCCAATTTAACGCGAGAGGCGAGACTTCTGTGCCTGGCGCAAAGTCTTGCACCTTGCCAATGTTACCGCCCCCAAACAAGGCTGTACTGAATTTCTAGGCCAATGTATTCCACTTCCAGCAAAACATGGCTTGTCTATAGATAATCATATAAATTAGATGAACCATATCCAACTCAACTAAATATGACAAACTGTATATTTTTGTTTGGCTTGTCTAGACAAACCTTGTGCTTCATATTTCTCTCCACACTCTCAGACTCTCCCTATTCTCTGATGCTTCTGTCTCTTTCTCTGGTGCTCTGTTCTCGTGGTCAACTCCTGTTGTCTGGATCTTTGCACCCTTGACCTCTACCAGTTGTGCTGCTCCTCTCTCTAAGTCTGCCTGTACTCCTTTAGTCTCCCTGATTTCTGGTGCTCCATTCTGTGGCACCAATTTTTCCTCTTCAGAGCCCCAACAGGTGCAGTGCCTTTGGAGGTGTATTGCGTATGTGAATAGAGGAGTACAGTCTATTTTCCTGGTCCAGGCGCTTTGCACGGCCCAGATAGAAGTCCATGCCAGTCTGTGGCAGTACCTTGCGCTGGGAACTGTGGGCAGAGACATGGTCATTGCTGCAGGCCTGAGGGACCTTTACCTGTACTTCTCACCCCAGCATCGAGGCTTTCTGGCTGCTGCTGGGGTCCTGAACTTTGTGCAGAAGGTGAGAGAGAAATCTCACTGTACTTTGACTGTCCTAATGCTCCTTGATGCTTCCTTCTGTCTTCGGGCTGTCCTCTGGTCTGTGGAGGGTCCTGATACAAGACCCACCACCAGGTTTCTTCGGGTTCCCCTTTTTTTTGGGTGCTCCATGGGAAAAGGCAGAGGAAAGTGAGGCAGAAAGCCGGACCTCCAATCGCCCCTTCAATACCAACCTTATGCTCGGCCTGTGCCTACTGTAGGCATTGGCCCAGGGCTGTCAATCCAGGGAATCATGGAGCAATGTTGAGGTGTGGAGATGCAGGGCTGTGCAGAGGAAGAGCTGATACAATGCTTTTCCATTCGCATTTACTCTTCACTTACTCTGGGAATTGGTTGTTGTCCAGGAACAACAGTCTTTTTCAGCTCTCTAATTCTTCGTGCTCTCATAATCCAGGCTCTCAGTCTCTCCTCACACGCTGATGTTCTGCTCGCGGTTTTCCCAATCTTTGACGTTCTATGCTGCTGGATATTCTACGTTGTTAGGGGCCGAAATTGCCCTCCGCCCCAAATGGGGCTCAATTACCGCTTTTTAATGTTTTTCTCTGCTCCAATCCATGGGGCGGAGCCTTGACCGATATTGAGCACTTTAATGTTTTTTGCAGCGTGGCGGTGTTCCGGGCGGCTGCGGGGTGGAAGTGCCATTCTGTCGGGTCGGCCTCCGCTCCGAGTCATCAGCGGTCATGACATCAGCGAGATGCGGGTGTGACGCATCGCGCTGACGTGTAGCAATGTCCCTCCCATTCAGTTAAAGGAGAGGGCCACTGTGAACTCTGCCTATATTTTAGTTATGTCCACTGGGCCACCAGGGAGGGTTTCGGCTGGGCCAGCGGCCTGGCGCCCAAGAGGGGGGGCCGGGCTGTCTGTTAGCAGCCCGGCCGAACCTGTGGCAACCATTGTTGGGCCAACCTCAGAGTTGGCCGACAATTAAAATAAAATGGAGGCGCCAACAGAGCGCCCTCCCCTTTAAGGGTGGACGCACCACCCAGGCACACACAGCTTCCCGCGGGGGACAGCTGTCAGTGGCACCGACCAACGGCCGCTCTGCTCTCGTGGGGTAATTTTCCACGGGGGTCAGAAAGGGGTTCCCCACTGGTAGGTATGGGGCCTCCGCCGGTCGGTGTGGGCGGGGCGGGAACATGGGCAGTGCAGAAGCTACTCCCGACATGGGGGCAATTTAAGACAGGTCAGCCCATCCGTCTGCCCCTGGTCGGTAAGGTCTATCCGCTCCATTCCCGAGAGGGAAGCAATTTCGGCCCATTAGTCTTTTTCCGCTTGCTGGCACTGCACTCTTGGGGCTCAAACTTGGTCAATGTCAAGGCCCACCAGAGTGCCACGCAAAGTACCTGGCGGTACTTTGCCAGGAAGATTCCTCAAAGATCTGCCAGTACTGCCCGACGGTAATAAAACAACTTGCACTGTGAATCTGGGCGGCTGCGGGCAGGAGCTCCCAATCTCAGCGGCAAATGCAACCCTCGCCAAAATGCCGCTGAGGACTGAGTCGAGCCCGGGGGGGTGTGGAGCAAGTAAAAGTAAAAATTTACACAAGAAAATAACTCCACTGGAAAACCTTCAGGGGACCCCATCCACCTAAATCACTGAAAGAAAAATAAATTAAAGAAGTTCACTAAACTTTTTTTGCTGATCTTCTTACATACCATTGGGGTTAGACCTGCCTTTGTGCAGCGGTCCTTCCCCCTGCTGCCTCCGACTCCCGCCCGCAACAAACTGGCAGCCTGATGGGCGGGAGGTCACTTACGCACCTTGCGCGCTAGCAGCCATCAGCGGGCGGTTCCCAGCGGTCCTCCTCTCCTGCCAGCGGGAGGCCTAGAGGAAAATGGCACCGAGGGAAGACCACCAAGTTCGGGCCCACTGTCTTGATTTTTCTCCTCTCATGCTCTCCTCCCTGACTCGACTCTCTGACATTCTGCAATTGGTCTCTCCAAATATCATTTGATTTATTGACTTTTAGAAACAATTATGATGGTGATTACTTAAATAAAATGTAAGTTTTATTTGGCTGATTTTGTTTTATTACTATTATGAGCACAGTGGGTGCTTGTCATATAAACTCACATTTCTGTTTAGTTGCAACTAACTGCCATTCTGGCATTCGCCTTTCTTGGGTTGAAGCCTGATTTCAGTGCATCAAGCCATAAATGAGGCATTAGTACAGTAAATATAGAATCAGTCATTACCATCCAGGAGAGCAGATTAGATCATGTTGCATTTTTTATTATGCCATTTGTTGATCTTCTATGGTGTTGCACATGGGGTGACAAGCCCTGATGCAATGTTCATGTCAAGACAAGGTTAGCGGTCAGCTGGATAATTGAACCAAGGTGAGGGAGGAAGGAGGAGACAGATGGGCACGGGGATGGAGTGAAAAAGAGAAGGGGAAAGGAGGAGGGCGGAGAGGTAGAGATGAGGCGAGAGGATAACAGTGGAAACGATGGAGGAGCATGGGTGAGTGGAACAGGGGTCCATAAAAGAGAGTGGTGGGAATAAGGGAAGATACAACATTGGAGGACCTCAAAATAGATGCCATCAAGGAATATCTGGACTCTCCCTCAACTGCCTTGTATGAGCGTTCATGTGTGTGTGGGGGGGCGCTTTAAAGCTCACTAATGGTGCCTCTGAGGCAATAGTGACAGTGAGGAAATGGAATTTAATCTTAGGTGACAGCAATTTATCATTGTAACTGCCTATCACTGCACCACCTACAAATTTAACAAGTATTATAGATATTTAAGATGAAAAACCTATAGGGATCATTTGGGCTTTTCAATGCATTTTGAAATATAATATTGTAAACCACCTATTATTTTTAATATATAATAAATGTCACGCCCAACTGAAAAGTGATGACATGTTTTTATGTAACAAAGTTTATCAAATCACCTGGTCCAGACTTTACAACATTTTGTTTTTCTAATTTTCTTCCTTTCTCTCTTAAAGGCTCTGACTCTTGCTGGGGTACAGTCCCAAATATGTCCTTTGTATGTGAGTTTAGACAGTGGCTGTTATCAGGTTATTCAACCATGGAGGGCATTATAGTTAAACCCGATTCTATCCTCACCTAGGGCCCAACATTGGCCATGACTTGCATCAATTTTTTTGGAGTAAATTGTTTTTTCTGGCATAAGTTAGAAAATGCCATTTTCCCCCCAAAATTTGCTCCAGAGTAAGTCAGTTAGGTATGATTTTTTTTTTAGGTCAGTTTTTTTTTCAAAAGGGGGCGTTCCCAGACACTTACGACAGTTTTGGCCATTTATGCCACTTTGGCCAGCAAAAACTTACTCCAAATCAACTTAGGTCAGCGAATGTGGCCAGCTCTGAAAAACCTTGCGGGCAGTTAAGAAAAAGCAGTGCACATTCAGCAGACATTAGGGCAGGGATAGGGGAGGGAAGGGAACTGGAGAGGACTTCAACAACCAAGCAGCAAACATTAAGGAAAAGCTCAAACCATTAAAATACAATAAAAAAAGAAGTAAATTCTACCTTATCTTTAAAGTCTGCCTGGGAAAGGCAGCGGACCGGCCTGTGCTTGAGGCCATTCGGCCTGGGATAGGGGAGGGAAGACGTGCACCAGAGAAGTCACAGTTCCTGGGTGTGGAAGTCTCGGTGGGGGCACCGAGCGACCGGAGAAATCACAGCTCATAGGTCTGGAAGTCTCATCTCTTCCCCCCCACCCACCACCCAAAACTCTCCTCCTCCCCCCCCCGCCCCGACAAAAACTCTCCTCCTCCCCCCAAAAACTCTCCTCCTCTCTCCCGCCCCCACAAAAACTCTCCTCCTCCTCCCCCAAAACTCTCCTCTTCTCCCCCCCAAAAAAGAACTCTCCTCCTCCCCCCCCAAAACTCTCCTCCTCCCCCCCCAAAACTCTTCCCCTCCCAAAACTCTTCCCCTCCCCCCCCAAAAACTCTCCTCCCCCCACCAAAAACTACTCTCCTCCCCCCACCAAAAACTACTCTCCTCCCCCCTCCCCCGCAATCAAAAGTTTCAAGCACAGCCACAAAAGCACAGTCACTAAATAAATAATAAAAGCAAAGTCCTTACCTACCCAGGAACTCAGCGGGCCAGCCGGCCGGCCGGTGCGGGTGTCCACTCGGCCGGCGATAGGGTGTGGCGAGATCGGGCATCCCTTCGGCCTGGGATAGGGACTGCGAGCATCGGGTCCTGCTCACAGCCCACAGGACATGCTGGGAGGGCAGGAGCATGCGCACAGCCCTCACTGAGCATGCGCGCAGGTACCAGCAGTGCTTTCTGTGCTGGCCTGTTGCTCCGCCCCCTCCTTCAGCCTCCACGCCACGACTCCGGAGAGTCCGAAGAGCAGCCAGGATGGGGTCCCTTTTTTCTGGCGCCCTTTCCAGCGCGCAAAGTCGGTGTGCTTCAGGTCAGTGCGCTGAGAAAAGGGGTTGGGCAATGTTGGGCCCCTAATGTCTGGATACACACACTTTGCTCCAGTGTTCAAGAGCAGGAACAAAGGCTGATTCCTACCCCCACCCTAGCACTCCTGAAGCCAAATGTAGTAATCACTTGTGCTCTGTCTGACATTAGCTGCAAACCATGCATCAAACCATGCATCAAACCATGATAGTCTGTGTGTCTTTAACCACAGGCCATTGGGGGAGCCCTTGCATGATTTTCTTACCTACTTTTGTGTAAACTATACAATACTATTACCATTTGTGCTGGTGCGGTTAAGTCCCTTAGTTTGTCACCCTGTGGGATAGATTATATCGTAGATGCACTATGTTTAATAAACAGATTTAGTATCATAGAAATTACAGCTGTAGAACAAGGCAATTCAGCCCTTTGCATCTGTGCCATTACCAGTTCAATAGCCGGAGCTAACTACTCCTTTCAAGATTTATCACTGATATGAGTTTTATTTAAGTAGGAGTTTTAAAAATAAAGATTTTAAACATATTATCGATTTCTGAAAATTCCACAGAAATGGCAGTCATGACAAATATTCATACGAGAAGCAAATTTGGAAGGAAAAGAACTTTGAAAAAGTGAACCAAAGGGACAAAAGGAATAAAGCCATGGTAAGTACTGTATAGAGTGCATGGAAGCTTAAAATTGATCTGTTCTTATGCATTTAGTTTGAATGTGGGCTGGAGGGTGCTTTAAAGCTCCCACTATTACTACTGATCAAAGTAAAATAACTTTATTCACTAATAGTCACGAAGACTGATTGGGCCAGACTTTCCTCTGCTATGCTGCCTGAAAACAAAACAGGTGAGAACATAATACAAAAGGCAGGAAAATCAGGTGACAAGACCTACCATCAGGTTCCTATTCTAGCCTCAGTTCACTTTCTCCTAGACCTAACCAGAAAGCCCTCTAGCTATCTCTTCCCAGCCTGCCAATTTCCCTGCTTTATACTGCCTGTACCACTGATTCTCCCCCCCAAAAAAAAATTTCCGGGCCTGCCCAAGGTCTAAAATAAAATTACCCCTGAATCTTCGGTACTTTTCTGCCCCATTCAACTTGGCTCCTCCTCTTCAGATGGCTGGTGTAGGCCTGCTGCGGCACCATCCCAATCTTTCTGCTAGGCACTGGCAAGCTCCCTCTTGGTGACTGGGATCCCCGGGAGCCCGCCATGCATTATTAATGACCTCCGACCCACCCAGGAAAATGGTTTGGTACTCTGGCCGGGTTGGGGGACTAACCAGAAATCCTGCCCTGCCTCAATACCGCCAATGGGACAAGAATCCAGCCCATCATCTCTGAAGACAATTTGAATTTGGACCCTTAAGTCTCAGCCCTGCTACAATTTCCTGTCACAGGTTTATTTCGAGCACAAACAGGATCACTCTATGGAACTCACCATAACCTTTTCATCTACATCTGAATGAGAGAATAAGAAATTCCAAATTCACATTTATTTGAATCTTTTTTTAAAAAAGATTGATCTTAGTGATTACAGAAATCTGACCTAGCATTATATAATGATTAGTGTTACAAGAAATTGAAACATGACTATTTATAGATTCCGATTTTCCCAAATGTGCTCAGCCCATCTCTGAGTTGCATTAGGGTTACTACCATTGATTAAGTCAAGATTACTATGTCTACTAATAACGAAACTCTTGCCCGAGTAGGATTTGTGCTTGGGTCTCTAGCGTTTCAATCCATTGCGTCAATGGTACCCAGCTTTAATCTCAGCACCGACCAGAGACATGCTGCCAGTAGATAGTCATTGGCTGTGACACTGATTTAGTTTCTATGCACATTCATAATTAATTTATGAGCACTTAACAAACCCATTCATGTCAGTTAAGGATAGTGTTAGGGTTACTGCTTCTGGTTTTGCCAAAATATATTTTCATTATGTTTCTCTGAAAAGCAGGTGTTTTATGTTAGAATTTAAAATGTTTTAACAATTATATATTTTATTAGCTATCACTAGCCTTCTTGTGTTACAGAGTATTGTATACTGAACATAGATGTCTCAGTAGTCAGCTGCACATTACTTTTGGGTAAATCTTCAATAATTCAACCCAGAAAACCAGCTGACAAACAGCTTCAAATAAGCTGACATATCCTTAGAAAGGTGGCCCGGATTATAAGCCTATGACATGAAAAAGGACTTTGCGAGTTGAGGTGCAGTATAGTATAAACACTGGGCTGGATTTTCGGTCTTCTGCCACCCCTGTTAGTGCCTCAGCGGGGCGACAATAGCGGCGGTCAGTACTTCCGGGCGGGCAGCCAGCTTTCAGCGCCCCACTGGGACGTTCGCTGCCGGTTTTGAGGGGGCGTGGAGCATTACCGCCCGGAAGAGGCGAGCCAGTGTGCAACACCCCTGGTTGCTCGATTTTTGGCTAGCTCCCGATCCGTAGAGCGCTTTGCTGGGACGGCCTGTGAAAGCTGGCGGTCTGAGCTGTAGCGGCCGCAGTGAGGTAAGTAATGTCGACCTCAGGTAAGTGTGATTGGTTTTCTTTATTTTATTTTGCGATTTATGTTGTGGTGGCATGTTTTTGGTGTATTTTTTCAGGCTTCCCCCCCACCATCCCCACAGGACTCTCTTGGAGCGCTCCAAGGCCGTCTATTTAGTTCGGGATTTTCACTTGCTCAGCCGGCCTAGCGCCCTAAAAGAGTTGTGTAACACCTCCATTGGCGCTCTGCCCCACACTCAGGGCCCAGTTGATTAATTTTGCTGTCTGAGGCGCAAACTTTACCGCCCCACTGCCATTACCGCCCTGAAGTGAGCAGAACCAAAATTCCAGCCCAGTCCTTCACTCGTAAAAATAACATAAGTATATGAAAGGCTGAAGGAGGAAATGTAGCTGTCGTCAGCACAAAATTGATTGTGCATTTCAGGAGAGTCCAGGGGCATGCTCCCCAGGAAAAAATAATTTCTACTTCAAAAATAATATTGGTGAAAGTGCTTCTATGTTTTGCAATTAATATAACCTAAAAAAGAAAAACAGTAACATTTAGATTTTCAACAGACTAATCAAACCATCTCAACAACAACAACTTGCATTTATATATCACCTTTAACATAATAAAACATCCCAAGGTGTTTTCAAACAAATTTGACACCGAGCCATCTTAGGACAGATAGATGACAAAAGCTTGATCAGAGGTAGGTTTTCAGGAGCATCTTAAAGGAGAAGAGAGAGGCAGAGAGGTTTAGGGAGGGAATTCCAGAGCTTAGTGCCTGGGCAGCTGAAGGCACAGCCACCAATGATGGAGCGACTAAAATTGGGGGATGCACAAGAAGCCTGAATTAGTGGAGCGCAAAGATCTTGAAGGGTTGTAGGGCTAGAGGTTACAGAGATAGGGAGGTGCAAGACCATAGAGGGATTTGAAGATGAGGATGAAAATGTTAAAATTGAGGCATTGCCAGATCGGGAGCCAATGTAGGTCAGCGAGCAGAGGGGTGATGGGTGAGTGGAACTTGGTGCGAGTTAGGATATTGGCAACAGAGTTTTGGATGAACTTCCCCAGAAGTTACCTCACCAGTCACACTCTGAGATCAGTCACACTCTGAGATCCAAACCCCCACCACAATTCACAGAGACACTCTGCCCCTTATAGGCCAGGTTCACAGAGAGACTATACCCAATCCAGCTTACCACTCTTTCACAAAGACGCTGTCTCCTCCAATCTTCCCAATTTACAGATGGACTCCTCTTCCTTTCCGCCTCATTTCAAGCTGACATTCACTCCCAACCCTCCTTCCCCTGAGATCATGCTGGTACACTTTGCCCCTCAATTTAATTTGGCTTCTTTGTCCTCGCTTCCCCCCCACAACAATTTGTATGACATTTCTTTGTCCACTATTTTACTGAAAGTAGACCCCGTTTAAACTAAATTGGTTAAAATAGACAGACGGATGTCATTGAGCATGTTAAAAGTTCATGTGCTAATATCAACAGTACTTTCTAGCTTTATAATCACAGAAATAACAGGTGCCAGGATGTGACTTAACGGCTATAATCTAATCCTTAATCAAGGATTCAATGATGGTTGTAAATTGTTCTATGGTGCCCTGGTTTATGACCTAATTTGAAGCCTTTCATTAGATTACTGCTCTGTTTAAACCAATATTTTATAAACCAGTAAGAGTAAAAAAAAATCAGTGTTTTGCTCCATGCACTGCTCATTTTTAAAATCAGTACATTAGATAGTTTTGTTCTTTTCAGTAAAATAATATTTTTCACTGTATATTGGTAACTTTAGGCCTTTCCAAACCTACAAAAATTATAAATGTCTTGTGATTTAACCTGGAAATTACCTCAGATTGATGGCAGCCATTCTTTTATCTATTGTTGAGACTGTCCAATTTCATTTCATATAGGTCAACAATAATAATTTGCACTTATATAGTGCTTTTAACAAAGTAAAACGTTCCAAGGTATGCAGCAGAGAGGATTATTTAAAACTGTCATCCTGAACTAGATTCAAATTGAAGGTTCTGAAATCAAACCCATTGAACTCCCAGTCCCCACACAGCCCTTTTTTTAAAAAAAAACTTTTTTAAAAAATTGGCTAGTCTACATTTTCAAGCTGGTCAAATTCTTAATTTAAATGCTAAAAACAGCAGAAACATGCTGAACATGTATGCACTACAGGAAAACAATCTGTTAGATGTTCAATAACAATAATTGAAAATGATTTATTGATTTAACACAGCACACAACAGGGAAGTGTCTAACTGAAAGAAATTTAAAAAACTGCTCCAAATTGTATTTGTTTGTTCAGGATGAATGCCGTGTTATCTACGTTGGAAAGTTATCATGCAATATAAGTCAAGCAGAACTAAAACGTCGTTTTGAAGTCTTTGGAGAGATTGAAGAATGCAAACTACTTACTCAAGACAGGGGGTAAATATTTATGGAGCTGTATTGTACATTTATATGCATGTCTTTTTTAAGTAATGAAATGCACTGTATGTTTTTAATTGCCAATATTTTTTCTGTTTTAATACAAGAATATTTTTTTCAAATGTAGTGATAAGTATGGATTCATCGCCTATTGCTATCGTGAGGATGCTTCTTCTGCGCTCAAGAATGGCCACAAGTTGCAGAAGCAGAATGAGCCTGCCTTGCAGTTGTACTATGGAGGACTCAGGCGATTCTGCAAAGCCAGTTACACTGACCTGGGTAAGGGTACTCACAGTTCTTGTCATTTACTGTATATAGTCTTGTTAAGCAATTTAGCTCTGCTAACAGTGGTGTTTTGTGGTGTTGATCAGAAAAAAATGGGAAGTATATTCTACTGAAATGATGCAAAATTCACTTGGACGTTCACAACCACTCACTCTTTCTATTTTATGTGTTACAGTTGCTAGCCAGAGGCCACAAGAAACTAGAGACTAGCAGCAGAGTCCCCTGCCAAAGCTAGCCTTTCCCCAAAAGTAAAGATCATACGCATGCTTGCACACTTTACATATATTTTAAATAACACTTTTAATTTGGCTTCTTTGTAATGCGTCCCTACTCTCCATTACCAAAATCCTAGATTTTCCCAATGCTTTCTAGTATTTTGGTTTACTTGACCAGGAGCCATTCTCTTGAAGATGTATCAAACTTGACTGAAATAGAGAACTGTTTTGTCAGTAAGATTCGATCCATCTCCATTTTCCTTATCTCTCTGCATCATTTCTAGGTGAAAGAGGCCTGCTCCCAAGCCTCTGCCAATGGTATTTTGAAGTTTGCATGTTCATGAAAGGGCACAGAGTGATACTCTTAACTACAAAGGGCTCACCGGAGTACAGATTTCTCACCACTAGATTTGTTTCATGATTCAATAAATGTTATATGTACTCTTTGTAGCAAATACTGGGGTGGGAAATGCTTAATTAAATGAGTTTTATCTGCACTCACGGAGACTTAATGAGTAGCATTAACAGCCCCTTGGACAGTAAAGAGAGGCAGAAAAATTATTTTAACCATTAGCCTGCTGAAACCTATTAGAATACACAGTGGACTGAAATCATGGATGGTAATTTTCTGTAATTACATTCACTGCTATTTACATTATAGTGAATGTAAATAGTGTTGTACCTGGAACCATGAGCAGAATTTGTTCCGGCTAGAATCAATCTTTAGATTCTATTGAAGTCCTTATTTTATAAACTAGAAGTAACACGGAACCAAAAATATCTTGATTAATTTTAGATTCCAGTGCGGAAGATCTGGACCCTGCTCCAATTAAAAGCAAGTATGACACTATGGATTTTGACAGCTTGCTGAAAGAGGCACAGAAAAGCCTGACTAGGTAACGGCCTTACATCTATTGCCTACAGAGGATGCCACAATACCTCAATCAAGGCACTTTTCATTTGTTTACCTCTGTCCAGTAGAACAGGACACTTGTCCTTTTACAGTGAAACAAAAATGAAGTTTACATGAACTAAGCTGCTTCTGTCTGTGATTCTTTGGGTAGATGTCAAATGTCACAAGTTTGGGCAGTTTAGTAGAACTACTGCTCATTGGTTGTTGTGTTCCCATAAGTATACATAAAACAATAGTGGAGTTGCAGCTGTGTTCACCAATTTTAATGTCTGTAGTTTGGGATACAGTGTTAGTATAATGGGAATTGCGGTTAAACACTCGGGTGTTTTACATGTTTTATGTGCTGCATTTTAAAATGTAATAGTTTACATGTATTGAAGCGTTTTCTGTTGTAATTTATTGTGTGCTTCCATTGTTTCAACTATGCACTGTAACTGTAGCCTTGCCTTTTCAGTCCTGAAATTTCCTAACCAGAAATGTTTACATGTAATATTATAGACCTTACTATCATTATAGTGAACTAACATATCTAGATTGACAGAGCTGTACTGTAAGTCATTGAATAGGTGCATATCAAGAATAATTTATAGCTGGGTGCATGGGTGATTATTCCATTAATTGGTGGAATCATCAGAATGTTATAGCTAGCTGATGAAAGTAGATTAATCTAAAATCATATACTGACAAAAAATGAAGAAATTATGTTTTATTATTTCAGTATGTTCAGTATGTGTGCAATTCATTTACAATGTATGAGTGGGAAGGTATGGGGAGTTCAGATAAAAAGTTTGATTATTTCTTTCAACTTTTTTAATTTTTGGAACGCCTAACTTGTTTAATTGCTGTTTTATAATTAGATTTTTTCAGGCAGTTAAAATACAGTCCATTTTTGGTAATCTAATGTATTTTATTTATGATCTTAAGATTGAAACTTTGGAACCTTATACCTTTCCACGTCAGCTTTAAGTGTGATTAAATAAGTCTCTAGCTTCTAAGCAAATGGCATATTATGTATTTTTTAAATCATATCTTATAGTTTCCTAGAGAAGTAATTCAAGTCACAAACTGTATTAAACATTATATTTTAATGTCTTGTAAATATATTGAAACCTTCTGAAAGCCCCTTCAATGCACTTGTTTACATTAATAAAATCGCAGAATGTAACCACAATCTTTTAACAATTGTATTTTATTTTTCGGTATTTCAATGATTTGCCACTGAATAAAAATAGCAATAAAACAATGTAGGAATGGATTTCTTTTTGTACTCATTCAATTCTATCCACTGATGCATCAAAACCTAAAACCTATCATTGAAAGAGAAAATAGTCTGAAAATTATTGTTTTGTGCCCTAACAAGGAGCAAAGTCGAATTGCTTTACAGTTGTGTGTAATGTTAAACACACATTTAAATTTGTGATCTGTCTGTTTTGAATATGCATGACAGTTAGCTTTCACATAATGTGCCAACCAATCAAACTGTGACTACAATCTCTAAATGTTGTGTATGCATGGGCATGATAATGGGGAATAATGGCTAGCTTGGGAGATGTCGTCCTATAAACATAGCAAAGCATGTGTACTTGGGAGGGGACTCTGCACAATTTAGGATTTTACAGTGATTTAAAAGCACATGCAATCGCAACATTTGATTGTAGCTATTAATTTAGAGTGTCCATGAAGCAGAGAAGGCAAAAGAGAGAGACCAGTCGATAAAGGCACTGATTCAGAGGGTGAGAGTAACCATTTATGGCAGAGACAGCCCCTCACCCCGTCAGAAATGTCTTGTTTGATGGGCATGGAAAGAAATTGCTGAAAAGGTAAATGGAACTTCTAGAGCCCACAGGACTTGAGGAATGAACGTGAGCAAGAAGCTGGGTAGTTTGAAGAAATCAACCAGATCAGTCCTTATGAATATCACCTATGCCCTACACCTATCAGAAACAAACATGTCTTGCCCAATCTCTCATCACTAATTGCAAAATAGTACAGTGACATTAGCTATTTTTTATTTGTTCTTGGAATATGGGAAATGTTTGCCTTAGTTGCCTTGGAATTACAAATCCATCATTGCAATACTGTCAGGATCACATTGACCAAGGAAGAAATATTTAAATGACGAGTAAAAATTGTGCAGCTCCCCCTCACAAGTACTTGTGCTTTGCTACGTGCATAGGACAACAACTCGATCAGCTCAGCTGGGCAGGCCACATAGTTCGCATGCCAGACACGAGACTCCCAAAGCAAGTGCTCTATTTGGAGCTCCTTCACGGCAAACGAGCCAAAGGTGGGGAGCGGAAACATTACAAGGACACCCTCAAAGCCTCCCTGATAAAGTGCGACATCCCCACTGACACCTGGGAGCCTCTGGCCCAAGACCGCTCCAAGTGGAGCAAGTGCATCCGAGAGGGCGCTGAGCACCTCGAGTCTCAATGCTGAGAACATGCAGAAATCAAGCGCAGGCAGCGGAAAGAGCGTGCGGCAAACGAGTCCCACCCATCCCTTCCCTCAGCGATTATCTGTCCCACCTGTGACAGACACTGTGGCTCTCGTGTTGGACTATTCAGCCACCAAAGACTCACTTCAAGAGTGGAAGCAAGTCTTCCATGATTCCGAGGAACTGCCTATGATGATGAGGACAACATCTCCTAAGCTAGCCATTATTCACCATTGTCCTGACCACGCACACACAACATTTGAATGCCATACAAACTGTGCAGATCTCTGACATCGTCAGCACATTCTGTCCTTTGCCCTCTAGCATGACTCCAACTTGCAGAACCAGATGGCATTCAGTGGGACAGAGGGCTGTGCGAATATACATCTCTGAGCCCATTCAAGATGGCCACAGTAGCGATAACTGGAAGGGTGAACATAGAGGGAGTGGGGATTAGGAAATTGGAGGCCACCATGAAACTGATAGCTAGTATCCTCATGCATTATGTTCATGTCAAATGATGTAGCACAGCTGAATTGCAGTAGCATACTGACCTTCCGGCATGTCACTGGAAACATTAAGCAATGTTAATTGAAATTATAGTTTGTTTCTATGGCTCTAAACTCTTAACACTGAGGAACAGAATGAAGCCCCTAAGAGTACCTCCCAGATACACATATCTCACAGCACTCTGTAGGATATGCACCACCTCAGATTAGCACCAGCACGGTAATGCACCATGGACAATAGAGGTAGTGAATTAGATGAAGGAGCATAACATGGGTCAAGTTCTTAGAAAGACCAATAATATTGGCTACCAAAGGACAGTAACCTGCTTTGACTAGGTTCAGCAAAGAACCAGGCTCTGGATTCCAGCCTCATAGGGCCTGCTCATAAGCAAAGAATATTATCTGAGGAGAATGGACTTTCCTACAGTACCTACAAGTAATTAATTGGCTGTAAAGCTCAGATATCCTGAGGCCATGAAAGATGCTATACAAATGAAAGTCCTTTCATGTGTCTCTTATTTCCATGTAAAGCACACTACATGGTATGGGACAATATATGGAATAGTCTTAGCAATTGTAGAAGAAAGGCTGTGTCTGCAGAGCAGTTTGCCATGAATATGTCTCAGTACCTGTGAGTGCTGCCGTGCAGAACATTGGCACTGAGAGCATTTCTCATCAATGCTCAAATGCAACTATGGAAGTGTCAGGGACCAGCCTGCACATTGCAATCATAAAGTGATTGGGCAATGACTTCATACAACTATGAGGTAACTTCAGAAATGCCCATTATTCTATCCTCAGTGCAGATTTTAAAGGCTGCCTTCCAGCAGGGCTATACATGGATCTGGTGGTAGGTGCTTACATTGACTCTAAACCATCACACATGCCTGCGAAAGGTGCAATCAGAGTGCTTGAAAGCATTCAGGAGTTTGCAAACACCATATTTGCTGATGTGGCTGCCTCACATAGCCAAAATATTATAATCTACAGAGATATCATGCCACCAGAATCCCAGCACGTTGTCATTGATGTCTGCTCCTTTAGTTATGGAATCACGTAGTAGGAACTTAAAGAGTCACACTGGCATGCAAATTACCACCTGAAAAAGGTAAAGTTCCAAATTACATTGACACACGCATTTGTTAAAATAAAACACGCACTTTTTAATTGTATATTATGCCGAAGCTTGATATGTTATTTGGCAGGGCACCAAGCTCATGGTCTACAGGGCTGTAGTAATACCCGCCCTCCTGTATGACTCAGAGACATGGACCACGTACAGCAGACACCTCAAGTCGCTGGAGAAATATCACCAACGATGTCTCCGCAAGATCCTAAAAATCCCCTGGGAGGACAGGCGCACCAACATCAGCGTCCTCGTCCAGGCGAACATCCCCAGCATTGAAGCACTGACCACACTCCATCAGCTCCGCTGGGCAGACCACATAGTTCGCATGCCAGACACGAGACTCCCAAAGCAAATGCTCTACTCAGAACTCCTTTACAACAAACGAGCCAAAGGTGGGCAGCGGAAACGTTACAAGGACACCCTCAAAGCCTCCCTGATAAAGTGCGACATCCCCACTGACACCTCGGATACCTGGCCCTAATTGGAGGAAGTGCATCTGAGAGGGCGCAGAGCATCTCGAGTCTCGCCGAGAGCATGTAGAAATCAAGCGCAGGCAGCTGAAAGAGCGTACGGCAAACCAGTCCCACCCAGCCCTTCTCTCAATGACTATCTGTCCCACCTGTGACAGAGTCTGTGGCTTTCGTATTGGACTGTTCAGCCACCAAAGAACTCACTTCAGGAGTGGAAGCAAGTCTTCCTCGATTCCGAAGGACTGCCTATGATGATGATGGCATACCAAACTTTCATATGGTGAAACATGACATGCATGGAACAGAATTAAGAAGTAAGAGTGGTGTTATTCCAAGACCAGAGTCACCTGAAGATGGATGGGTTTGTTATTGTGGCAATTACACAAATTATAGCAAGGCATCTTGAAGACATGCTTGACTCACATTGTTTCTTGATACATTGGGAGATCAGATCCTCACTTTGCTTTTGTTGTGCCTTGGCTTTACCATTCTGTCTGTCTCCCCCTTGAAATGGGCATGGTAGTCTGATACTAGACAAGCAACCTGTATCAGGCTATCAAGTGGACCTTGAATTTTCCAGCACTTTTAAGTCGGGAGTAGAAAGGGCAGAATAGAGTTTGAGGTGTGTTGCAAGAGTAATTATAATGTATATAAAATAATGAAGGGACTAGGCTGTGCCTATTGATATTTCAGTTTGACATATTAGGGAGGACCAGGAGACATGCATTTAAACTACATAAATAATTAGCTAGATGTTAGGCAGTTCTTAACCTAGAGAGTACTGAAACTCTGGTATGTGATGTCAGCTTGTGCGGTGCATGCTGACACTCTGCAAGCCTTCAAGCTGGCTGGACCGATGCTTGGCTGAGGCAGAGATCACATTATATGGAAGGTAAGTGCATGAACAGTAAACATACACATGGTCAATGTGATCTCCTGGACTGGCTTTGATCGCCTGGAGGGGTTGCAGAGGATTTTCCAGACTGGAGGTGGCAGGAGATTTCTAGTCATGATGCTCCAGGCACCATGAATGTGGGACAGGCTTGATGGACCAGCTGATCTTTACCTGCCTGTCATTTTTGTATGTTCATATCTCAGACAGAATTTCTGCAAACCAACTACGGATTAATTCTTGATAAATGTGCACATAGTCACATAAGAGGATTAAGGAATGTGACTATCAGCATGCATTAAGTAAACAGAATGCACTGACATCAACTGCTGGTACAGGAATAGACTGAAACTAAATTACATCGAACCTATAGCAAAGAAACAGGCCATATGGCCCAAATGGTCTGCTGATGTTTGTACTCCACATGAGCCTCCTCCCACCCTAATTACCTTTTCCCACTCTGCCCCGTATTCCTCTGATGCCTCCTTCTCAGGTATGCATCAAGCCTTAGTTTAACTGCATCAATGCTATATTCTTCAACCACTTAATGTAGCAGAGAGTTCCACATTCTCACCATTCTTTGTGTAAAGAAATTCATCCTACATTCTTTATTTGATCGGTTAGTGACTATCTTATATTTATGCCCCCTTGTTCTGGAGTCACCCACAAGTGGAAACAGCTTATTCACATCCACCCTATCAAACCGCTTCATAATTGTAAAGACCTCGATGAGGTCTCCTCTTAGTCTTCTCTATTCCAGAGTAACGAGCCTCAGGCTGCTCAATCTTTCCTGATTGCTGCATCCCCTCAATTCTGTAACATCCTTGTAAATGTTTTTATACACTTTCTCCAGTGCTTCAATATCCTTTTTATAGTATAGAGATCAGAATTCCATACAAGTGTGGCCTAACCAAGGTTCTATATTACACTGCAAAAAAATCAAAAACTGTAAATAAGTGGTTTTAACAATAATTTCTGGATTTAGATAACTATTCTAATCTTCTTTACTCTTTGTTCTCTGCATCACCTCCACTCCTCCATTATATTACTTCCTTGAGATTGCTCCGAGATATTTATTGTAACTGTATTAAAGCACAGAAATTGTATCTACTTTCATGGAATTTTGCACACCATCAGCCCCTGGATTCTGCCAGTCTCATTCTGCAGTCCACAAGCAAGGTAGCAGCCTCCAGAGACCATCCATAAAAATGCCTTGGTGATCCTAGATCTCTTCTGCCATCATTCAGGAGCACATAACAACACTCAGTAAGCATTGTATCACATCCATAACAAGGCTGGTAGTGTTTAAAAGGTTTCGAATAGGCCCCGCGAGGAATACATCTACAACCTACAACCAACTTCCAAAAGCAAAGTCTATCGCCCTTCGTCATAAACCTGAAACGTTAACCCTACCTTCCATTCGCCACAGGTGCTACCTCACCTGTTGAATGTTTCCATCATTTTTGGTTTTTATTTAAGCATTTTAAAGTTGTGAAAAAGGAGAACACGTTTTACAATCAGAGCGGAAGTTAATGGGTTGAATAATCTGCAAAGTGCTTAATAAAAAACTGTTGGATGATAGAAATCATAGCTAGAAGAATGTGCAAATGGTGAAAAGATGTGGGAAAGACTCACAAATAAAAAGGCAAAAAAATGAAGATTGGAGATAGAAAGAAAATGAAAACTGCAGTCTGAAAACAGTTTGGTGACACCACTGCCAGGACTGTGTTCTATCCTAAATGCCAACCTGTCTCATCACCTCTAGATTCTGACAGATCCACCCCGCATTACCAGTATTCCCGACTGTAAAGCAAATGGGGGATTCTAGGTACCACCTGAAGTTACAATTTTCTAGACCAGAGGACTACAGTAGAAAGATATTAGGTAAATTTTCTATTTTTGTACTCAATGTCAAATGCCTAGACATCAGAATGCTGCTGATTCCTCCATTGGGTCTGCAGAGGAAGTTACAGATTCTGATTTGAATGTGAACATCAGTGGTATGCTTAGTCAATCATACCCAAACACGCTTGTCAAGACAGTGATAGTGTTAAATGACTATGGGCTAGGCTTTCCATTATTTTTGCATCGATACTGCCCACTTAACATCCATTTTAACGCTGAGATGAGGTGTAGCAACAAAATGGAAACTAACGCCCGTGTATCGCTCACTTATCACCCAGCATTACTTTTGTCATGTAGTTAACGCCGAGAATTAATAATACCGCCCGCCCACTTTTGTTTGCCGTAAAGATCAGAATCGGCGAAACTACCTCCCATAGTATCGTCGAGGGTTACTTTCAGCACCTCGCCCACATATCGACGAAAATATCACTTGCCGAAAAAAAATACTGAGAAAATGTTGCTCTCACCTGAACTAAACCCAGCGGTATGGACGCCATTTTGTAAATCAGAGGTCAGTTCATATAAAAGGCTGCTTCAACTTCTGGGGAGTTTTGATGTACTGTGGAGTTCTTTTAAAGTGATTTGAACACCTGAACAAACATCTTATCATACTGTGGACGATTTGAATTTATTTTAGGTATTTTAGCAGGTAAATTTATTGTTTCTGAACAATAGGTATAATACTGATTGTTATTGTAATGGGGCCTGTAATTTCTCAACCTGTCTTGATGACTACACACATGCTGCAGACTAGAGATGGCAGAAGGTATATTCAAGAGCATTATGTGCCCAATCAAAGAGGTGGCAGACTGCTGAGGAGGACGAGAACTTACACCCCACGCACTTATAAGGAAAAGTGGTCTTACCTGAACTTGTCCGATAACACGTGCCTTAGGAGACTGCGCTTCCAGAAAGAGGTTATCAGTGAGATACACCAGCTCATCAGGGGAGATCTCCAGCCTGCCAACACCATCAGGACCGTAGAGGTCAAGGTCACTGCAGCACTTGCCTTCTACACATCGGGTTCCTTTCAGGCCTTACCTGGCCACATTTGCGCTACATCTCAGCATGCCACACATTACTGCTGTTGCGCTCCAGCTCTATGGGCATACTGTTATGTTCCTGACACAGATGAGGCTGCACACAGGGAGGTTAAAGTAACAGTGACCTCAGTCTTAAGACACTCCAGAGTGAGGAACAGGCCTTAGAAGCCGGCTTATATACAGTGCTCCCAAGGGATGCTGGGATCCCTTAGGACTTCAGGGGATGCACTCCCTGGTAGCGGAGTGATACACAACATCATTCCCCCGCCAAAGTCAAAGTGAAAACTATTTACAAGGTGAGGCGGTCGGGAGACTTTCTTTCCCTGGTGGACCGCCTCGGTACAAATGTCTTTTCTGGTGTGTTGGCTGTGCCCTCGCTGGGCTGGCGTGTTGTTGGCACTGCAGGGCTGCTGGGTGAGCCTGACCTTACTGGGCTGTTGGGCGTGGTGGGTTCAATTTCCTGGTCCGGGGTGGTGTCGTTGATCCTTTGGGTGTGAGTTGTGGGCTCGAAAAAGGTGGTGTCTGCTGTGGGTTGTTCAGGGCAGTCTATGAACCGAAGCCTCGTTTGGTCCAGGTGCTTTCTGAAAATTTGTCCATTTTCTAGTTTGACTACAAACACCCTACTCCCTTCTTTAGCTATCATCGTGCCCGCGATCCACTTGGGACCATGTCCATAGTTTAGCACATACACATGGTCATTCAGATCAATTTCCCGTGACACAGTGGCGTGACCATCGTTTACATTTTGTTGCTGCCGCCTGCTCGCTACCTGATCATGCAGGTTGGGGTGAACCAGTGAGAGTCTGGTTTTAAGTGTCCTTTTCATGAGTAGCTCAGCTGGGGGCACCCCTGTGAGCGAGTGGGGTCTCGTGCGGTAGCTGAGCAGTAATCGGGACAGGCGGGTTTGGAGTGAGCCTTCTGTGACTCGTTTAAGGCTCTGTTTGATTGTTTGTGCTGCCTGCTCTGCCTGCCCATTGGAGGCTGGTTTAAACAGGGCCGAGGTGACATCTTTGATCCCATTGCGGGTCATGAATTCTTTAAATTCGGCACTGGTGAAACATGGCCAGTTGTCACTGACTAGTATGTCAGGCAGGCCGTGGGTGGCAAACATGGCCCTCAGGCTTTCAATGGTGGCGGTGGTGGTGCTTCCCGACGTTATTTCACATTCAATCCATTTTGAAAAAGCATCCACCATCACCAGGAACATTTTACCGAGAAACGGGCCCGCATAGTCGACATGGATCCTTGACCATGGTCTGGAGGGCCAGTACCACAAACGTAGTGGTGTCTCTCTGGCCGCATTGCTCAACGGAGCACACACGCTGCATTGCCACAGGACTCTTAAGTCAGAGTCGATACCGGGCCACCACAGGTGGGATCTGGCTATCGCTTTCATCATTACTATACCCAGGTGTGTGCTGTGGAGATCTGAGATGAACGTCTCCCTGCCCTTTTTGGGTATCACTACACGGTTACCCCACAACAGGCAGTCTGCCTGAATGGACAGCTCGTTCTTTCGCTGCTGGAACAGCTTGATTAGCTCTTGCATTTCAACGGGGATGCTGGCCCAGCTCCCATGCAGTACACAGTTTTTGACTAGGGACAGCAGAGGATCTTGGCTGGTCCAAGTCCTAATCTGGTGGGTCGTGACAGGTGATTTATCATTTTCAAATGCTTCCATGACCATCAACAAGTCTGCGGGCTGCGCCACCATCAACAAGTTTGCAGGCTGCGCCATTTCCTCCCCGGTGGTGGGCAATGGTAGCCGACTGAGAGCATCCGCACAGTTCTCGGTGCCTGGCCTGTGGCGGATGGTATAATTATAAGCTGATAGCGCGAGTGCCCACATTTGTATGTGGGCTGAGGCATTAGTATTTATCCCCCTGTTTTCAGTGAACAGGGATATGAGGGGCTAGTGATCGGTTTCCAGCTCAAATTTGAGGGCAAACAGGTACTGATGCATTTTCTTTACCCCGAACACACACGCTAATGCCTCTTTCTCAATCATGCTGTCGGCCCTCTCGTCCTTAGACAAGCTCCTGGAGGCATAGGTGACAGATTGCAACTTCCCTGCAATGTTAGCTTGTTGTAATACACACCCGACTCCGTACGACGATGCATCACATGCTGGCACAAGTCTTTGACACGGGTTATACAATACAAGCAGCTCGTTGGAGCATAAAATGTTTCTGGCTTTCTCAAAAGCAATTACTTGGTTTTTTTCCCCATACCCAGTTCTCACCTTTACGCAATAACACATGTAGGGGCTCTAAGAGGGTGCTTAACCCTGGTAGGAAGTTACCAAAATAGTTGAGGAGTCCCAGGAACGACCGCAGCTCCATGATGTTCTATGGCCTGGGCGCGTTCCTGATAGCCTCTGTCTTGGCATCTGTGGGCCGAATGCCGTCCGCCGCGATCTTCCTCCCCAAAAACTCCACTTCTGTTGCCATGAAGAAGCTCTTCAGCCGCAGCCCTACGCGATCCAGTCGCTGGAGGACCTCCTCCAGGTTTTGTAGGTGCTCGATGGTATCCCAACGTATGACCAATATGTTGTCCTGAAAAACCACCGTGCGTGGCACCGACGTGAGTAGGCTCTCCATGTTTCTCTGGAAGATCGCTGCAGCTGACCGAATTCCAAACGGGCATCTGTTGTAGATGAACAGTCCCTTGTGCGTGTTGATGCAGGTGAGGCCCTTCGAAGACTCCTCCAGCTCCTGCATCATGTAGGCCGAAGTCAGGCTGAGCTTGGTGAACGTCTTGCCTCCTGCCAGCGTCGCAAATAGGTCATCTTCTTAAGTAGCGGGTATTGGTCTTGTAGCGAGAAACGATTAATAGTTACTTTATAATCACCACAAATCCTGACCGTGCCATCACTTTTGAGTACTGGAACAATCGGGCTGGCTCACTCACTGAATTCCATTGGGGAGATGATGCCCTCGCGTTGCAGCCTATCCAGCTCGATTTCCACTCTCTCCCTCATCATGTGAGGTACCGCTCGCGCCTTGTGGTGAATGGGGCGTGCCTCTGGGACCAAGTGGATCCGCACCTTCACCCTGGAAATGTTTCCAACGCCTGGCTCAAAAAGGGAAGGAAATTTGTTCAGAAACTGGGTACATGAGGCCTCATCGACATGTGATAGCATTCGGATGTCATCCTAGTTCCAGCAGATTTTGCCCAGCCAGCTCCTTCCAAGCAGTGTGGGGCCATTGCCCGGGACAATCCAGAGTGGCAGTTCGTGCACCATGCCCTCATAGGTGACCTTGACCATGGTGCTGCCCAGGACAGTGATAAGCTCTTTGGTGTACGTTCTCAGTTTCATGTGGATGGGGCTCAGGGCTGGTCTGAGTGCCTTGTTGCACCAAAGTCTCTCGAACATCTTTTTACTCATGATGGATTGGCTAGCGCCAGTGTTCAGTTCCACGGCTACGGGTAAGCCATTCAATTTTACATTTAGCATTATAGGTGGACATTTCATCGAAAAGATGTGCACCCCGTGTACTTCAGCATCTGCCTCCTCTCTCTGAGGCTCGAAATTGCTTTGATCCACCATGGATCGATCTTCCTCTGCCACGTGGTGGTTAGCAGGTTTTGCAGAGTCTGCAAGCTCATTGGAGGTGCCTCATTGTTCCACAGCTCTTGCAAACGTATCCTTTGAAGTGGCATGAATAGGCTGAATGGAAGCCTCCACAATGCCAACAAGGTGTGAATTGCCTTGCATTCATCCTTTGTTGCGGACTCTGAGTCATCTGGGTCACCTGAGGCCTGCTGGCAGTTGCAGACTGTGGTTTCTGTCCTGTACATTTCTGTTCGCAAACACAGTTCCAGTTAATTTATGAACATTGCTAGCACTTGTGTGCTGAGAGATTGTTTGGTGTTATCACTGGTGGACATAAACGTCTGTGCTATCGCAATGGCCTTACTGAGTTTCGGTGTCTCTACAGTCAAAAGTTTTCGTAGGATGGTTTTGTGACCAATGCCCAGTACAAAAAAGTACTGAGCATTTGCTCCAGGTAGCCATCAAACTCACATTGTCCTGCAAGTCGCCTTAGCTCGGCGATGTAGCTCGCCACTTCCTGACCTTCAGATCGCTGGCACGTGCAGAACCGATACCTCGCCATCAGCACGCTCTCCCTCGGGTTAAGTTGCTCCCAAACCAGTGTACACAGCTCCTCATACAGCTTATCTGTGGGTTTCATCAGAGCCAGAAGATTCTTCATGAGGCTGTACGTCGGTGCCCCGCAGACTATGAGGAGGACCGCTCTCCTTTTTGCAGCGCTTCCTTCTCCGTCCAGCTTGTTGGATACAAAGTACTGGTCTAGCCATTCGACATAGGCTTCCCAGTACTCACCCTCCGAGAACTGCTCCAGGATGCCCACAGTTTGCTGCATCTTTGCGTTGGATTCGTATGCTCGTCACCAGTTGTTGTGTTCGTGACACAGATGAGACTGCACACAAGGAGGTTAAAGTAACAATGACCTCAGTCTTTATTAAGACACTCCAGTGTGAGGAACAGGCTTATATACAGTGCTCCCAAGGGATGCTGGTATCCCTTGGGACTTCAGGAGATGCACTCCCTGGTGGCGGAAGATGGGAGTGCATGCTTTACAGATACACAACACATACCACTACAACTTCCAGCATGAGCCGTTCCAAGTATGCAACAACTTCGAGGTGGGCGACTGGATGACGTCATCAAAGCCCAGTTCGCCATTTGGAGCATGGATAGGAACATCGGAGGGGCCCAGGCACAGCAGAGGAGAGAGAAGGTCGGGGCGGATACGCAGCGAGAGATCGTGGCGGAGGTGCGGCGAATGATTGAGGTGGAGGAGCGTTGAGAGATCATGGCTGAGATGTGACAAGAGATGAGTGGCGAGAGATCATGGTGGAGGTGCGATGAATGTTTGTTGTGGAGGTGCAGTGAGAGATCGTGGCAGAAGTGCGGTGAATGCTTGTGGCGGAGGAGCGGCGAGAGATCGTGGTGGATGTGTGGCAAATGAAGGTGCAGCGCCCAGAAGAGCCGAGGGCCCAGGGGCAGCACGGGCCTGCCCACACTGCGATATGTATGTGCACTAGGTCCCTGCAGCAGAGCAGGTCTCCAGTCGTCCTGGTTTACCTTTGTCACTGGATAAAGGCCGTGTGGTGGCTGATGTGCAATGATCACCACATATTAAAAAAATCCACGTACAGGCACCTTCCATCCCTGGAGTTCAGGACTGGAATATCGGATCCTCCATTGAAACATCAGTGATCTCTTTTGGTGTGGAAGCAAATCATCCTCGTTTGAGGGACCGCCTATGACGATGATGACACATTGCTGCATTTGACAGGTGACTGAAGCCCTTTACGCACGCAGGATGGACTTTGTCAGCTTCCCTGTGACCAGGAAGGCACAGACTGAGGGGCTCTACGATTCTCCAGAATTGCAAACTTCCCCAAGGTGCACGCCATGCGAGCACCTTTTCAGGGTGCAGAGGTTTTTCGGAACCGAAAGGGATTCCACTCCCTGAATGTGCAACTCGTTGTCGACCACCAGCAAATTATAATGGCAGTAAATGCAAAATTTCTGGGCAGCATCCATGATGCTCACATCCTGCGTGAGAGCACTGTATCTGACATGTTTACCGTCAGCCACAAGGTTAATGCTGGATGTTTGATGACAAAGGATATGGCCTCACCACCTGGCTGATGACCCCCCCTGCGTAACACCCAGATAGAAGCCGAGAAGCGATACAACGAGAGCCACAGAGCCACACGCAATATCGTTGGAGTGCTTAAGTAGCACTTTAGATGTCTGGACCACTCAGGAGGCGAGTTACAATACCAACCTGAGCAGGTAGCTCAATTCGTGGTGATGTGATGCGTTGCATGCTGCACAACTTGGCTATCAGGAGGGGACAAGAACTGCCAGAAGGGACTGCCGGTCCACCTCAGGAGAGAGAGGAAGAGGAAGACAAGGAGGTGGACACTGGCCTCGGGCCAGACAATCAGGCTGACGCTGAAACCATGCCCCCAATCCCCTCTAGACCGCAGGAAAGAGCCTGTGGTGGCTACATAGCTGCAAGACCCTTACGTCAGCAGCTCATAAATGAGTGCTTTGCTTGAAATAACATTGGTGGTATTTACAAAGCTGCAAGACTGCTGTGTCTGCAGCTCATACATGAATGGTGTGCATTACCTTGGTGAGTTAAAATTTAAGTTGATTCAAGTTCCGTTGAAATATCCCCTTTCATGTTAAGGTGATAAAAACAGAGAGACAGACTATTATCTGAATGGTGACAGATTAGGAAAAGGGGAGGTGCAAAGAGACCTGGGTGTCATGGTACATCAGTCATTGAAGGTTGGCATGCAGGTACAGCAGGCTGTTAAGAAAGCAAATGGCATGTTGGCCTTCATAGCGAGGGGATTTGAGTACAAGGGCAGGGAGGTGTTGCTACAATTGTACAGGGCCTTGGTGAGGCCACACCTGGAGTATTGTGTACAGTTTTGGTCTCCTAACCTGAGGAAGGACATTCTTGCTATTGAGGGAGTGCAGCGAAGGTTCACCAGACTGATTCCCGGGATGGCGGGACTGACCTATCAAGAAAGACTGGATCAACTGGGCTTGTATTCACTGGAGTTCAGAAGAATGAGAGGGGACTTCATAGAAACGTTTAAAATTCTGACGGGGTTAGACAGGTTAGATGCAGGAAGAATGTTCCCAATGTTGGGGGAGTCCAGAACCAGGGAACACAGTCTAAGGATAAGGGGGAAGCCATTTAGGACCGAGATGAGGAGGAATTTCTTCACCCAGAGAGTGGTGAACCTGTGGAATTCTCTACTACAGAAAGTTGTTGAGGCCAATTCACTAAATATATTCAAAAAGGAGTTAGATGAAGTCCTTACTACTAGGGGAATCAAGGGGTATGGTGAGAAAGCAGGAATGGGGTACTGAAGTTGCATGTTCAGCCATGAACTCATTGAATGGCGGTGCAGGCTAGAAGGGCCGAATGGCCTACTCCTGCACCTATTTTCTATGTTTCTATGTTTCTATGAATCACCAATGTGTAACAGTACAGCTATCTGAGACAATGTGCAACAAGTCTATGTAAAATAAAAAACATTTAAAGAGAACATATTTGTATAAAATCATTATTATAACTGTAAAAAACAGTCCACCCCACCCCACAACAAATTTATAACATTTATATCATTCATTACATTTTTAACATTTCCAACAACACTTCATAAACATTGAACACAAATGCAAAAAAACAAGGTACCCTTCCCCCAAAATTCCCAACAAAATAGCAACAACAACATAAAAATACTGTGACCAATACAACTCCTGTAGCCATGCACCTCACTTTCCTTTCCCCCTCCCCCCACTTCTCCTCACCACCTCTACCCCTTCCCCTTCTGACTCCAAGCCGCCTTGCAGAAAAGTTCCTCAGCACTGCTTCATTGGGGGGAATGACGGCAGATCCGCTGGTTGGCCAGATACGGGAGAGGACGGTCCCAAGGAGGGAACGTCCTCCGAGCCAGAAGCAAAACCTTCCTCCTGGCTCGCAGGTGTCGTTGGCAATGGGGGTGCGGCACATTGGGGTGCAGTGCCATGCTCCTGGGCCATTGGGAGGCCTCTGCCACCAGTGTTTCTGGCTTTCACCTGCAGGGCCTCCACCATCCACGGCACGTACTCAGTCATGGTGATGTTGGCCAGCTGTTGGGATATGGCCCCCATTGTCTGGAGGATCTACTGACCTATGTCAACACTTCTCCTGGACAAGTATATCCTGTCCCCGCTCAGATCTGCCGCTCGTGGAGCAGTCCTGCTGCATCGAACCAACCTCTGCGGGGTCCGCGCCATCATGGAGACACTTGGGGTTCCCTGCAGCAAGATGCTTGTGCCCGCTATCTCCACGGTGGAGAAGGACATGACCGCAGGAGCACTAGATGTCATCGGGATTGCATAGATGATGGAGCTTGTCGATGCAGGCTCCTCAACGTCACTACTGTCATCAGTGGAGAAGGCACCTTGCAGCTCCACAGATGAGATTCGGGGCTCCTCAGCACCATATTGACGATCCCCCGGCAAGGCCGGCGCCGGATCCGCAACTTCTTGGCTCGGTGGTGTTGCATGGGCCCGTGCTGCTGGCTGAGCCACCAAACATAAGTGAGGTTATTAGAGGAGAAAGGGGTGCTCGGGTCACAAGGTGATTCAAACGCTACACACAGCATATGCACGACAAAAGCACTACCGCTATCAAAATCATCACAGACATCACATTTCATGACATTGACCAAATTCGGCATTACAGTCATTTTCATGAGGCCGTCATTATTTAGATAACACTTTTATCAATCATCTATCATATATTATTGTTCGGATATGAGTGGGTGTGGCATCTATTGACTTTACATCACGCAATGGTATATACTTTACTCACGTGGCATCACATCATGTTCTGCTGCTGCTTGCGTGGCTGACTGGGTGGGTGGTTCCCCACTAGTGCCAGCACCCGCTCCTCAATGCCAGCTCGCTGATGACTGGTGGTCCCCCACCCATGTGCCGCTGCTCAGCCCTATTCTTCGAAAGCTTCTTCTGCAAAAGGTAACAACAGCACGGCATGGCATGAGATCATTGCTAGGTACTGTCACAGAGATTGATACAACACATAACTGACAGATGTAATCATAATTATTATGATAATTATCATTATTAACCTAAAGACATGCACTGTAAATGTAGGCTTTGAGTAAAACATTCCCGGTATAAGTGCAAGACATCAGATCTGAATTTATTTACTCATTACACTTAAAATTCAAATTATATAAATATATAAGTAAATGTAAATAAATGTAATACTTACTCTGGTGGATCCAACAAGGTCATTCCAGCGCTTGCGGCACTGGTTGCCCTCGCGCACCTCGTGCATCGCCAATGAGACCACCTCAGCTATTTCGGCCCAAATCTTCTGGTAAACCTTTGGGATGGGCTTCCCACGCCCACCCCAGTCAATTGACTCCAGCATGACTCCACCTCCTGCAGGAGGGAGGCATTTGCCTCGTCGGAGAATCTCCTCCCACTCGTTTTCATCCTCCCACTTCTAGTTCCTCTCCTACCTCACTGCTCTTGCCAGCATCCTCACCCTCAAAACCGTGCTGTCTCGCCTCTTCCATGCCTTCCATTTTAATTATATTTTTTTCCCAAAATCTCCATGCAAACAAAGTTATTTGTGCTCTCAATTCTTTTTACTGCTGCTAAATCTCTTTCCTGTCTCCCACAACAGCCAAACAATCACACAACACACCCATACACGTTTTCAGTTCCTCTCTGCTCTCTCTCTCTCTCTCTCTCTCTCCTCTTCTGTGCATGTATTGATGACTCCTGACCTCCTGAAATGCGGGAAATGACCATTGCCATGGCGTTGCTATGGACACTGACATTTTACGGCAGAAGGGCAAAAGATTTACCGCTAACGCCCATTTCACATCGCTCCCGGTAACACCCATTTTATAAAGTGGAAAGTTGGGGTTTTGAAAATGGGCGATAATCCGGCGATCTCAAAACCCATAATAAACACCAACGCTGGAAATAACACCCATTTTTGGGCGATCTGCACAATAATGGAAAGTCTATGAGACTGTACCTTGAGAAACACTCGGTCACATAGAGATTTTATCTGATGGCTAACCTATCTTTGTGTTAGTGGCAAAATGTAATTTTCTTTGTCTGTATTTATTTTTTAACTTGTAGTTTTGTATTGTTAGGATCACCGTGTAAGGGGATTAACTCCCTAATGCAAATGATTATTTTCAACAGAATGCTATTAGCTTTGTGTGCTAGATTTTCTTTGAGATGTTTTGGCCCACACATTGATAGTCTGAAGTATTAATTGGTTGATTATTTGGGTGGGGGGTATTATTTATAATTCAAAACATCTTATCTTATTGTCAAAGAAGGCCCAGAAGTTCCTGATGAAGTACTTTAGGATGACTTGTTACTCAAGGTGCTGTTCTATTTAATTCACCCAACAGGGCACACAACCAGTCAAACTATGACGAGCCCCCAGATCAAACATAAACCGATATGCCCTACCTGGGATAGTAACTTTAACCGAAAGCCGTGTCTGAGGTCAATGAGGAAAGAGCCCTTGACTGGCTGGTGCCCTCTGTGATTGACAGCCAATGGACAGAGACTTCATCTTACAGAATTATATTGGCAGCCCTCAGGCGGTCATGAGTGATAGAGCTATTAATGCATGTGTACTGCACAGCCAACAGCTAAAAGGCTGTCTGTGTTTTAAAAAGTATTGACAAATTAGCCAAGTATTAATGCTAGGTTAACTTTACAGTATGTGGCCTTTTGTTTTAAGATCAATGTTTTGATTTTAGAGAGAAAGTGAGTTGTATCTTTGTTGCTTTTTGATGTTAAGGAAGGAGTGTAGGGAAACATTTATCTTATTGTGTTAAACTGCATAATGCTTGTACGTCTCTGTAATGCAAATAAAACCACGTATTGGTTCAAAACCTGTGTTGGAATCATAGAATGTTTCAATTTGGTAAGTATGCTTATCCTGTCTGCTATTTTGAAGAGAGATGAAAATTCATGTGACAACATTCCAGTAGCTGGTCTATAGAATAAGGATTCTCTGTTATGATCCTTGGTTCTCATTGTTGTCTACATAATGATTGGACAGAAAAAGGAAAACACCTAAATCAAAGGGAATGCAAGGTCTGCTTATGGTGGCAGCTGGTGATGCTGAACCCGAGAGACTATCTAGTATAATATCCCAAATACTCACTTCTTTTCACTCTCTATATGAACAGTTGAAGGCTAAACCAGACTGTTCCCAACCTTGGTGTCATATTAAACCCTGAGTTAAGCTTCCGACCCATATCCGCGTCATCACTAAGACCAATTATTTCCACCATTGGTGCCAAGGTACATTGCCTAACACTGTCCCTCCCTCAGCTCATCTGCTGCTGAAACCCTCATCCATGCTTTTGTTACCTCTAGGTTTGACTATTCCAAAGCAGTCCTGGCTGGCCTCCCACGTTCTACCCTCCGTAAATTTGAGGTCATCCAAAATTCTGCTGCCTGTGTAAGTTCCGTTTACCCATCACCCCTGTGCTCGCTGACCTACATTGACTCCCGGTTAAGAAATTCCTCAATTTTAAAATTCTCATCCTTGTTTCCAAATCCCTCCATGGCCTCGCCCCTCTGAATCTCTGTAATCTTCTTCAACCCCACAACGCTCCGAGATATCTGCGCTCCTCTAATTCTGACCTCTTCAGCATCCCTGATTTCAATCACTCCACCATTGGTGCCAAAGCCCTAAGATCTGGAATTCCTTCCCTAAACCTCTCTGCCTCTCTACCTCTTTCCTCCTTTAAGACACTCTGTAAAACTTACCTCTTTTTCTGCCCTAATATCTCCTTATGTGGCTCTGTGTCAAATTTTATTTTATCACACTCCTGTGAAGCGCCTTGGGACATTTTACAATGTTGAAGGCACTATATAAATGCAAGTTGTTGGTGTGGTGTCATATCCAAAAAAAGCACAAAACAAACTGTTATCTGTTGATCTGCATAATACAGATTTATTCTATTTTGTGTTTGTTAATTTTTGTGCCACTGCATACATTAATTCTTTGTGTTTCCTTTCGCGATTGCATGAAGAAGATCTCACAGTCATTCCTGATAACCTTATTTCATGTTTATTGACATATGAGTGGAATTTTCCCAGTTTGTACTCTTGGTGGAGAACCTTGTCTACTATCTGCGTATGTCAGGAAATTGCTGGAGTGCTGACGGGTTTTGATAAATAAAGAGGTACGGGGGGCAAAATTGCCCCTTTTTATAGCCCCTTTAGTGCCTCCGTGGTGGCGTTAATGGGGCGCAATGGCATTTTTGCCCGGGGGAGGGTGGAGCTACGGCTCCCAGGAAATTGCCCTAAAGGTTCTGGGGCGCTGTCCCAGCAACGCACGACCCACGATTAGCGCCCCAGGCTGGTGTGCCACCAGCAATGATGTCATCACCATGGGGGATGTCATCACCCTTCACCGTCCCATGGGGGAAATTGCCCTGCGAGCCGTAGGGCTGGTGTGAGTGGATGTCAACGGCAGTTTCACGGGTCACAAAGCTGGTGAACATCCGTCGCCAGGGCTCCCCTTAAAGGGAAGGCCTTTAGCGCCCCGGGCTGCTAATTTGTCAGCCGACTCTTGAGTCGGTCCGACAATGGCGGCCCTGATGTCAACTGGGCCACCATCACACAGCCCAACACTCCGTTTTGGGTGCCAGGCTGCTGGCCCAGTTGATCACGTCCATGGTGTCCCAGTGGCAGCCACCAAAGGGCCTGCAGAATGCACAGTGGCCGTCCCCTTTGTTGAAAGGGGAGGGGCATCATAGCGCGTCAGCGCTACGCAGAGCATCCAACCCGGGAGCACTCTTCAAAGGAAGCGGAGCAACATAAATTTGGAAAACTGGGTGTCTAATCTATTACTAGGCAATATACTGTCCATGATATCATATCTCTAATGTATATCCAGGATTTGTTTTTTTCTTCGCACCTCCCCCATATGTATGTAAAAACATAGCTATTGCCTATAATTGATTAATTATAAAAA
Source organism: Pristiophorus japonicus (assembly GCF_044704955.1). Classification (NCBI taxonomy): domain Eukaryota; kingdom Metazoa; phylum Chordata; class Chondrichthyes; family Pristiophoridae; genus Pristiophorus; species Pristiophorus japonicus. Next base: position 98,858,811 of record NC_091980.1, on the reverse strand, counting down.
AATGTAACATGAATCATAAGCTGCACTCATATGAAATCGAGTTAACATGTAACATTATTAATTTTCTGAAGACTCTTTGGCTTGTAAAAGTGGAACATGTGGTGGGAAACCGGAGCCACAGAGCTCATTTTGGCTCAGTTAAAATTATTATGTACATTAAAAGCCAGAGGATTACAAAAACACCCCCAGGTTAACAGAATATGATTTCTGCCACCAGAGTCCATTTTAATTTGATATTAAAGCCACTCTGTGGGATTGTGAATCTAAAGATACAATGAGAGAAACTATTTGTTGTATACTGTGAATAACAAATTGTATGTAACAGTTAATCATAAACCAAGTTGTTAACATGATTCAATGCAGCAGAAAAGCAGTTTGATATAAAAGTATAAAGACATATTGATGTTCCTGTTCTTCGCGCTCACCCACGATCTCCTCCCTCTCCCCATGGCACCAGGAAAGACTAATTGTGGAGCCATAATGGAGGACAGTTTCAAAAAGAAGAGACAAAAGAACAGCAGCCAAAAATAGTCTGACCTTGATGTGAATGTTGAGGAAAGGGTCAGTACTAGGGGCCTAAATTCGATAGCCCCTGAAAACGGGCACAGGGGTAGCGATGCATGATTAACCCGTGACCATTCAATGTGATGAGAGCAGCATGCCAACTTTGTGCTGGTGCTGATTAACATGATTGCAGTGTGCAGTCAGCACTAACCACGCTGTTGATTGACTGCATACATCAGCCGGGGGCCCAAAATCTTGAGAGGCTAGCACCAGTTAAAGCTAGCCAGAACCTCTTAAAGGGGAGGTGCATTGTGGCTGGAGCAGGTGCTGGAAGTCGTTCGACAACTGATCTGACCTGACACAACATGGGAGAGAGCATGCTCCATGGTTTTCCGACACTACACTGGAGACATGGTGGAGGAGGTTCGAAAGGAGGAGAGATATGCTGTGGCCACAGGGAGCCAGGAGGCCCTCCAGACACATGTTTAGAAGGCAGTGGGAGCAGATAGCTACGACTATCAATGTCAGGACTCAAGCCCCAAGGACCTGGATGCAATGCAAGAAGTTCAATGCCATATCCTACCAACTGCACCACTAGACTCAGCCACTGCTTAATGCACCACACCCCTGTCACTCACCTACCAATAATCTCTATCAATCAGGACTCATACCTAATATTCATATACTTTACCCTCACCCTCACACTGTGGCAAACCTCACACCCACATCTCACAGTTTGCGCACACTGCCTGCTATTTAATCATGACAACCACATCACTCAAACAGATTGCACCACACTGACCGACACACTTCCATATCTCTTGCAGGACAAGGTGGCGCACAGCCAGAGGCAACAGGAGCTAACCAGCGGGGGATGGGCGCATCTGCATGTCCTATCCCCATGGAGGAGATGGTACTGGCCATTATTGGGACGGCTATTGCTGAGGCTGTGGCCAGCGGTGGGACTGAAATCATAGAAGATGATGGTCTTCTCAAAACTATTCCTCTTTCTCACATCTCACTTCCCCCTCATCCCGCAATCTGTTCTGATTTACAAGCTGCAGATGATGTAAGCATGCACATCCTGCATTCCCTCCCACCCCTCACCACAACTTTAACATTGTGCCCTTCTCCTTTCAGTTACCCAAGAACTACAACCTGGTCAGACAGTGGTGAAAGTGCAGGAAGATAGTGAAGATGAAGGCACATCATCACTCGATTTCACACTCCCAGCCACCAGCTCAGATACTGACACTGCGTAATATAGAGGATAGCATAGAGGTGGGATCTGCATGTGGTGAGAAACCGGTCACGAGTGGCCTGCAGCCAGGGGAGGGGGCAAGGATATCGCAGGTGCCAGCTCGACGGAGGGCGAGGTTGCACACGAGTTCTGCTGCAGGGAACTCAGATGAGTTAATGCTCTCAATAATATGACGTCCGGAGGGATTCGCCAAACATGTGTGCACGTGCTCCACAGATGCCATTTTAGACCTCAAAAGACATTCGTAGTGCCCAACTAACGGGCACCCGAATTTTGCGCCCTTAGTGTCCACGCCAGGAATGTTTCTGGAGTCCATCGATTTTATAACTTCATGGTCCCAGTTTTTACTAGGTTTGTTCAGCTGGCTTTCACTGGAAAGTCAAGCAAACTAAAAAGCAGATGATCTGGTCAGTATCACATTGTTGTTTGTGGAACCTGGCTGTGTGCAAATTGGCTGCCGCGACCGCGACATTACAACAGTGACTACACTTCGAAGGACTTCATTGGCTTTAAAGTGCTTTGGGGCATCCAGAGGTTGTGAAAGGCGCTATATAAATGAAAGTTATCATTTCTTTTATTAAGGATCACACTATAGCAGCAAGGGAGTAAGTACCAGGCTTGTGCCAAACTGCCCTGCCAGTATTTAGATTGCCACTTAAAGATGGGAAGAGGCTCGTTTGGAGCATAAACACCGGCATAGACCTGTTGGGCCGAATGACCCGTCCTGCTCTATAAAAGTCTACGTAATCTAAAACAAAGCCATCAAATGCATTAGAGATACTTCAAGGAAGGGTCAAATTTGCACAATTAGGTCATATAGAAATATAGAAACATAGGAAATAGGTGCAGGAGTAGGCCATTCGGCCCTTCGAGCCTGCACCACTATTCAATAAGATCATGGCTGATCATTCACCTCAGTACCCCTTTCCTGTTTTCTCTCCATACCCCTTGATCCCTTTAGCCGTAAGGGCCATATCCAACTCCCTCTTCAATATATTTAATGAACTGGCCTCAACAACTCTCTGCGGAAGAGAATTCCACAGGTTAACAACTCTCTGAGTGAAGAAGTTTCTCCTCATCTCGGTCCTAAATGGCTTACCCCTTATCCTTAGACTGTGACCCCTGGTTCTGGACTCCGCCAACATCGGGAACATTTTTCCTGCATCTAACCTGTCCAGTCCTGTCTGAATTTTGTATGTTTCTATGAGATCCCCTCTCATTCTTCTAAACTCCAGTGAATACAGGCCCAGTTGATCCAGTCTCTCCCCATATGTCAGTCCTACCATCCTGGGATCAGTCTGGTGAACATCTGCCATGCATTTGCCCACTCACCTAACCTGTCCAAGTCACCCTGCAGTCTCTTAGCATCCTCCTCACAGCTCACACCGCCACCCAGCTTAGTGTCATCTTGGAGATATTACTCTCAATTCCTTCATCTAAATCATTGATGTATATTGTAAATAGCTGGGGTCCCAGCACTGAGCCCTGCGGCATCCCACTAGTCACTGTCGGCCATTCTGAAAACGACCCATTTATCCCGACTCTCTGTTTCCAATCTGCCAACGAGTTCTCTATCCACGTCAATACATTACCCCCAATAATATGTGCTTTAATTTTGCACATCAATCTCTTGTGTGGGACATTGTCAAAAACCTTTTGAAAGTCCAAATACACCACATCCACTGGTTCTCCCTTGTCCACTCTACTAGTTACATTCTCAAAAAATTCCAGAAGATTTGTCAAGCATGATTTCCCTTTCATAAATCCATGCTGACTTGGACCGATCCTGTCACTGCTTTCCAAATGCACTGCTATTTCATCTTTAATAATTGATTCCAATATTTTCCCCACTACCGATGTCAGGCTAACCAGTCTATAATTCCCTGTTTTCTCTCTCCCTCCTTTTTTATAAAGTGGGGTTACATTAGCTACCCTCCAATCCATAGGAACTGGTCCAGAGTCTATAGAATGTTGGAAAATGACCACCAATGCATCCACTATTTCTAGAGCCATTTCCTTAAGTACTCTGGGATGCAGACAATCAGGCCCTGGGGATTTATCAGCCTTCAGTCCCTTAAATTTCCCTAACACCATTTCCTGACTAATAAGGATTTCCCTCAGTTCCCCCTTCTCGCTAGACCCTCGGTCCCCTTGTATTTCCGGAAGGTTATTTGTGTCTTCTTTAGTGAAGACAGAACCAAAGTATTTGTTCAATTGGTCTGCCATTTCTCTGTTCCCTATTATAAATTCACCTGATTCTGACTGCAAGGGACTTACATTTATCTTCACTAATCTTTTTCTCTTCACATATTTATAGAAGTTTTTATGTTCCCTGCAAGTTTACTCTCATACTCTATTTCCCCCCCTCCTAATTAAACCCTTTGTCCTCCTCTGCTAAATTCTACATTTCTCCCAGTCCTCAGGTTTACTGCTTTTTCTGGCCAATTTATATGCCTCTTCCTTGGATTTAACACTATCCCTAATTTCCCTTGTTAGCCACGGTTGAGCCACCTTCCCAGTTTTATTTTTACGCCAGACAGGGATGTACAATTGTTGAAGTTCAGCCATGTGATCTTCAAATATCTGCCATTGCCTATCCATCATCAACCCTTTAAGTATCATTCGCCAGTCTATCCTAGCCAATTCACATCTCATACCATCAAAGTTACCTTTCTTTAAGCTAAGAGCCCTACTCTCTGACTTATCTGTGTCACTCTCCATCTTAATGAAGAATTCTACTATATTATGATCACTCTTCCCCAAGAGGCCTCGCACAACAAGATTGCTAATTAATCCTCTCTCATTACACAATGCCCAGTCTAGGATAGCCAGCTCTCTAATTGGTTCCTCGACATATTTGTCTAAAAAAAACATCCCTTATACACTCCCGGAAATCCTCCTCCACTGTATTGCTACCAGTTTGGTTAGCCCAATCTATATGCAGATTAAAATCACCATGATAACTGCTGTACCTTTATTGCACGCATCCCTAATTTCCTGTTTGATGCCATCCCCAACCTCACTACTACTGTTTGGTGGTCTGTACACAACTCCCACTAGCATTTTCTGCCCTTTGGTATTCCGCAGCTCTACCCATACAGATTCCACATCATCCAAGCTAATGTCCTTCCTTACTATTGCGTTAATCTCCTCTTTAGCCAGCAGCGCTACCCCACCTCCTTTTCCTTTCTGTCTATCCTTCCTGAATATTGAATACCTCTGGATATTGAGTTCCCAGCCTTGGTCACCCTGGATCCATGTCTCCGTAATCCCAATTACATCATATCCGTTAACAGCTATCTGCGCAGTTAATTCAACCACCTTATTACGAATGCTCTTTGCATTGATACAGAGCCTTCAGGCTTGTTTTTTTAACACTCTTTGTCTTGTTAGAATTATGTTGTAATGTGGCTCTTTTTGACTTTTGCCTATGATTTCTCTGCCCTCCACTTTTACTTATCTCCTTTCTACCTTTTGCTTTTGCCCCCATTTCCCCATTTTATTTCCCTCTGTGTCCCTGAATAGGTTCCCATCCCCCTGCCATATTAGTTTAAACCCTCCCCAACAGCACTAGCAAACACTCCGCCTAGGACATCGGTTCCGGTCCTGCCCAGGTGCAAACCCCAGAACCGATTCCAAGGTCCGAGGAATTTGAATCCCTCCCTCTTGCACCATTCCTCAAGCCATGCACTCATCTTAACTATCCAGCTATTTCTACTCTGACTAGCACGTGGCACTGGTAGCAAACCTGAGATTACTTCCTTAGAGGTCCTACTTTTTAATTTAACTCCTACCTCCCTAAATTCAGCCTGTAGGACCTCATCCTGTTTTTTTACCTGTATTGTTGGTACCTATATGCACCACAACAACTGGCTGTTGACCCTCCCCCTCCAGAATGCCTTGCAGCCACTCCGAGACATCCTTGACTCTTGCACCAGGGAGGCAACGTACCATCCTGGAGTCTCGATTGCGGCCGCAGAAATGCCTATCTATTCCCCTTACAATAGAATCCCCTACCACTATAGATCTCCTACTCTTTTTCCTGCCCTCCTGTGCAACAGAGCCACCCATGGTGCCATGAACTTGGCTGCTGCTGCCTTCCCCTGATGAGCCATCAGTGTCCAAAGCGGTATATTTGTTTTGGAGGGAGATGACCGCAGGGCACTCATGCACTACCTTCCTACTCCTGCTCTGCCTGATGGTCACGCATTCCCTATCTGTCTTTGTAACCTTTGTCTGCGTGTGACCAACTCACTAAACGTGCTATTCACGACATCCTCAGCATCGCGGATGCTCCAGAGTGAATCCATGCGCAGCTCCAGTGCCGCAATGATATTTTGAGTATTACATTAAAAGAATGCAAACTTTTCCTGCTGACAAAAGGGTACATTCTTTGTCAGCGTTTTAATTTTCACGTGAATTGGCTACACAACTTCTGGCACGGTTTCTTTAAAGGCATTTGCAATTCAGCAATTTAAACTGGATCTACAGTTTTCAACCTATTTTGAGAGTGGCCATGAAAGACAAAAACAAGTCGGCAAACACTTTAGAGGCCCATTAGAGGAAAATACATTAGATTTGCGTCTCTCAATTCATGTGATCTTCATGTCACAAGGTTCTTTCAATGATGTTCCACAGTGTACATTCTGTAGCTAGACAGCAAAAGAAGGCGGTGTTGGTATTTAATATTATTATTAGTGGGGGCTCAGTATAGAACACATTCAGTGTGGAACCTCACTGCCTTCTCCACAACAACAGCCTGTTGTTTTGGCAAAGCTCATATGAACCCTTAGCAGAGCACACAGAGAGCATTCTATTGTTAATGTTGTATGAGTTTCTCATAAATATTCCTGGTTTGCACGCACAGACCTAAAAGCAGGGACACGCAATTCAGCAACCTGCTTCCTGAATCATCCAGGCTGTCTGCTGCGAAGTAGTTTTTTGCAGTGCACAAATAGTCACAAATAAATTGTAAATTCTCTGAGACACCTAAAACACATTAGCATTCCAAAATTACTTGTCCCCTCCAACTTTTTCCCCATCCTCAAGATGATTACATAGAAGTGCTTCCACAGACACCAACCCCCCTCTTGTACCACATCTAAGTGACCATTCTTTATGTCTAAATGTAGACAGAAAATGTTATTGAACTATTTGTCTGTGGAGACATCTTGGCCAAGTCCAAACATATCCTAATTTAACATCCACACACACATACATATGCACACCCATTCCAGCAGAGGTCACTCGGCTTATACCAAGAAGGGCAACCTTAACTGCTTGTTTTTTTTTGCTGTCTTTAGCTTGAGCTTAGTAAGATCAATTTTAGTGCCCCAGTGCTGGCCAAACTATCAGCTAACGCACCGTAGACCTGGGAACAGATCATGGCTCTTCATAGTTTTTATGGCTCAGTACCACATCACTCAGTTCCCGTGTCAAAAGCGTCAAGCCGTTCTTTTGATTGTAAAGTGTGCAGGTCAGAGTATCCTCACTGTGTTAAGAACATAAGCAATAGGAGCAGGAGTAGGCCATTCGGCCCCTCGAGCCTGCTCCGCCATTCAATACGATTATGGCTGATCTGATCATGGACTAGGTTCACTTCCCCGCCCGCTCCCCATAACCCTTGACTCCCATTGACCTTTGACTCACAAACCTCTCCCTTCTATTCTTTCCTCAGTGACTTTTTCCCTGGCTTTGGACTTGCTTAAAAACAATTAAAATTCTTCCAGACCTGAAACGTTAACTCTGTTTCTCTCTCCACAGACGCCGCCCGACCCGCCAAGTGCCCCCAGCATTCTCGGTTCTAATTTTACGATTGATTTATTTTAGAGAGCAGTGCCAGATGGGCAGGGAGATGGCAGGAAGTTGGGCCAGTGGATACCAGCCGCAACAGGGACTACATCGACAATTCCAATTGCGTTGAAGTAATGTTGCTCCCAATTCGATCAGCTCAGGATTATTTTACACGAGGAGAAGAAATAGGTAAATTAGAAGTTAGGAAGGGATCATCAACCAAGCCTTCCGTCTGTAATTGTTTTCATTGAACAGTTGGCCATTTCGTCAACCACCTCAAAGAGATGGGAACTGGTCAATTGTGATATAATTAGGCACTGTGACAGGATCCCAGGAAATGAACAAGTAGGTGGGTCATAATATTTTGAGCATTGTTCATTGTCTACAAAATCAGAAATTGCTGACTTCTGTTGATAAAATGAGTGTCTTCTCAATGTGAGCACATATTTTCCCATGTATGACGTTTATAATCTTAATATCGAAAGTTAACATTTCTGTACAATAACAGGTAAAATTGTCAGCTTTGGCTCAGTGGTAGAACCTTTGCCTTTGAGACAGAAGATCATGGGTTCAAGCCCTACTTAAGTGACGAGAGCAGATAATCTAGGCTCATATTTCAGTGCAGTAATTAAGCAGTACTGCACTAACCCTCCTCATCCTTCTTGATCTGTCTGCAGCCTTTGACACGGTTGACCACTCTACCCTTCTCCAACGCCTCTCCACCGTTGTCCAGCTGGGTGGGACCGTACTCGCCTGGTTCCATTCTTATCTATCTAATCGTAGCCAGAAAATCACCTGCAATAGCTTCTCTTCCCACTCCTGCATCTTTACATTGGGTGTCCCCCAAGGATCTATCCATGGTCCCCTTCTAATTCTCATCTACATGTTGCCCCTTGGCGACATCATCCGAAAACACAGAGTCAGTTTCCATATGTATGCTGATGACACCCAGCTCTGCCTCACGACCACTTCTCTCGACCCTCCGTGGTCTCTAAACTGCTTGTCTAATATCCAGTTCTGGATGAGCAGAAATTTTCTCCAATTGAACATTGGGAAGACCGAAGTCATTGCTTTTGGTTCCCGCCACAAGCTGCGTTCCTTAGCCATCGACTCCATCCCTCTCCCTAACTTCTGCCTGAGGTTGAACCACATTGTTCGCAAACTTGGTGTCATATTTGACTCTGAAATGAGCTTTTGACCACATATCCGTAGCATAACTGAGACTGCCTTTTTCCACCCCCATAACATTGCCTGTCTCCACCCCTGCCTTAGCTCGTCCGCTGCTGAAGCCCTCATCCATGTCTTTGTTACCTCTAGACTTGACTATTCCAACGCACTCCTGGCTGGCCTCCCACATTGTTCCCTACATAAACTAGAGGTGATCTAAAACTCGGCTGCCCGTGTCCTAACTCAGAACAAGTCCCACTCACCCATCACCCCTGTGCTCGCTGACCTGCATTGGCCCCCGGTTAAGCAATGCCTCAAATTGAAAATTCTCATCCTTGTTTTTAAATCCCTCTATGGCCTTTCCCCTCCCTATCTTTGTAATCTCCTTCAGCCCCATAATCTTCCGAGATGTCTGCGCTCCTCTAATTCTGCCTTCTTGAGCATCACTAATTATAATCGCTTAACCATCGGTGGCCGTGCCTTCTGTTGCCTAGGCCCTAAGCTCTGGAATTCGTTGCTGAGCCTCTCCGCCTCTCAACCTCTCTTTCCTCCTTCAAGATGCTCCTTAAAACCTATCTCTTTGACCAAGCTTGACCAAGACAGATCAGCCATGATCTTATTAAATGGCAGAGCAGGCTCGAGGGGCCAAATGGCCTACTCCTGCTCCTATTTCTTATGTTCTTAAGCTTTTGGTCACTTGTTCTAATTTCTCCTTATGTGGCTCGGTGTCAACATTTTTGTCTCATAATACTCCTGTGAAGCACCTTGGGACATTTCACTATGTTAAAGGCACTATATAACTACAAGTTGTTGTTGTTATTGAAGGTGCCAGCTTTGAAAATCCTATCTGCCCTATCAGGTGCATATAAATGATCCCATAACATTATTCAATGAAACGCGAGGCCAATATTTATCCTTCAACCAACATCAGCATTTATCTCATTGCCGTTTGTGGGGCCTTGCTGTTTGTAAGTTGGCAGCTTTCTTTTCCTACATTAATAAAATAACTACAGTTCAAAATACTTATTTGGTTGTGAAGCACTTTGGTCTATCCTGGGGTCGTGAAAGGCGCTATATAAATGTAAGTTTTTTTTCCATTTATTCCTGCTGCTAACAGATTCTTTGCTAGACAAAAATCACATTTCACAATCAGAGCAGTTCAGCAGTTTTTATGTCAGATTTCCAGCATCCGCAGTATTTTGCTTTTGTTTCAGTTCAGCAGTGGCCTGGCCGATACAGGTGTACAAATACTAAATTATTATTTACATGTATGGTGCAGAGTGGAGCACAACTTCTGCACCATGTCTCAATCAGAAAGAAGGTATTAAAGTTTGCTTTTAAACTTACGTGACAATTCAACCTGTGTATTTTTTTGTCTCCCATCCTAAAAGGACACACTTGGGCTTTGTGTAAATATTAACTTTTCAAGATTAATCTTCTTTTGTTATATAGACACTTATGCCTGGAAGTGCCAACACAGTTCACATAAAAATAGGAGCTGGCATTGCAAATAGTAGCCTGCTAACTTAAGTCACAATGGTTTGTTCCTTCAGCATTAATTCAATATTACCAACAAAAATTGAAGTGCGCAGACACTAGCACTTAAATTGAACATGCAAAACAAAGAGGCACTTTGCAGCGGTACATTTAGCCCTCGTGGCAGAGCCATGAGATTGGAATTGTGGCCTTTGTATCACTCTCAATGAAGTAAAAGAAAACATTGTGTGTGGAGACTTTAAAGTGAAGAATCTAAAGCTAGAGTAGTGTGTGATGATATTAAAAAAGGCATATGAAACCCATGGGTGCATTTTTACTGAGTTTGAAGATAATTCTTCAAATTTTTCAGAAGGTAGATAAGACATGGAATAGCAGGATGCAGGTTAGCAGCCATGATTTGTTTCCAATTCCAACAAAGGAAGTGGAAGAGGCAGCCTGCAAAGGCTCCTGTAGAGAGGGAGGGGAAATCAGAGGACGATTTAACCCTGTGACATGCTCACACACCTAGAAGCTGGGAGGTCTTGGAGTAGATCATCTGATCTTCTTGGCTGTGTTAGGGATACCCAAAGGAATAAAAATTCACTAAAAATATTTCAAAAAAACAGAACTTTTCACTAATAAAAAAGCAAAATACTGTAGATGCTGGAAATCTGACACAAAAACAGAAAATGCTGGAAATACTCAGCAGGTCAGGTAGTATCTGTGGAGAAAGAAACAGAGTTAACATTTCAGGTTGATGACCCTTCGGCAGAACTGGAAAAAGTTAAAGATGTAACAGGTTTTTAAGCAAGTGTAGGGACAGGGGAATGGGGGTGGGGGGAGAGGTTGGAAATGAGGAAACAACAAAAGGCCTGATGATGCAAGGAAAAAGGAGATAGTAATAGAACAAGTAAGAAAAAAAACTCAAAGAAAGATTTTTAAAAATAGCAGTAGGGGTTATGGTCTGAAATTGTTGAACTCAATGTTGATGAAAAATGAGGGGGCTTAAATTGTCCTCCAACCAAAATGGGGCACACCTACCGATTGTTAAGTGTTCCATTTGGGGTCTATTTTCCTCTTTTTTGCCAATTTTTGGCACCCAGGAGGATGTACGGCTGGATTTTTTGTGCCTATATGCTCCAGAAAAAAAATACAATTTTCGGCAAAGTAAAATTAAATTTTGGCACTGCGGTACCCGAAGTTAAATCTGGGGGTGGAGCTTCAAGTGTGTGCCGAAAAGTCAGTGAGCATGCAGTGGGAAAAAAAACTTTTTCCACGTGACGGGTGAGTCTACGCATCCACGGTGAACTTCCTGGTCTGGATCAGCAGCTTGTGAGAACACATTCGGATCGGAGCTGGATCTAGACATTTAAATCTTAGCTGCAAAAGATGGATCCAAGAGAAGGGGAAGAAAAAAACATAGAAAATAGGTGCAGGAACAGGCCATTCAGTCCTTCAAGCCTGCACCACCATTCAATATGATCATGGCTGATCATGCAACTTCAGTACCTCATTCCTGCTTTCTCTCCATGCCCCTTGATCCCTTTAGCCGTAAGGGCCACATCTAACTCCCTTTTGAATATATCTAACGAACTGGCCTCAGCAACTTTCTGTGGTAGAGAATTCCACAGGTTGACAATTCTCTGAGAGAAGAAGTTTCTCCTCATTTCGGTCCTAAATGGCTTCCCACTTATCCTTAGACTGTGAATATAAGCCGAGTCGATCAAGTCTTTCTTCATATGTCAGTCCAGCCATCCCGGGAATCAGTCTGGAGAAGAAGGACAAGGGGAAGGGGGAAGCGCTGAGATTTCTAGCAGAAGAAATTGAGCCCCTGGTAGATATAATTGAGAGGGGATGGGATGTGCTTGAGAACAAAGGGAGAATGGGACCTCTCTACCAGCAAAACTTTGGGAACAAGTTGCAGAAGAGTTTAATGCAGGGCCCATGATCCAGAGAAGCGGCACACAGCTCAAAAAGAAGTGGCAGGACCTTGGCCAAGCAGTTACTGCAAGTAATATTTTTATTTATGCACTGCAATTACATTTGTAAATATGACTAACATCTGTGTGTGTGTGTGTGTGTGTGTGCGTGTTTGTGGCCACCACAGCAGAAGGACCCTCTCTTAAGAAGTTCTATTTTCATCTTTGCAGAGGAAGATGTCACAGATCAACCGGGAAAGGTCAAAAACTGGAGGAGGTGCGCCAAGTAGGCAGCAACTAACAGACGGGGAACACAGGATCGCTGATACGATTAAATTTCACAAGAGAAGATCAACCACCAATGTGGACGCTGGGCCCAAGTTACCGACAGAGAGTAAGCCCTGCCGTGTACTCATGTCACTGTGGCCCCTCTGCCCCCTCCCCTGCTGCTAACCAAACATCTGCTCTGTTATGTTTTTCAGACGTTGCGCATCAGGATGAGACAGAAACCGTCAAACCAGAAATTCTTCATCAATTTCCGGACGAGGATGAGCTGGACAATGAAGTGCAGCAGGAAGATCCCGATGATGAGATGGTTACATTACAACAGTGAACCCCCTGAGGATGCCAAGCCCTTTGCTGAGCGATACAACCAACACAACATTTCATGGGGTAGAATCTGAGGCTGTGGGTCCCAGTGGGTTGCAGCAAGCCACACCCGGGAGACGGCTGAGGAGGGTGGGAAGGGGAGCTCAACCTGAAATGCAGGATACAGGGGACATAGGACAGCTCATGGGAATGAGGAGGGAGAGCACTGAGCTAACCAGATTGCTCCTGGGTGCGGTGAGGGTAGAATTAGGGGAACTTTCAGTAGAAGAAGCAACAATGACTGGAGGAATGGAAGCAGTGTCGGGACAGATGAGCGCGGGGATGTCGGAGATTAGGGAGGGAATGTTGGAGATTAGGGAGGGAATGTCTGAGGCAGCTGGTGTAGTCGGGACAGATTAGGGAGGGAATGCCGGAGATAGTTACTGCAATAGCTGGACATACCCAACAGCAATTGGCAGCATCAACTGCTGACACTCACTTTCCAATCCTCATACCAACCTCAGGTAGTGTGCTGGTGGTTCATCCACAGGATGAAGAAGAGTCCGACGATGAACCTGGGCCTTCCAAAATACTGTCTGCTAGGTGTGTTCCTGTCCAACCCCACCAAATGCGCCTTCACGCAGAAAGCAGAAAACACCTTGGGGTCGGGGTGAGGAACCAGAAGTCTGAAACAATGAGCATAGGTAGGGGTAAAGGCAACAACAGGGGCAAGAGGGGCGCACAGGGCTAAGGTTGTTAAATAAGGGGGAGGAGAGATGGTTGCAGCTAGAGTTTGTTTGTTTGGTTGTTGCTGCTATTTGTTGTTTTCTTCATTGAAAAGTTTAAAGTTTGATACAATTTTTTAAAATTAAAGTTAAGTAAATCTGTACAAATGTTTAATAAACCTAATTATTTTTTAAATTTAAGCAGAATCCTACATATTATTTTATGAATTAAAGCAACATAAACTAACACAACTACATACATATGATGTACATTGTTTTTTTCACTCTAACAGGTACAAAGAGTCAACACTGTCAGGCCATTTAGCCTTCATGCAGCAAAGCAATCACGGATTAGCCGCTAACGCAAGTCTCTAGAGATGGTGGGTTGAGGTAGTGGCTTGGGTTCGTCATCCTCCTCCTGCTGCTGCTGCTCCGCCTCCTCCTCCTCGACCTCGTTGTCAGTCTCCTCATCTCCTCTTCCTCCCCCCCGCCCCCCCTTCTCCCCTCAGGAGGATCTTCAATGTCTAGGGCCTGGTCCCTCATGATGGCCAAGTTATGCAACATGCAACACATGACAGTGAGGGGCATATTGCAGGTAGCCTCCAGAGTGGTTCAGGCATTGGAAATGCTGCTTCAGTATGCCAATTGTCTGCTCTATGATGCTCCATGTCGTTATGTGCGACATGTTGCACTGACGCTCTGGCTCAGTGCGGGGATTGTGTAGGGGGGTCATAAGCCAGGTGGCGAGCCCGTACCCTTTGTCCCCAAGCAATCAGCTGTGCACTTCTGGCAGCTCCTGAAATATCACAGATATAACGCTCTCACGCAGGATGAAACCATCATGGATGTTACCTGGAAATTTGGCATCCACTGCCATCATCCGATGCATATCATCACACACCAGCTGGACATTTAGGGAATGGAACCTTTTCCTGTTGCGATAAACCTCGGAGTCATCCAAAGTTGTTCTCAAGGCGATGTGGGTACAGTCGATCGCACCCTATAGTTTGGGAAGCCAGTAATTCTGGAGAACCCCGCAGCCCTGACTTGCATTGCCTACGTGGTCATAGGGAAATTGATGAACTGTTCCCTTTTGGCAAACAGTGCAGCAGTCACCTGTTGAATGCAGCAATGAGTGGAAAGCTGTGGGATGCAGCATATATCCCCAGTTGCAGCTTGAAATGAGTCAGAAACATAGAAGTCAAGTGCTGCAGTGCCCTTCACTTCCACAGGTTGGGCAATCCTCCTGCCATGTCTTGGCTGTATGTCTGACCTGATTAGCTGGCAGATCTCGGTCATAACCTCCTTTCTAAATCGCAGCCTGCGAATGCAGTCTGCCTCACTCAGGTGTCGGTATGAGCGCCTGTCCCTGTAGATTCAATCAGGGTGTGGCCTCCTCCCCATCAATGCCTGAGTGATCTGGTTTGTGCAACGACAGCATTGTCGTAACCGTTGCCTCCACATGCCAAGCATGTAAACCAACCTTACTACATACGGCATAGTAAAATGTGCACCCATAATTATTATTCTTAACTTTGGTATTCTTGTTATTATGAGACTTACTGAATCACAGTACACACACCTTTGCTGGGTGACACCCTAACAGAATGGACCACATCCTGGTCTGCAACACTAAGCTGTCTCTATGGAGATGGGACACATGGAGATTTATGGCACTTTAATTCTAGCTTGTGCCGAAATGCCTATGTTTGCTGCTGTGTTGTGCCATCTCCAATGCACAGTTCAGAATGCATGCCGGCAGGATCGCTCCCTCGGCCAGACAGAAACACTGGAGCTCGGCACTTGGTTTCCACCCGCCGCGGCCCCCCCCAACCCCGGGCTTCTTTACAAGCTGAGCCCAGGGGTGGGAGGCTGGAATCCAAGCTCCTGTACTTGTCTCCGGCTGAGGGAGCGATCCTGTGGCCAGCTGGCCGGCACTCCTCCGACCCGTGCCTGCAGCCCTGTGAGCAGAGATTCAGTGGTGGGGTGGGATGGAGTCACAATTTGCCCATTCTCAAAAACATTCTGTGGGAAAAATGAACTTTCCGAGTTCCCTCTGCAAAAATCATCATGAATTTGTGTTTTAAATTTTCTTCTACCCTCGCTCTAAAAACTCAGAACTATACTTGGCGCCGATTTCCTTAAGTTAACGTAGGGTTTTTCTGATCGGTACTTAAGGCCACTGTGCGCCGCCCCCCAAAAAATCGTGGTTGGCAAAAATCGATTAAATGGCCAAAAACGGTGCGCAAATCAGTTTTCAACCAGACCTGTGACAAAAAATTTTGCGTACAAAAAACTGCCGCTGATTACTGCCGGCGTACAAATTTGATGAGAATTGCAAAATTATAATTGCTCCAAAAAAATCAGTGGACACCAAAAAAATGGCACTCAATGGTGGTGAAAATAGAGTCCTTTGTTTTTGTTTCCGGTTGGAATGGTATTGGTGTCGGAGAGGGGCGGAAGTGTGGGCGGATCGGAATGGCTGTCGCTCCAATTCATCAGCGCATCGCTGATAACGTCAGTGCGTCACAGATGTGCCGCATTGTGCTGACACAAAAGGGAGGGCCGCTGCGAACTCTGCAGCCATGTTAGTGGCAAACTCTGGGCAAGCAGGGAGGGTTTCGGCTGGGTCAGCGGCCTGGCACCCAAGAGGGGGGTGCCAGGCTGCCTACTGGCCGAACCCGTGTGCATAATTGTTGGCTCAACCTGGCAGTCAGCCGATAATAAAAAATAAGATGGAGTCGCTGGCAGAGCAAACTCCCCTTTAAGGGCGGATGCGCCGCCCAGCCACAGACTGCTCCCCGCTGGGGAAAGCTGTCAGTGGCACCGACTGGCAGTGGCGCCACACCCAGGGGGCAATTCCGTGTGGAGGTCAGAAAGAGGGTCGCCGTCGGTCAGTGTGTGGTCGGTGCGTGCCCAACGTGACGGGAACATGGACAGAGTGGAAACCCATTCCCACCACTCCCGCCACGGGAGCAATTTCGGATGGGTCAGCCTATCTGTCTGCCCCTAGTCGATAAGGCCTATCCGCTTCCTTCCCACCTCTTACAGGCGGTAATGGAGCTAATGGAAGGGAGCAATTTCGGCCCCTGGTGCTGTTCCTCGAGCTTACGTTGAGCTTCATTGGAACAGTATAAGTGGCCGACGACAGAGAGATCAGAGTGGGAGTGAAGCGGAAAAGTGAAGTGACAGGCGATTGGAAGCTCGGAGTCACACTTGCGGACTGAACGAAGGTGTTCTGTAAAGTGGTCACCCAATCTGCATTTGCTCTCCCCAATGTAAAGGAGACCACATCGTGAACAGCGAATATAGAATACTAAATTGAAACAAATACAAGAAATTGGCTGTTTCACCTGGAAAGAGTATTTGGGGCCCTGGACAGTGGGAAGGGAGGAGGTCAAAGGGCACGTGTTGCATCTCCTGCGCTTGCCGTGGGAAGATGCCGTGGGAAGAGGAGAGGGTGCTGTGGGTGATTGAGGAATGGACCAGGATGTCGTGGAAGGAGCGGTCCCTTCGGAATGCTGTGAGAGGAGGGGAGGGGAAGATGTGATTGGTAGTGGAGGTGGCAGAAATGGCAGAGGATGATCTATTGAATGTGGAGGCTGATGGGGTGAAAGGAGAATCCTATCGTGGTTCTGAGAGGAAGGGGAAGGGGTGAGCGCAGAAGTGCGGGAAATAGAACGGACACAGTTAAGGGCCATGTCAACCACAGTTGAGGAAAAAGGAAGACATATCGGAAGCACTAGTATGGAAGGTGGCGCCATCAGACCAGATGCGACGGAGACAGAGAGACTGGGAGAACGGAATGGAGTCTTTGCAGGAAGCGGGGTGGGAGGAAGTGTAGTCCAAGTAGCTGTGGGAGTCAGTGAGCTTATAGAGAATGTTTGTCAATAGCCTTGTCAATAGTTTGTCAATAGAACTTTTCACTAATTTAGATTAATTAGATACTGTAAGGTTACAAATGTTCAGAAAAGCACAGAAGGAGACCATGAACTAAAAGTTGATTAATTTGATTTGATACAAGCTTTTGGAATTAACTGGACAATGGGAGCAAAAAGGCGCCAGCCTGTGGGCAGGTGATGACTCACCCCAATTAAGGACACTCTGTGGTCAGGGACCAGACTGACTTTATGCATAACAACAATGGAGTTGCTGCATTTTCATAAATTAACTGATGAGGCCCTGAACGTGATTGGCCAGAGGGAGGGGGTTGGGGAGGTGGGGGGGGGGGGGAAGACGCTCACTGCAAGAAGCCCGGACAACAAAGGAATCACCCCAGGTGCACATTTTTGGGGGAATGAGGTGTTAAGATGGGAAGATGGGGAGTCATCTTTGCCTTGCAGACTCCGTGTGCAAACTGGGAAAAGTCGAGTCCATTATTGCAGTCAATCAACCAAGATCACCACAAAACAACGGATCGATGCAAACGCATTATCAGAAATGGCAGTGGTGGGAGATCAGTCATAACATGGATATAAATATGCGAGCTAGAAGCAGCTCAGGGTACGTACACACACCACCAGTCATTCATCATCGTTTGGCGGGGAAACAGAAGAGTGGTACCGAAGCGAAGCGAGGTATGGAACATACACGGAAGGAACAGCACTGCAGAGAACAGCTAGAAGAAGAACCAACTGGTCACGGAATCAATGACCACGAACCGACAATAGCTACAACCTGAAAGGGTGATTACATAAGAACATAAGAACATAAGAATTAGGAACAGGAGTAGGCCATCTAGCCCCTCGAGCCTGCTCCGCCATTCAAAAAGATCATGGCTGATCTGGCCGTGGACTCAGCTCCACTTACCCGCCCGTTCCCCATAACCCTTAATGGTTAAAAATTTATCTATCTGTGATTTGAATACATTCAATGAGCTAGTCTCAACTGCTTCCCTGGGCAGAGAATTCCACAGATTCACAACCCTCTGGGAGAAGAAATTTCTTCTCAACTCGGTTTTAAATTGGCTCCCCCGTATTTTGAGGCTGTGCCCCCTCGTTCTAGTCTCCCCGACTAGTGGAAACAACCTCTCTGCCTCTATCTTGTCTATCCCTTTCATTATTTTAAATGTTTCTACAAGATCACCCCTCATCCTTCTGAACTCCAACGAGTAAAGACCCAGTCTACTCAATCTATCATCATAAGGCAACCCCCTCATCTCCAGAATCAGCCAAGTAAATCGTCCCTGTACCCACTCCAAAGCTAGTATATCCTTCCTTAAGTAAGGTGACCAAAACTGCACGCAGTACTCCAGGTGCGGCCTCACCAATACCCTATACAGTTGCAGCAGGACCTCCCTGCTTTTGTACTCCATCCCTCTCGCAATGAAGGCCAACATTCCATTCATCTTCCTGATTACCTGCTGCACCTGCAAACTAACTTTTTGGGATTCATGCACAAGGAAACAAAAAAAAGGGGGAAAAAAAAAAAAGGGCCTTGTAAATGTCTGGAGTGTCACCCAGGTCGGGTGGCACCATTTAATGTTTTATGTTTTGCAGGTGAACTCCAAAAAGAGTTTCATGCACAAGGACCAATTGTGGAGCAGTGGAGGCATGTCCTGCACAGTAGGAGCTGAGCTGCAGAGAGAGGAGCAGCTATCAACTTGAGCTCCTGCCTGGAGAGCCCTGAGACCAGCCCAGGAAGAGAAGGAAGGAAGGGGCTTCACCACCAACTTTCACCCAGAGGGAGAGGAGGAGAACAGAAAACTTTTAAACAACTTTTACCATTTCTGCAAGGAGTTGGAGAGAGGGGGAAAAGACCAACAACATCCAGTGTGGAAGGAGGGAGACTCTACCATGCTACAGGTGGGTGTTGGTGCAGTCCCAAAAAGACTTTGTTATATCGGTGGGGGGAGGAAAGAAGATCACTGAGGGCCGGAACATCGCGGGGGGTGTGTGTGTGTGGAAAGTGTGTGTGGGGGCCTTGCTTACAACTAGGCCCCCCCCACAATTGGAAACCCCCCCCCCAATTGCCTAGCCTGGGATAGCTGGAGCTACCAGGCTGAAGATTTTTCTTAATCACCTAATTAAACATCGTTGGGAGTGTGTGCCTGGTGGCTCGAGCTGCCCCAGGTGAAGACATCTTCTCCCCTCACCTGAAGACCATCCCAAAGACTTTGTGTTTTGCCATCTGGGATTGCACCCACCCACAGCTGCGAGGGGAGACCTGCCCTCGCAGTCCCCCCCCCCTCTCTCTTTCTCTGTTACTCTGTTTCTCCCCTCTCTCTCTGAGGCCCCTTTCTCCCAAATTAATTTAAAAAAAAAAACAATTAAGACAACTGAGCAGAGGGAGCAAGGCCCCTCCCCAATTGCCAACTAGGGGAGAGGTGCCTCGTTAAGAGCTCCTCTGCTCAGTCAAATCAAACGAGGCCAATCAAGACCATTAAGGCCTGTGACTTTGGGGTGGGTGTAGCCCTTAAAGGGACCCCGTGATGGCGACCCCATCCACGCCGGTGGCAGGGCCAGCGAGGACGTATGCGCAGGTGGCAACCGCTTCCACGGCACCTCCTGCGCCACCCGCTGCCCTGCCACCTTTTCAACTTATCACCAGGAAACACGGGGTCAAGAGCTACACTCACCCCACAATGAGCATTGAGGAGTGCGTGCGGGCGATGGCTGGGGTAGTCGGCCCCTCGGCCATTGTCGCGGCCTCCAAGATGTCTGGGAAGGCTGTTTTCTTCCTGGGGTCGGAGCGGGCGGTGTCCCTGGCCCTCGAAAAGGGGCTCACGGTGGGCGGGACGTTCCTGCCGGTGGACCCTCTCGAGGCCACCGCGCAGAGGGTCATCGTGTCAAACGTCCCGCCCTTTGTTTCCGCTGAGCTCCTCCTCCCTCACCTACACCAACTGGGGGAGGTAAGGTCGGGGATCAACCCCATACCGCTCGGCCTCAGGGAGAACAGCCTGCGCCACGTGTTCTCCTTCCGCCGCCAGCTCTTTGTCCGGCCGGCGCGGGAGGACATGACGGAAGGGCACTTTAATGTGGTGCACGAGGGGACTGCCTACCGCGTCTTCTGGACGTCGGACGGCGTGCGGTGCCATGCCTGCAGGGAGGTGGGGCACATTCGCAAGAACTGCCCCGCCTCCAAGGCCGCCAAACCACCGAAGGCGGCCAAGGCTGGCGCCGCCGCCACCCCTCCCCCTAGTTGCGTCCGCGTGCCGGGAGCCATAGGTGCGCGGGCATCGTCGGAGGCCTGTTTTCAGGGCCTCCGGCGGGGGGAGGGAGAGCGTCCGAACGGAAAGAAGGCGCAGAACAAGGAGAAACATCTAGAGGCGGGTCCCCTCGGTGCGCCAGACAATTTGTTTACCGCGCTCGGCCCAACCCAGTCACCGGCGAGCGCGGGGTGCCCCGAGCCCGTGCCCGAGCCCTTGAACAACACCACAGAGGGGCCCGGGCGCGGGCAAGAAAAGGAAAAGGGGGGGGGCGGAGCGGGAGGCCTCGGCAGACATGGAGGTCTCCCTGCCTCCGCGCGCCCCCAGGAACAAAAGGAGGCACGGCTCCGATGAGGCGGAGGGGGAACAACATCCCTCCGCGGAGGAGTCGGTGCCCGCCGCGTGTCCCGCGTCCCCAACCAGCGCCCCCAAGCTGCGCTGTAGGCGAGAGGAGTCTGTCCCCGGGGAGGGTGAGACAGTCGAGGCTGCCCAGCCTCTGCCTCCCGGGGATGGCGTGGAAGATCTGCCTGTCGTGGGGGGCGTGGGGATCGCGGAGGAATGCATTGCCGCCGGGTCGGGCGTCCCGGGGACTGAGGCGGGCGGGGCCGAAAAGGCCGAATCTGAGCCCGCCCAGCCAATACCCAACTTCCCCCGGGAGTCGCTCGACCCGGCAGAAACCGAAACAAATGTAAATTATGACACTGTAGATGCTGGGCCGGGGGGTGGCAGCGGGGAGGGGGAGGAACACCCACCCTCGCCTCTTGCTGTGGAGCTGGAGCACTTGGAGAGCCTGGGGATTTCCTATGGCCGGGTCTCTCCTTGTTCCCCGGTTCCTGGGGCGGAGGGGGAACCCCTTCCGCTGTCATTTCCCGACCCAGTACCATTTTTAAAAGAGCCCAGTGGGGACTCCTCTGCCGACGATCCTGGGGGTGGGATCGGGGCAGAGCCAGGGCCGGTTGGAGCGGCCGGTTCATTTGCCGTACCTTGTACGGTCGATGGGCCGGCTGCTGGCGGCCACCTCCCGGAGGAGGACGGGGACTCGGTGGGGGACGCGGGTGAAGACCTAGAGACCACCGCCAGCGAGGCGGTGGATCTGCTCGCGGCCGCCGCCGAGACCATCCTCATTCCTGCAAAGGAACTCCGGGACTTTTTGGCCCAGAGCCGGGGTCGCTGCAACCAAGCCCGACTGGCCCTGGAAAAATGGTCCGAGCCAGAGCTGATCAAGGGGTCCGTCCGCGCCGCCGTCAAAACCTTGGCCGCGGGCGGGCCCTTGACAAAGGCGCAACACCTTGAGCTGCGCGAGCTCGAGGGACTCCTCGCTGGGCTGCGGAGGGAGCGGAGTTCAACAAAAGACTCTGCTCCCTCCCCCACAATAGGTTAAGGTAGAGGTTGCACTATGCTTTTGCCATGAGGATAACCATAGCCAGCCTCAACATCAACGGCGGCAGAGGGTCATGCCGTAGATTTGACAATTTTTCGCTCCTGCGGGAGGGGAAATATGCGGTGTGCTTCCTGCAAGAAACCCACACCGTTCTGGGAGACGAAGCCACGTGGCTCCTGGAATGGCAAGGAGAGGTCCGCATGAGCCACCTCACCGCCATTTCTAGTGGGGTGGCCATCTTGCTGGGCCCGCATTTTCAGCCGGAGATCTTGGGGGTCGAGGAGCCCGTGCCAGGCCGCTTGCTGCACGTAACGGTTCGCCTGGGGGACGTGCCGCTCCATCTCGTGAACGTGTACGCCCCTCAGCCCGGCCCGCAGCAAACGCGCTTCTTTGAAGAGGTGTCCGCTCTTCTTGGCTCCGTCGACGTCGGCGACTGCATTGTCCTCGGGGGGGATTTTAACTGCACCCTCGAGGTGAGGGACCGCTCCGGTGCCCCGCAGTGCATGACGGCGATGGAGAAGTTGAGGGACCTGGTCGGGTCCTTCGACTTGGTGGACGTCTGGCGAAATCTCCACCCCGACTCCAGCGCCATTACTTGGGTGAGGCCTGGAGTAGGATGGTCTAGAGTCGACCGCCTTTACGTGTCTCGGGCGTACATTTCCTGCGTCCCGGCGGCCTCCATGCGGCCGGTGCCGTGTTCGGACCACCACCTGGTGTGGGCGGAGCTCGCTTCGCTCCGCGCGAGGACGGGGTCCGCGTACTGGCACTTTAACAACCGGCTGCTGGAGGACGTGCGGTTCCAGGACTCGTTCCGTCGATTCTGGTCCGACTGGAGAAGGAAGCAGGGGGGCTTCCCCTCCTTGAGGCTATGGTGGGACGTGGGCAAGGCTCACGTCCGCGTCTTCTGTCAAGAGTACGCGAGGGGGTCGACCAAGAGGCGGGCGGCCAGAGTCAGGCGCCTAGAAAAAGAGGTGCTCGACCTGGAAGCCCGTCTCGGTCAAGTCGTCCAGGACCC
The DNA here is from genome assembly GCF_044704955.1 of Pristiophorus japonicus. Lineage (NCBI taxonomy): Eukaryota > Metazoa > Chordata > Chondrichthyes > Pristiophoridae > Pristiophorus > Pristiophorus japonicus. Next base: position 98,835,835 of record NC_091980.1, on the reverse strand, counting down.
GGCCCTGCGGACGGTGTACGAAGCGAAGAAGGCCGCGCTGAAGGACCTGCAGCTCATCGGGTCCCGAGGCGCGTTCGTGAGGTCGCGGATCCGGTTCCTGCGGGATCTGGACCGCGGCTCCCCCTTCTTCTACTCGCTGGAAAAAAGGCAGTGTCCGTAAGCAGCTCTTGACGCTGCTGGCCGACGACGGCTCTCTCGTCTCGGATCCGGAGGGCTTCAACAACAGGGTCCGTGAATATTACGGGGCTCTGTTCTCTCCGGATCCGTCCAGCGAGGAAGCGCGTAGAGTTTTGTGGGAGGACCTGCCGAAGGTCAGCCCAGAGGGCGCCGAAAATCTGGAAGCTCCGCTAAGCCTGGCGGAGCTGACCGGTGCCCTCGCCCGGCTCTCGAGGGGAAAATCCCCGGGGCTGGACGGGCTGACCGTGGAGTTCCACAGGGCGTTCTGGGACGTCCTGGGGAGCGACTACGCGCGGGTCCTGGGGGAAAGTCTGGCGACCGGGGAGATGCCCCTCTCTTGGCGCAGGGCAGTCATCGTCCTGCTGCCTAAGAAGGGCGATCTCCGCCTCCTTAAGAACTGGCGCCCGGTCTCCCTCCTCAGCACGGACTACAAAATCTTCGCCAGGGCGATGTCTGCTCGCCTTGGTGCCGTGCTGGACCACATGATCCACCCCGACCAGTCCTACACGGTCCCGGGCCGGACAATCCACGATAACATCCATCTGGTCCGGGACCTCATCCATTGTTCCCAGGAGGCTGGTCTGTCGGTCGCCTTCCTAGCCCTCGACCAAGAGAAGGCGTTCGACAGGGTGGATCACGACTATCTGTTCGGAACTTTGCGCGCTTTCGGGTTCGGGACGCATTTCGTCGCCCGGATCCGACTTTTGTACGCCGCCGCGGAGTGTCTGATTAAGGTTAACGGGTCCTTGACGGCGCCCCTTCGCTTTAGGAGAGGGGTGCGCCAGGGATGCCCCATGTCCGGCCAGTTATACGCCGTTTGCGTGGAGCCTTTCCTGCGCCTCTTGCGGACGAGGTTGACGGGACTGGCTCTGCAAGGGCCGGGCGTGGAGGTCGTCCTCTCGGCTTACGCCGATGACGTGCTCCTCGCGGTAGAGGATCCCGCTGACCTGCGGAGGATGCGGGAGTGCCAGGAGATTTACTCGGCCGCGTCCTCCGCCAGGATCAACTGGGAGAAATGTTCCGGACTCCTGGTGGGTCAGTGGTGGGTGGACTCCCTGCCGGAGGAGCTCAGGCCTTTTGCCTGGAGCACGACCCATCTACGCTATCTGGGAGTCTACCTTAGCCCCGACGAGGGAGCCTGGCCGGCGAACTGGCAGGAGCTGGAGGCCAAGGTCGCCGCTCGCCTAGGACGCTGGACAGGACTGCTCCGAGTGCTGTCCTACAGGGGTCGAGCGCTAGTCATAAACCAGCTGGTGGCCGCAATGCTGTGGTACCGGCTGGTCACTTTGACCCCTCCCCCTGCGTTTGTCGCCAAGATACAGAAGAAGCTGGTGGACTTCTTCTGGAACAACAGGAAGCACTGGGTCTCTGCCGCGGTCTTGAGTCTCCCGCTTGAGGAGGGCGGTCAGTCGTTGGTGTGCGTCAGCGCCTAGCTCGCGACTTTCCGTCTTCAGACCCTGCAGAGATACCTTTACGTCGAGCCCCCTCCTAGGTGGTGTGCTCTGGCGAGGTATTTCTTCCGCCAGCAGCGCGACCTCAATTATGACACGCAGCTCCTGTTTGTGAACTTGGGGGGTGCCAGGACCGCCCTCCGGGAGCTGCCTGTCTTTTACAGGGAACTCATCAGGGTCTGGAACAAAGTCTCCACCAAGCGCAGCTCTCCGCCGGCTGGAGTGGCGGCCATCCTGCAGGTACCGCTGCTCGGGAATCCGTACCTCCACGGCCGAGGTTTTATGTGGCGGTCGGAAGAGAGGGCTGTGGCTGGTGAGGTGACCAGGGTCAGGGACCTGCTCGATGGCGGAGGAGCGGGCTGGATGGCGCCAGACACGCTGGCGCGGCGCCTAAATTCTGCCAACGTCCGCCACGCGCCCGATGCCATCGAGTCGCTAAAAACAGCTCTGGGCCCTGACTCCGTTAGGTGCATCGAGGAGGCTCAAGCACGTGGGGAGATCCCGTCCGAACTGACCCCCGTACGGACGGAATTCCTCATCAGCGCCAAACCCCGGAACCTCCCTCGGGGGCCGGCGCCTCACAACTTGAGCCGCCTCGGGGAAATCCCCTCCGTGCCTTTCAGTTCCGCGCGGAGGGGTTTCCTGTACGGGCTGCTCCTGCACACCCTCAACTTTGCCATCCTCGCCGGCCGTCCGGACACGCCATGGCGTACCATCTTGCCGTCCGGAGGAAGCGGGGGTCCCCGATGGAGGGCACTCTACGCAGGGGTCCTCCCACTATTCATCGGGGACTTGGCCTGGAGGGTGGTGCACGGAGCAGTGCCATGCAACAAATTTTTAAGCCGGTTCACGGACTCCCAGGCCGCCTGCAATTTCTGCGGTCTGGAGGAGTCCGTGTTCCATGTTTTTATTGAGTGCACGAGGTTGCAGCCCCTGTTCCATTATTTGAAGGGGCTGCTCCTGAAATTCTGGCTGCACTTCAGTCCCACTCTCCTGATCTTTGGGCACCCTGTGCGGAGGGGAGCGGGTAGGTCCGAGGGCCTCCTCGTAGGACTGCTCCTGGGCACGGCCAAGGGTGCCATCAGCCGGTCCAGGCAGCGGGCGGTCGAGGGGGTCGTTCAACCTGACTGCCTGCCTCTCTTCCGCTCTTACATCCGGTCCAGGGTGTCCTTGGAGATGGAGCACGCGGTGTCCACCGGTACGCTCGCGGCCTTCCGCGAGAGGTGGGCACCGGAGGGACTGGAGTGCATCATCACGCCCGGCAACCAAATTTTAATTTGATTTTATGTTTTAAAGTTTAATTTGTTTTCATTGCCGGTGCTTTTAGTGTCCCCCTCCCCTTTTATAGGGGGCACTGGAAAAATTTGATTTTAGCGCCCAAAAAAACCAAAAAAAAAATAAATAAAAAAAAAAGGGGCCTTGAAAATGTCTGCTGTGTCACCCAGGTCGGGTGGCATGGTTTTAATGTTTATGCTTTTGCAGGTAAACTTAAAAGAGTTTCATGCACAAGGAAACAAAAAAAAGGGGGGGAAAAAAAAAAGGGCCTTGTAAATGTCTGGAGTGTCACCCAGGTCGGGTGGCACCGTTTAATGTTTTATGTTTTGCAGGTGAACTCCAAAAAGAGTTTCATGCACAAGGACCAATTGTGGAGCAGTGGAGGCGTGTCCTGCACAGTAGGAGCTGAGCTGCAGAGAGAGGAGCAGCTATCAACTTGAGCTCCTGCCTGGAGAGCCCTGAGACCAGCCCAGGAAGAGAAGGAAGGAAGGGGCTTCACCACCAACTTTCACCCAGAGGGAGAGGAGGAGAACAGAAAACTTTTAAACAACTTTTACCATTTCTGCAAGGAGTTGGAGAGAGGGGGAAAAGACCAACAACATCCAGTGTGGAAGGAGGGAGACTCTACCATTCTACAGGTGGGTGTTGGTGCAGTCCCAAAAAGACTTTGTTATATCGGTGGGGGGAGGAAAGAAGATCACTGAGGGCCGGAACATCGCGGGGGGTGTGTGTGTGTGGAAAGTGTGTGTGGGGGCCTTGCTTACAACTAGGCCCCCCCCACAATTGGAACCCCCCCCCCCCCAATTGCCTAGCCTGGGATAGCTGGAGCTACCAGGCTGAAGATTTTTCTTAATCACCTAATTAAACATCGTTGGGAGTGTGTGCCTGGTGGCTCGAGCTGCCCCAGGTGAAGACATCTTCTCCCCTCACCTGAAGACCACCCCAAAGACTTTGTGTTTTGCCATCTGGGATTGCACCCACCCACAGCTGCGAGGGGAGACCTGCCCTCGCAGTCCCCCCCACTTCCCACCCCCCTCTCTCTTTCTCTGTTACTCTGTTTCTCCCCTCTCTCTCTGAGGCCCCTTTCTCCCAAATTAATTTAAAAAAAAAACCAATTAAGACAACTGAGCAGAGGGAGCAAGGCCCCTCCCCAATTGCCAACTAGGGGAGAGGTGCCTCGTTAAGAGCTCCTCTGCTCAGTCAAATCAAATGAGGCCAATCAAGACCATTAAGGCCTGTGACTTTGGGGTGGGTGTAGCCCTTAAAGGGACCCCGTGATGGCGACGCCATCCACGCCGGTGGCAGGGCCAGCGAGGACGTATGCGCAGGTAGCAACCGCTTCCACGGCACCTCCTGCGCCACCCGCTGCCCTGCCACCTTTTCAACTTATCACCAGGAAACACGGGGTCAAGAGCTACACTCACCCCACAATGAGCATTGAGGAGTGCGTGCGGGCGATGGCTGGGGTAGTCGGCCCCTCGGCCATTGTCGCGGCCTCCAAGATGTCTGGGAAGGCTGTTTTCTTCCTGGGGTCGGAGCGGGCGGTGTCCCTGGCCCTCGAAAAGGGGCTCACGGTGGGCGGGACGTTCCTGCCGGTGGACCCTCTCGAGGCCACCGCGCAGAGGGTCATCGTGTCAAACGTCCCGCCCTTTGTTCCCGCTGAGCTCCTCCTCCCTCACCTACACCAACTGGGGGAGGTAAGGTCGGGGATCAACCCCATACCGCTCGGCCTCAGGGAGAACAGCCTGTGCCACGTGTTCTCCTTCCGCCGCCAGCTCTTTGTCCGGCTGGCGCGGGAGGACATGACGGAAGGGCACTTTAATGTGATGCACGAGGGGACTGCCTACCGCGTCTTCTGGACGTCGGATGGCGTGCGGTGCCATGCCTGCAGGGAGGTGGGGCACATTCGCAAGAACTGCCCCGCCTCCAAGGCCGCCAAACCACCGAAGGCGGCCAAGGCTGGCGCCGCCGCCACCCCTCCCCCTCGTTGCGTCCGCGTGCCGGGAGCCATAGGTGCGTGGGCATCGTCGGAGGCCTGTTTTCAGGGCCTCCGGCGGGGGGGAGGGAGAGCGTCCGAACGGAAAGAAGGCGCGGAACAAGGAGAAACATCTAGAGGCGGGTCCCCTCGGTGCGCCAGACAATTTGTTTACCGCGCTCGGCCCAACCCAGTCACCGGCGAGCGCGGGGTGCCCCGAGCCCGTGCCCGAGCCCTTGAACAACACCACAGAGGGGCCCGGGCGCGGGCAAGAAAAGGAAAAGGGGGGGGCGGAACGGGAGGCCTCGGCAGACATGGAGGTCTCCCTGCCTCCGCGCGCCCCCAGGAACAAAAGGAGGCACGGCTCCGATGAGGCGGAGGGGGAACAACATCCCTCCGCGGAGGAGTCGGTGCCCGCCGCGTGTCCCGCGTCCCCAACCAGCGCCCCCAAGCTGCGCTGTAGGCGAGAGGAGTCTGTCCCCGGGGAGGGTGAGACAGTCGAGGCTGCCCAGCCTCTGCCTCCCGGGGATGGCGTGGAAGATCTGCCTGTCGTGGGGGGCGTGGGGATCGCGGAGGAATGCATTGCCGCCGGGTCGGGCGTCCCGGGGACTGAGGCGGGCGGGGCCGAAAAGGCCGAACCTGAGCCCGCCCAGCCAATACCCAACTTCCCCCGGGAGTCGCTCGACCCGGCAGAAACCGAAACAAATGTTAATTATGACACTGTAGATGCTGGGCCGGGGGGTGGCAGCGGGGAGGGGGAGGAACACCCACCCTCGCCTCTTGCTGTGGAGCTGGAGCACTTGGAGAGCCTGGAGATTTCCTATGGCCGGGTCTCTCCTTGTTCCCCGGTTCCTGGGGCGGAGGGGGAACCCCTTCCGCTGTCATTTCCCGACCCAGTACCATTTTTAAAAGAGCCCAGTGGGGACTCCTCTGCCGACGATCCTGGGGGTGGGATCGGGGCAGAGCCAGGGCTGGTTGGAGCGGCCGGTTCATTTGCCGTACCTTGTGCGGTCGATGGGCCGGCTGCTGGCGGCCACCTCCCGGAGGAGGACGGGGACTCGGTGGGGGACGCGGGTGAAGACCTAGAGACCACCGCCAGCGAGGCGGTGGATCTGCTCGCGGCGGCCGCCGAGACCATCCTCATTCCTGCAAAGGAACTCCGGGACTTTTTGGCCCAGAGCCGGGGTCGCTGCAACCAAGCCCGACTGGCCCTGGAAAAATGGTCCGAGCCAGAGCTGATCAAGGGGTCCGTCCGCGCCGCCGTCAAAACCTTGGCCGCGGGCGGGCCCTTGACAAAGGCGCAACACCTTGAGCTGCGCGAGCTCGAGGGACTCCTCGCTGGGCTGCGGAGGGAGCGGAGTTCAACAAAAGACTCCGCTCCCTCCCCCACAATAGGTTAAGGTAGAGGTTGCACTATGCTTTTGCCATGAAGATAACCATAGCCAGCCTCAACATCAACGGCGGCAGAGGGGCATGCCGTAGATTTGACAATTTTTCGCTCCTGCGGGAGGGGAAATATGCGGTGTGCTTCCTGCAAGAAACCCACACCGTTCCGGGAGACGAAGCCACGTGGCTCCTGGAATGGCAAGGAGAGGTCCGCATGAGCCACCTCACCGCCATTTCGAGTGGGGTGGCCATCTTGCTGGGCCCGCATTTTCAGCCGGAGATCTTGGGGGTCGAGGAGCCCGTGCCAGGCCGCTTGCTGCACGTAACGATTCGCCTGGGGGACATGCCGCTCCATCTCGTGAACGTGTACGCCCCTCAGCCCGGCCCGCAGCAAACGCGCTTCTTTGAAGAGGTGTCCGCTCTTCTTGGCTCCGTCGACGTCGGCGACTGCATTGTCCTCGGGGGGGATTTTAACTGCACCCTCGGGGCGAGGGACCGCTCCGGTGCCCCGCAGTGCACGACGGCGATGGAGAAGTTGAGGGACCTGGTCGGGTCCTTCGACTTGGTGGACGTCTGGCGAAATCTCCACCCCGACTCTAGCGCCTTTACTTGGGTGAGGCCTGGAGTTGGATGGTCTAGAGTCGACCGCCTTTACGTGTCTCGGGCGTACGTTTCCTGCGTCCCGGCGGCCTCCATGCGGCCGGTGCCGTGTTCGGACCACCACCTGGTGTGGGCGGAGCTCGCTTCGCTCCGCGCGAGGACGGGGTCCGCGTACTGGCACTTTAACAACCGGCTGCTGGAGGACGTGCGGTTCCAGGACTCGTTCCGTCGATTCTGGTCCGACTGGAGAAGGAAGCAGCGGGGCTTCCCCTCCTTGAGGCTATGGTGGGACGTGGGCAAGGCTCACGTCCGCGTCTTCTGTCAAGAGTACGCGAGGGGGTCGACCAAGAGGCGGGCGGCCAGAGTCGGGCGCCTAGAAAAAGAGGTGCTCGACCTGGAATCCCGTCTCGGTCAAGTCGTCGGGGACCCGGCCCTGCGGACGGTGTACGAAGCGAAGAAGGCCGCGCTGAAGGACCTGCAGCTCGTCGGGTCCCGAGGCGCGTTCGTGAGGTCGCGGATCCGGTTCCTGTGGGATCTGGACCGCGGCTCCCCCTTCTTCTACTCGCTGGAAAAAAGGCAGAGTGTCCGTAAGCAGCTCTTGACGCTGCTGGCCGACGACGGCTCTCTCGTCTCGGATCCGGAGGGCGTCAACAACAGGGCCCGTGAATATTACGGGGCTCTGTTCTCTCCGGATCCGTCCAGCGAGGAAGCGCGTAGAGTTTTGTGGGAGGACCTGCCGAAGGTCAGCCCGGAGGGCGCCGAAAATCTGGAAGCTCCGCTAAGCCTGGCGGAGCTGACCGGTGCCCTCGCCCGGCTCTCGAGGGGAAAATCCCCGGGGCTGGACGGGCTGACCGTGGAGTTCCACAGGGCGTTCTGGGACGTCCTGGGGAGCGACTACGCGCGGGTCCTGGGGGAAAGTCTGGCGACCGGGGAGATGCCCCTCTCTTGGCGCAGGGCAGTCATCGTCCTGCTGCCTAAGAAGGGCGATCTCCGCCTCCTTAAGAACTGGCGCCCGGTCTCCCTCCTCAGCACGGACTACAAAATCTTCGCCAGGGTGATGTCTGCTCGCCTTGGTGCCGTGCTGGACCACATGATCCGCCCCGACCAGTCCTACACGGTCCCGGGCCGGACAATCCACGATAACATCCATCTGGTCCGGGACCTCATCCATTGTTCCCAGGAGGCTGGTCTGTCGGTCGCCTTCCTATCCCTCGACCAAGAGAAGGCGTTCGACAGGGTGGATCACGACTATCTGCTCGGAACTCTGCGCGCTTTCGGGTTCGGGACGCATTTCGTCGCCCGGATCCGACTTTTGTACGCCGCCGCGGAGTGTCTGATTAAGGTTAACGGGTCCTTGACGGCGCCCCTTCGCTTTAGGAGAGGGGTGCGCCAGGGATGCCCCATGTCCGGCCAGTTATACGCCGTTTGCGTGGAGCCTTTCCTGCGCCTCTTGCGGACGAGGTTGACGGGACTGGCTCTGCAAGGGCCGGGCGTGGAGGTCGTCCTCTCGGCTTACGCCGATGACGTGCTCCTCGCGGTAGAGGATCCCGCTGACCTGCGGAGGATGCGTGAGTGCCAGGAGATTTACTCGGCCGCGTCCTCCGCCAGGATCAACTGGGAGAAATGTTCCGGACTCCTGGTGGGTCAGTGGCGGGCGGACTCCCTGCCGGAGGAGCTCAGGCCTTTTGCCTGGAGCACGACCCATCTTCTCTATCTGGGAGTCTACCTTAGCCCCGACGAGGGAGCCTGGCCGGCGAACTGGCAGGAGCTGGAGGCCAAGGTCGCCGCTCGCCTAGGGCGCTGGACAGGACTGCTCCGAGTGCTGTCCTACAGGGGTCGAGCGCTAGTCATAAACCAGCTGGTGGCCGCAATGTTGTGGTACCGGTTGGTCACTTTGACCCCTCCCCCTGCGTTTGTCGCCAAGATACAGAAGAAGCTGGTGGACTTCTTCTGGAACAACAGGAAGCACTGGGTCTCTGCCGCGGTCTTGAGTCTCCCGCTTGAGGAGGGCGGTCAGTCGTTGGTGTGCGTCAGCGCCCAGCTCGTGACTTTCCGTCTTCAGACCCTGCAGAGATACCTTTACGTCGAGCCCCCTCCTAGGTGGTGTGCTCTGGCGAGGTATTTCTTCCGCCAGCAGCGCGACCTCAATTATGACACGCAGCTCCAGTTTGTGAACTTGGGGGGTGCCAGGACCGCCCTCCGGGAGCTGCCTGTCTTTTACAGGGAACTCATCAGGGTCTGGAACAAAGTCTCCACCAAGCGCAGCTCTCCGCCGGCTGGAGTGGCGGCCGTCCTGCAGGAGCCGCTGCTCGGGAATCCGTACCTCCACGGCCGAGGTTTCATGTGGCGGTCGGAAGAGAGGGCTGTGGCTGGTGAGGTGACCAGGGTCAGGGACCTGCTCGATGGCGGAGGAGCGGGCTGGATGGCGCCAGACACGCTGGCGCGGCGCCTAAACTCTGCCAACGTCCGCCACGCGGCCGATGCCATCGAGTCGCTAAAAACAGCTCTGGGCCCTGACTCCGTTAGGTGCATCGAGGAGGCTCAAGCACGTGGGGAGATCCCGTCCGAACTGACCCCCGTCCGGACGGAATTCCTCATCGGCGCCAAACCCCGGAACCTCCCTCGGGGGCCGGCGCCTCACAACTTGAGCCGCCTCGGGAAAATTCCCTCCGTGCCTTTCAGTTCCGCGCGGAGGGGTTTCCAGTACGGGCTGCTCCTGCACACCCTCAACTTTGCCATCCTCGCCGGCCGTCCGGACACGCCATGGCGTACCATCTTGCCGTCCGGAGGAGGCGGGGGTCCCCGATGGAGGGCACTCTACGCAGGGGTCCTCCCACTATTCATCGGGGACTTAGCCTGGAGGGTGGTGCACGGAGCAGTTCCGTGCAACAAATTTTTAAGCCGGTTCACGGACTCCCAGGCTGCCTGCAATTTCTGCGGTCTGGAGGAGTCCGTGTTCCATGTTTTTATTGAGTGCACGAGGTTGCAGCCCCTGTTCCATTATTTGAAGAGGCTGCTCCTGAAATTCTGGCTGCACTTCAGTCCCACTCTCCTGATCTTTGGGCACCCTGTGCGGAGGGGAGCGGGTAGGTCCGAAGGCCTCCTCGTAGGACTGCTCCTGGGCACGGCCAAGGGTGCCATCAGCCGGTCCAGGCAGTGGGCGGTCGAGGGTGTCGTTCAACCTGACTGCCTGCCTCTCTTCCGCTCTTACATCCGGTCCAGAGTGTCCTTGGAGATGGAGAACGCGGTGTCCACCGGTACGCTCGCGGCCTTCCGCGAGAGGTGGGCACCGGAGGGACTGGAGTGCATCATCACGCCCGGCAACCAAATTTTAACTTGATTTTACGTTTTTTAAGTTTAATTTGTTTTAATTGCCGGTGCTTTTAGTGTCCCCCTTCCCTTTTATAGGGCGCACTGGGGAAAATTGTGATTTTAGTGCCCAAAAAAAAAAAACCAAAAAAAGAAAAACACAAAAAAAAAAGGGGGAAAAAAAAAAGGGCCTTGTAAATGTCTGGAGTGTCACCCAGGTCGGGTGGCACCGTTTAATGTTTTATGTTTTGCAAGTGAACTCCAAAAAGAGTTTCATGCACAAGGACCCCCAGGTCCCTCTGCACTGCAGCATGTTGTAATTTCTCTCCATTCAAATAATATTCCCTTTTACTGTTTTTTTTTCCAAGGTGGATGATCTCACATTTTCCGACATTGCATTCCATCTGCCAAACCTTAGCCCATTCGCTTAACCTATCTAAATCTCTTTGCAGCCTCTCTGTGTCCTCTACACAACCCGCTTCCCCACTAATCTTTGTGTCATCTGCAAATTTTATTACACTACACTCTGTCCCCTCCTCCAGGTCATCTATGTATATTGTAAACAGTTGTGGTCCCAGCACCGATCCCTGTGGCACACCACTAACCACCGATTTCCAACCCGAAAAGGACCCATTTATCCCAACTCTCTGCTTTCTGTTCGCCAATTCTCTATCCATGCTGATACATTTCCGCTGACTCCGCGTACCTTTATCTTCTGCAGTAACCTTTTGTGTGGCACCTTATCGAATGCCTTTTGGAAATCTAAATACACCACATCCATCGGTACACCTCTATCCACCATGCTCGTTATATCCTCAAAGAATTCCAGTAAATTAGTTAAACATGATTTCCCCTTCATGAATCCATGTTGCGTCTGCTTGATTGCACTATTCCTATCTAGATGTCCCGCTATTTCTTCCTTAATGATAGCTTCAAACATTTTCCCCACTACAGATGTTAAACTAACCAGCCTATAGTTACCTGCCTTTTGTCTGCCCCCTTTTTTAAACAGAGGCGTTGCATTAGCTGCTTTCCAATCCGCTGGTACCTCCCCAGAGTCCAGAGAATTTTGGTAGATTATAACCAATGCATCTGCTATAACTTCCGCCATCTCTTTTAATACCCTGGGATGCATTTCATCAGGACCAGGGGACTTGTCTACCTTGAGTCCCATTAGCCTGTCCAGCACTACCTCCCTCGTGATAGTGATTGTCTCCAGGTCCTCCCTTCCCACATTTCCATGACCAGCAATTTTTGGCATGGTTTTTGTGTCTTCCACTGTGAAGACCGAAGCAAAATAATTGTTTAAGGTCTCAGCCATTTCCACATTTCCCATTACTAAATCCCCCTTCTCATCTTCTGAAAGGACCAACATTTACTTTAGTCACCCGTTTCCTTTTTATATATCGGTAAAAGCTTTTACTATCTGTTTTTATGTTTTGCGCAAGTTTACTTTCGTAATCTATCTTTCCTTTCTTTATTGCTTTCTTAGTCATACTTTGCTGTTGTTTAAAATTTTCCCAATCTGCTAGTTTCCCACTAACGTTGGCCACTTTATACGCATTGGTTTTTAATTTGATACTCTCCTTTATTTCCTTGGTTATCCACGGCTGGTTATCCCTTCTCTTACCGTCCTTCTTTTTCACTGGAATATATTTTTGTTGAGCACGATGAAAGAGCTCCTTAAAAGTCCTCCACTATTCCTCAATTGTGCCACCGTTTAGTCTATGTTCCCAGTCTACTTTAGCTAACTCTGCCCTCATCCCACTGCAGTCCCCTTTGTTTAAGCATAGTATGCTCGTTTGAGACACTACTTCCTCACCCTCAATCTGTATTACAAATTCAACCATACTGTGATCACTCATTCCGAGAGGATATTTTAACAGGAGTTCGTTTATTATTTCTGTCTCATTACACAGGACCAGATCTAAGATAGCTTGCTCCCTTGTAGGTTCTGTAACATACTGTTCTAAGAAACAATCCCGTATGCATTCTATGAATTCCTCCTCCAGGCTACCCCGTGCGATTTGATTTGATCAATCGATATGTAGGTTAAAATCCCCCATGATTACTGCCATTCCTTTTTCACAAGCCTCTATTATTCCCTTGATTATTGTCCGCCCCACCGTGAAGTTATTATTTGGGGGCCTATAAACTACGCCCACCAGTGACTTTTTCCCCTTACTATCTCTAATCTCCACCCACAATGATTCAACATTTTGTTCATTAGAGCCAATATCATCTCTCACAACCGCCCTGATATCATCCTTTATTAACAGAGCTACCCCACCTCCTTTCCCTTCTTGTCTATCCTTCCGAATTGTCAGATACCCCTGTATGTTCAATTCCCAGTCTTGGCCACCCTGCAACCACGTTTCTGTAATGGCCACCAAATCATACCCATTTGGAATGATTTGTGCCGTCAACTCATTTACTTTATTTCGAATGCTGCGTGCGTTTAGGTAGAGTGTTTTAATACTAGCTTTTAAACCATGATTTTTAGTTTTGACCCCTCCTGCAGCCCCTTTATCTTCATACATATTGTCCCTTCCTATCACCTTGTGGTTTACACTTACCCCAGTGCTACTCTGCTCTGTTGCCTCCTGCCTTTTGCATTCTTTCTTGGGGTCCTGTTCATCTGAGCTCTCACCCACTCTAACTAGCTCAGAGCCCTCTCCTGGGTTCCGAATATTCCTCGCATTGAGGCACTGAGCTTTCAGGCTTGCCTTTTTATTACACTTTGACCCTTTAGAATTTTGCTGTACATTGGCCCTTTTTGTTCTTTGCCTTGGGTTTCTCTACCCTCCACTTTTACTCATCTCCTTTCTGTCCTTTGCCCTTATGTCTTCAGTCGATATCTCTCAGAAGTCTAGTTCTGTAGTTTTAGTTAGTTTTTGCATAATAAAACTGACACTGGGTTAAGCCTAAATTTTGTGCCACGTGTTGTCTTTTCCCCCATAAGTCCCGAGGTCAAAGAATCAGGGGAGCGTGTAAAACAAACATGCCCTACAATACCTATATTTAACAAAATGTTTTTTAAAATTCAGTGTAAACCATCTGCTTTACAGTTATTCAGGTAAAATATCTTACATTTATAGTTTAGTATTTGGGTTCCAACATTAAATAATACAACAAGATGACAATCCATAATACAAAAAATGTTAAATTATTCTTCCAGGTTACACCTGAGATTCCTTAGGATAATTTCACCATTATCGATTTTATATAACTCAATTTGTTTCTCAACTATTCCATTTTATCCATTCCTAATTTAGATTTTGTAAGTGCTGTAGGATTGTTTAAAATATCCTAGTGTGAGCTTGACTAAAGTGCCTGGACTTTGAGTTGACAGTTTTGTCGATGAATTATGATAATGCATTTTGCTTAGTACTTTTGGTATTCACGAAAGAGTAGAACAGTTCTTCCTGTTCCTACTGCTGACAATAATAGCAAATTCTTCACAGTTCACATGCCATTTCTCTGTCTGCCATTTTAACGGAGGTATTACACCATTAAAATAAATGCAATGGCCATGAATTCCTGGTCCTCTGCTTCCCGTGGGCGCTCGCCAGAAAAAGGCTAAAAAGATCCGCACCTACCTTTTCCTGCTGCGCCCACCAGAGACCCAGGACTTGAGGCCTCCTCTTCTTGCGCAACGGAGCGCGTTCACGTTGAAACGTCCATAGGAATCACGTGGGCCTGGACACCCAATCACAGTAAAGTATTTTCTCATTCATAGTAATAGGAGTTTTGAAGCTCTTAAACTCCTATTACTATGAATGAGAAACACCCCAAAACACCCAAACACTACATAAAACATTAAAAAAAACACCTCACATAAATACATTATAGAAATTAAAGTTGATAGAAATGTTTTTGAAAAAAATATGTATTTGCCGATTTTTTTAAAATGTTTTAATTATGATTTAAAATAAACTTACCTTAGTGGGCAGGTTAAAATGTATTTTTTCAATTTTATGTTTATTTGTGTTTGTATGTTTTAAAACTCTTATGCTGGTGCAAGAGTTTTAAGGACATTCGCAGGGCAAGAGATGGGCAAATAGTCCAATCTCTGCCGTGGGAACGTCCTTCTCCCCGAGATGTGTGCAATCTGTCAAGCCAGAAACTTGACAGGTCGCAAAAGCCGTTTTTTGGCACATGCGCATTGTGTGCCGAAAACCGGCTTTTGCGATGCCTTCCCGGGTTCGTACACACTCCATATGGACCCGGGGAGACTGGGATTTCAAGACCATTAATGCCTGTATTAAAATATCTGAGGAATGTAACCCAAATGCATCATGCATTCATCTGCTGTCATCATCAGTACTTTCTAGCCATAGAGGCAGATTTAAATAAATCTAGGACCCCAAAAGTAAGATTTGGATTTAGATTTAAATTTAACTTGCTGAATACAGAAGCCCTTCACTATTAGCTAACTGGTCGGGAGCAGCAGTGGGAGCGGGCGGACCTGTGAGGGAAGCGACGGCAGCGGAGCGCTTCAATAAAGTCCGAGGCTCGAGGCTCAGTCCGAACTAGTCGGGAGCAGCAGCGGGAGCAGGCGAACCGTGAGGGAAGCAGCGGCAGTGGGGTCAAAAGTAAGAGAGAAGTCAAAAGTAATCGAAGTGTGACATCACAGCCAAGAGGGTAAATGATTGACTGGTTGAGTGGTGAGTAGTTTTCTTTTTTTTAATCTTTTTTCTTTTTCTTAGCAGTAAGCAACCTTGACATTGTTGCCAAATTAAGTAATTTAAGGGTTAAGTCATAGCAGCAGAGCCCAGACCCATATCATGCTCCTCCTGTGCTATGTGGGAACAACTACATGTGCAGGAAGTGTATCCAACTGCAGCTCCTGGCAGACCGCATTGAGGCACGGGAACTGCACATGGATTCACTCTGGAGCATCCGCGATGCTGAGGATGTCGTGAATAGCACGTTTAGTGAGTTGGTCACACCGCAGGTAAAGGTTACACAGGCAGATAGGGAATGGGTGACCATCAGGAAGAGCAGTGGGAGGAAGGTAGTGCAGGGGTCCCCTGCGGTCACCGCCCTTCAAAACAGATACACCATTTTGGGTACTGTTGGGGGAGATGACTTCATCAGGGGAAGGCAGCAGCAGCCAAGTTCATGGCACCATGGGTGGCTCTGCTGCACAGAAGGGCAGGAAAAAGAGTGGGAGAGCTATAGTGATAGGGGATTCTATTGTAAGGGGAATAGATAGGCATTTCTGTCGTAAACGAGACTCCAGGATGGTATGTTGCTTCCTTGGTGCAAGGGTCAAGGATGTCTCAGAGCGACTGCAGCACATTCTGGAGGGGGAGGGTGAATAGCCAGCTGTCGTGGTACATATAGGTACCAATGATATAGGTAAAAAAACGGTCCTACAAGCTGAATTTAGGAGCTAGCAGTTAACTTAAAAAGTAGGACCTCAAAGGTAGTAATCTCAGGATTGCTACCAGTGCCACGTGCTAGTCAGAGTAGGAATTGCAGGATAGCTCAGATGAATATATGGCTGAAGGAATGATGCAAGGGGGGAGGGATTCAAATTCCTGGGACATTGGAACGGGTTCTGGGGGAGGTGGGACCAGTACAAACCGGACGGTCTGCACCTGGGCAGGACCGGAACCGATGTCCTAGGCGGAGTGTTTGCTAGTGCTGTTGGGGAGGGTTTAAACTAAAATGGCAGAGGAATGGGAATCTATACAGGGAGGCAGAGGGAAGTAACATGGGGCAGAAGCAAAAGGAAGGAGAAAAGCAAGAGTGGAGGGCATAGAAATCAAGGGCACAAATCAAAGGGCCACATTACAACATAAAAGGACAAAGAGTGTTACAAATGTAATTGGGATTACGGAGACATGCTTCCAAGGTAACCAAGGCTGGGAACTCAACATCCAGGGGTATTCAATATTCAGGAAGGACAGACAGGAAGGAAAAGGAGGTGGGGTAGTGTTACTGGTTAAAGAGGAGATTAACGCAATAGTAAGGAAGGACATTGGCGTGGATGATATGGAATCTAAATGGGTAGAGCTGTGAAACAACAAAGGGCAGAAAATATTAGTGGGAGTTGTGTACATACCACCAAACAGTAGTAGGGAGGTTGGGGATGGCATGAAACAGGAAATTAGGAACGTGTGCAATAAGGGTACAGCAGTTATCATGGGTGACTTTAATCTACATATTGATTGGGCTAAACAAACTGGTAGCAATACTGTGGAGGAGGATTTCCTGGAGTGCATAAGGGATGGTTTTCTCGACCAATATGTCAAGGAACCAACTAGAGAGCAGGCCATCCTAGACTGGGTCTTGTGTAACGAGTGAGGATTAATTAGCAATCTGGTCATGCGGAGCCCCTTGAGGAAGAGTGACCATAAGATTGTAGAATTCTTCATTAAGGTGGAGAGTGACAGTTAATTCAGAGACTATGGTAGTGAACTTAAAGAAAGGAAACTTCGACGGTATGAGACATGAATTGGCTAGGATAAACTGGAGAATGATACTTAAAGGGTTGATGGTGGATAGGCAATGGCAGATATTTAAATATCACATGAATAAACTGCAACAATTGTACATTCCTGTGTGGCATAAGAATAAAAAATGGAAGGTGGCTCAACCGTGGCTAACAAGGGAAATAGGGAAAGTGTTAAATCTAAGGAAGAGGTATATAAATTGGCCAGAAAAAGTAGCAAACCTGAGGACTGGGAGAAATTTAGAATTCAGCAGAGGAGGACTAAGGGTTTAATTAGGAGGGGGAAAATAGAGTATGAGAGTAAGCTTGCTGGGAACATAAAAACTGACTGCAAAAGCTTCTATAGATATGTGAAGAGAACAAGATTCGTGAAGACTAATGTAGATCCCTTGCAGTCAGAATCAGGTGAATTCATAATGGGGAACAAGGAAATGGCAGTCCATTTGAACAAATACTTTGGTTCTGTCTTCACTAAGGAAGACACAAATAACCTCCCGAAAATACTAGGGGACCGAGGGTCTAGCGAGAAGGCGGAACTGAGGGAAATCCTTATTAGTCTGGAAATGGTGTTAGGGAAATTGAAGGGACTGAAGGCCAATAAATCCCCAGGGCCTGATAGTCTGCATCCCAGAGTACTTATGAAGTGGCCCTAGAAATAATAGATGCATTGATGGTCATTTTTTAACATTTCATGGACTCTGGTTCAGTTCCTATGGATTGGAAGGTAGCTAATGTAACACCACTTTTAAAAAAAGAAGAAAGAGAAAAAACAGGGAATTATAGATCGGTTAGCCTGACATCGGTGGTGGAGAAAATGCTGGAATCAATTATTAAAGATGTAATAGCAGCGCATTTGGAAAGCAGTGACAGGATCGGTCCAAGTCAGCATGGATTTAGTGGACTAGTGGGGGTGCCGCAGGGTTCAGTGCTGGGACCCCAGCTATTTACAATTTACATTAATGATTTAGATGAAGGAATTGAATGTAATATCTCCAAGTTTGCAGATGACATTAAGCTGGGTGGCAGTGCGAGCTGCGAAGAGGATGCTAAGAGGCTGCAGGGGGACTTGGACAGGTTAGGTGAATGGGCAAATGCATGGCAGATGCAGTATAATGTGGATAAATGTGAGGTTATCCACTATGGTGGCAAAAACAGGAAGGCAGGTTATTATCTGAATGGTGACAGATTAGTAAAAGGGAAGGTGCAACGAGACTTGGGTGTCATGGTACATCAGTCATTGAAGGTAGGCATGCAGGTACAGCAGGCAGTAAAGAAAGCAAATGGCATGCTGGTCTTCATAGCGAGGGGATTTGAGTATAAGAACAGGGAGGTCTTACTGCAGTTGTACAGGGCCTTGGTGAGACCACACCTTGAGTATTGTGTGCAGTTTTGGTCTCCTAATCTGAGGAAGGATGTGCTTGCTATTAAGGGAGTGCAGCGAAGGTTCACCAGACTGATTCCCGGGATGGCAGCACTGACATATGAGGAAAGACTGGATCGGCTAGTCTTATATTCACTGTAATTTAGAAGAATGAGAGGGGATCTCATAGAAACTTATAAAATTCTGACGGGACTGGACAGGTTAGATGCAGGAAGAATGTTCCCAATGTTGGGAAGTCCAGAACCAGGGGTCACTGTCTAAAGATAAGGGGTAAGCCATATAGGACCAAGATGAGGAGAAACCTTTTCATCCAGAGAATTGTGAACCTGTGGAATTCTTTGCCACAGAAAGTTGTTGAGTCCAGTTCATTAGACATATTCAAAAGGGAGTTAGATGTGGCCCTTACGCCTAAAGGGATCAGGGGGTATGGAGAGAAGGCAGGGGTGGGATATTGAAGTTGCATGATCATATTGAATGGCGGTGCAGGCTCGAAGGGTCAAATGGCCTACTCCTGCACCTATTTTCTATGTTTCTATGTTTAGCAGAACTAGTGCTGTAATTAGTACTTTGAAGGCTAATAGGATTTTGCTACTGATTAATTTAACTGCAGCCAGGGCACCAATGAATGGCGTGGCAGAGTGGGAGCTGCTCCACTACAAGAAGGGACAACTCTAGGGCAGGTCATCCTGGGCTACTCTACAACCTGTACCAATCAATACAAGTTAAATGAAACCTAAAAGAGGGGGTGGGGAGGGCGGGAAGCAGAATAACTTTGGTAAAGTAAAGTTTGTAAAAATATATGGGTTATATGTTATAATGATAATGTCATCTCCAAGAATTTGTTTTATGTTTCATGAAGAGGGCATCAGAATTAAAGTCATTATGGAATTAAAGAAAAATCACAGTGCCATCACCAAATAACTCCACTATTTGCATATCAAGTTACTTCCCATTTAAAATATAACAATTTTCATTTTCAATTTATTGTAGTATGACATTTCACAAAATGAGGAGCATGGGACACAATTTATGTACCTTTTGTGGAGATGATCATAACTCACTCATGACTTTGTCATTGAGGAGTTATCTGGTCAGCCCACCCATGGTAAACAGCATCCACAGCTCCTTATCATGCAACCTCTATATCACCCTCTGTAGGTCAAAGATATTAAATCATTACCGACAAGCTGCTAGAAAGAAGAAGGTTCACATAAATTATTTTAACAGTACCAGAATCATCCATTACAATCTAGAAAGCTACTCCACCTCCTCTGCAACGTTTATCCTTGTGCCAAATTGTATATCCATCAATAATTAACTGATGATTGCAATCGATTGATTAAGAACATGTTCAAATGTGGTAATATAAGATGTTGTACAGCCAATTTTTTGATTTGTCAGAACTATATATGTGCAAGTGGACTGAATGCCGTCATTTCGTTTCTTTCTTTAAGATTCTATGTGGAATAAATAAAGGCCATCCAGGCTGCGAAACCCATTCCATCTAATGGAATGCTACTCCAGGCAGCAATTGTCCTTGAAAACCTCAATCCATCAATCACCATTTTGCCCTACTTTCAATTTCTTCTTTCCAAGCTATCAACTTTCTGCCCATTGCACTTAGCAACAGCTTATGTCACAGACTGACAACCTGAGAAAAAGTGACTTTTGAAATTCTCTCCAGCTTATGGTTTCCTAATTTGGGAAAGGAATTAATTCAAAAACAAATTGCAAGCTTCCATTTTAATTACTTCCCTTATTACTTCAAAAACTTGAATCACTTCTCTCCCCTTTGTTTTGCTGTAGAAAATAATCTTAATCTATTTAACCCATCTTCATAGCTCATTGATCCCAATCCTTCTGGAAATTGTTCTTATTCAAAAGCAGGAACACAATTGTATTAAACATCATATGATCTTTACTCTAGGGTTTTAAACAATTTAAAAATAAAAACTCAATATATTAGAGATCTGGATCTCAAATATTTTTTGTCATAATCTTTCAAACCTTTGAGAAATACTTCAGTATTTTGTATTTTTATCTCTTTTGGGATAATGAATATAATGAAAAACAAAAGAAAAGTCATTCAGGTCTTCAGGAGTTACAATAACATAAACAACATTACTGGGTTAAACATCTGATTTGGTATCTGTTTCTGAAACGTGACTGCCCCCTAGTGCACCCTATAATAGTTCAACTACAATCGCTTTTGGAAATCAATTATTATATGCAGGATATTGGGCCCAAGTTTCCACACGATAAAAAACGGGGCGCCCGTTTTTCGCGCCTAAAACGGCGCCGGAAAAAAAACGCGCGATTCTGGAGCGCTTTGCAGCTCCTTGTCTGTTTGGCGCGGCGCCCAGGGGGGGTGGATCCTACCATCGCGCAGATTTTGTAAGTGGGAGGGGGCGGGTACCATTTAAATTAGTTTTTTCCTGCCGGCAACCCTGCGCGTGCGCATTGGAGCGTTCACGCAAGCGCAGTGTGAAGGAAACATTGGCACTCGGCCATTTTTGTAGTTCTTTGTAGCTGTTTAATTTTTGAACATTTTTTAATAAAAGCACATTGCCATCAGCACATCAGCACTGAGGCTTCTTGCAGCAGTGAAAAGGCTGCAGGAAGCCTCAGAAAGTTGAGGCAGTCGTTTCCCTACCCCCCCCCCCCTCGCCCGCCATCGGGAATGGTTTCCTCCCCGCCCCCGCAGGAACGAACGGCTTCCTCCCCCGCCTCCGCGGGAACGAACGGCTTCCCCGCCCCCCCCACGGGAACGAACGGCCCCCCCACCGCGGGAACGAACGGCTTCCTCCCCCCTCCCCCCCCCCCGCGGGAACGAACGGCTTCCTCAACTTGTGAGGCTTTCTGCAGCATTCTCCGTGGCTCAGGCACTTTCACACAGGTAGGAAGATGGTTTATTTAATTTTTTCTTTGCTTATAAATTTTTAATCAGGTTGGATTTATTTGTATAATATTTGTATAAGTATAACTAAGGATTGATTGTAGAATTTAATGACTTCCATTCACCCCCCCCACCTCGTTCTGGACGCCTAATTTGTAACCTGCGCCTGATTTTTTAATGTGTAGACAAGGTTTTTTCAATTCTACAAAAATCCTCACTTGCTCCATTCTAAGTTAGTTTGGAGTACGTTTTCACTGTGGAAACTTTGAAATCAGGCGTCAGTGGCTGGACACGCCCCCTTTTGAAGAAAAAATTCTGTTCCAAAGTGAAACTGTTCTAACTGACTAGAACTGCAGAAAAAAAAAATGTGGAGAATTGCGATTTCTAAGATAGTCCGTTCTCCACCAGTTGCTCCTAAAAATCAGGCGCAAATCATGTGGAAACTTGGGCCCATTATGTGCATCATAAAGAATGAGGGACTAAAATTATTTGTGGATCACAATAGTGACGCTTCAGTGCTTTATCGAGGTCTCAGTTACAAGACCTGTTTTGTTTGTGAACAATGCCCAAAAAAACAGATTATCTGGTCATTATCACACTGCTGTTTGTGGGAGCTTGCTGTGCGCAAAGTGGCTGCCGCATTTCCTACATTACAACAATGACTACACTCTAAAAGTACTTCATTGTCTGTAAAGTGGTTTGAGACGTCCGGTGGTTGTGAAAAGTGCTATATAAATCCAAGTCTTTTTTTATATTATTCTACAAAGATATAGAACACGTAATATATGCTACATTTCTGTGCTGGTATTGGTGGTGATGATTAAAGCTTACATTTGTGGTGCTGGTAGTCCATTGAATTCTCATTGATCTATGAAGAGGCAAATGGAACAATATTAGTACATAAATCGCACTTACTGTATTATCTTTACATGCACTATTACATGCTAGTACACAATCAATGTGTTTGGATACTTTGATGTAATATATTGAACTGCCAGCTTGGCTATGAGTGCTATCTTTTGGATGAGATGTGAAACTCAGGCCCTGAATATATATTCAGGTGGACATAAGAGAGTCCATGGCACTTTTTTTGAAGAACTTCAAGGAGCTTTCCTGGTGTCTTAGACAACATTCATCCCTCAACCAACACTATGAAAAACAGATTAATTGGTAATCCATCTCATTCCCTTTTGTGAGACCTTGTTGTACATAGATTGTTTATGCTGTGGAGGCCTAGAAAACCACTCCCAAAATACTTTATTGGCAGCAAAGCACTTGGGAAATCTTGAAGATGTGAAAGCTGCTATATAAATGTAACCCTTTCATATACTATATGATCAATATAGTGAAAACTAGTAGGTTTGTGCTCCCTCCAATCTTCATAATCTCAGCACCTACTCCAGAGCAAATAAATGGTAGTTTGTTCAGATAGAGTGAGCACTTACATCTTATGGGGTCTATAATCTGTTCCAGGATGCAACTTCCAGTGATGTCTTCATTTTGCAATTAACCATATATGAATGGGAATTAAGATATGCTAATTTCATCATTGTAAATTTCTCTCTGCAGTATATCTCTCATTATGACATATATCATGCAAT
Source organism: Pristiophorus japonicus (assembly GCF_044704955.1). NCBI lineage: Eukaryota > Metazoa > Chordata > Chondrichthyes > Pristiophoridae > Pristiophorus > Pristiophorus japonicus. The sequence goes on along the minus strand of NC_091980.1, from coordinate 98,813,321 downwards.
TTGTATAAGTAGTTTTGCTTTCAAAACTTTACTTGCTATAATTCTATATAATATTTCTTATTACTACATTGATATTATTTATTTTTAATAACTACTACTTTCCTTTATGTGCATGCAATGGCAGACATTTTAGCAACATTCATGTCTTGTTCTTATTATCTTTTTTAGTTTTGCAGTGTCTTCTGGACCTCAAGCCAAGACACAATTGTTGTCACAGAGTTTACTCGGTTTAAAATATAGACCCACCCTTGACTCCTTGTTTTCATATTTAGAGGACTGTCTCCCCCAGCAAAAATGTCCTTGCACCATTTTATTAAAGCTGTTGCCAACATATGCAGGGCCTTTTCCGTTAAATCAGGTTTTTCTCATTTGCTGATGAAGCACTTACACAATAAGCTGTGTCTTCCACAGCTGGATTACTGAACTTTTTGATATTAGTACAGGTTAAGTGACTTATTAGCTACTTGAGAAGCATTCAGTGTCATTATTCCAGCCTTATCAAGATTGTCTGTTATTTTTCATTGTGCTAAGAAGATGTAATTCTCGGCAAGATTCAAAGCTGCGCATTCCTGCAGTTTAATTAGTGATTTTGTTAATGGCGGAGAAAAAAAGTCCTTTCTCTTGTTTTTCATGATAAGAGGAATGTCAGGCCTGAGGGAGCTGTCAGGATAAATGTGAGAAAGGACAGGATGATTGGGAGTGTTTGTTGATTGGTGTTCACGTTGTCACAATGTGGCACATCTAAACAGTGATGTCATTTGTTAGCTTCTAATTAGTGTGTGATCTCATAATGCATGTTTGTTGATTGGCAGAATTTGATTGGCTGATGAGGAATTTACATAAAGCCATCTGCTTGGGTCACTAAAATTTTAAAGAGGCCACTTACAGCTGATTTTGTATTGGTGATTAGATATACCCCAGGAAATATACTCTAGCAAATGTATGTGATTTAATTTTGCATCACCTTACACTATAACATCATTTGATCTTATGACATCACAAATATCACATTATGATATAATTAAATAGTTTGCAGTTCACTTAGGTGTCAAATGCAATTGCTGCTGAGTATGAGGAATCAATGACACGTTGTCACCACTTGATATTTATCACAAATTTGGTGAGTTAGTCTCATTTTAAATGTCTTTATTCTGTACTGTTCTTGTTTTGTTGCATGTATTGTTAATTAGGTGAAAATCAGAGGGCCCAAGTTTCCACAAGAAAAATAACGGGCGCCCCTCCGAGCTGGGCGCCTGTTTTTCGCGCCTAAAAAAATCCTCGGTAATCTCCACCTACTTACAGGTCCTGTGGCCCTCGGCGAGCCAGCACGAGCTGTGGGGGGGGCGGAGCCAGGTCCCGGCGCTGAAAACAGTGCCGGGACCTCTGCACATGTGCGCTACAGTTGGCACGCAAGTGCAGTAGCTCCAGGCGCCGAACTGTGTGGGAGGGGCCCGAAGCACGCAACCCCTAGCCCTGGCTGAATGGCCTCACTGGGGCTGCGTCAATGAGGCTCCTCCCACGGCCAGCTCCTGCCCCCCCCCCCCCGCGACCAGACCCGACACTCGCTCCCCCCCCCCCGCCGACCAGACACCCGCTCCCCCCCCCGACCCGACCCAACACCCGCTCCCCCCCCCCGCGCCACGACCCGACACCCGCTCTCCCCCCACCCGCGCCCCGACCCGACACCCGCTCCCCCCCCCGCGCCCCGACCCGACCCCCGCTCCCCCCCCCGCGCCCCGACCTGACCCGAGACCCGCTCCCCCCCCCCCGCGCCCCAACCCGAGACCCGAGACCCGCTCCCCCCCCCGCGCCCCGACCCGACACCCACTCTCCCCCCCCCGCGCCCCGACCCGACACCCGCTCTCCCCCCCCGCGGCCCGACCCGACCCGCGCTCCCCCCCCCCGCGCCCCGACCCGACCCGAGACCCGACACCCGCTCCCCCCCCCCCCGACTGACCCGACCCGCGCTCCTGTTCCCCGACCCCCTCCCCCCGCTCTCTCTCCCCCTCTCTCTCTCCCCCTCCCGCTCAGCGGCACGAACGGCTGCAGAATTCTCCCTGGCTGAAGCACTTTCACACAGGTAGGAAGATGGTTTATTTAATCTTTTCTTGGCTTATAAATGCTTATTCAGGTTGGATTTATTTGTATAATATTTGTAGAAGTATAAATAAGGATTTATTGTCGAATTTAATGAATTCCCTTCCCCCCCCCACCTCGTTCTGGACGCCTAATTTGTAACCTGCGCCTGATTTTTTAATGTGTAGAACAGGTTTTTTCAGTTCTACAAAAATCTTCACTGGCTCCATTCTACTTTAGTTTGGAGTACATTTTCACTGTGGAAACTTTCAAATCAGGCGTCAGTGGCCGGACACGCCCCCTTTTGAAGAAAAAATTCTGTTCTAAACTAGAACTGTTCTACCTGACTAGAACTGCAGAAAAAAAAATGTGGAGAATTGCGATTTCTAAAATAGTCCGGTCTCCACCAGTTGCTCCTAAAAATCAGGCGCGAATCATATGGAAACTTGGGCCCAGAGTGAGGGGTTATAGTGCTGGGGGACTGATGATATTTTCTGTGGCAGCAATCAGTACTCCAAAGTTAGTGTAATATAGGTCAAATGCAGTTCAGAGCTTCCTCTGGACTGTCCCATTAGTGGATCTTAATGCCAGTAATATTACATTGAATCCCTGATAATCTTCTGTCCTTAATATTTATCGTCATTTTAAAATCTACATCAAGAAGAAAAACGGCTTTGGAATCCAAGTACTTTTGTTATCCATCAAAGATTTCAGTTTGATTAGGATTGAAGTCAGACAGTTTTTCACATTAGTTCCATCATCCTTTTTTTTAAACAGTTTGGGAACTGATGTTCGGCATTACTGAATATAACCTCTGAAGGATTTCCCAACAAAGAGAACAAAAAAAACTGTTAGCATTTTTTATAATGAAATTGGATTTAGATCTGTGAGGATTGTCTGTATATTATTTATTACTAAAGAATTTGTGATAATCAGATGTTGTCACTACATTCAAATTTATATAGGCACACCCTAGGTGGGACTCATTCCCAGTTGGTCGTATGCAAATTCTTCAATTGCTTTGTCCACTTTTGTATAATATTGGCATTCAAATAAATTCACTGTTCACGTTAACAACTTTCTCTATTTTCACACTATCTTTCTTTGCTGCTCTTCTAAATTCCCCTGACAGTGTATAGTTCATTTTTTTTTGTAATTTAGTGCATCAGTAGCTTTGAAACATGTACTGCATGATAAGTGGTCGTGTTTGATCTGTCCCGACAGTCCTTTCCTTGGGTCGATCCTATATTAAGTACTTTTATCTTGAATATTCCATTTAGTAGCTATGGATTTTTGAAAGTTAATATCAAAATGTGATTTAAATCTTACTGAAGTACAATTTTTGCAGGGGTTTTTCCAATCTCCTGCCATAACTTCGGCAAAACCGTGGCAGAAATCCAGGAGAAACCGTGTAAACAGCCATTTACATTGTTTCTCTCAGGTTTCCACCAAAGTTATGGCAGGCAATTAGGAGGATCCCTAAGGGAATTCTACCCCACTGTTACAAATTCGGGTCTGTTGTTGACACCTTCTCGGTTCATTGGTGTCAATCACTCCTGAAAGTGGTCTGAGCATCTTAGTTTTATGGGAGTTTACTCACACTGCCTTATGTCAGCTTGTATGGTAGTGTGACCCAAAAGTGTAACAATAGTACCCTCTTGTGACCTAAACCAGATATACCAGATATACATGCCTTTCACGCATGTACTTCTTCAATCTCTCTGAAGGTGGATTGAGTGAACACTTGATGTGATGAGACTTGAAATGAATTAATCTGCTTTATTTCACAGCACATAAATAGACAGAACAGGCAGACATAATTCCGTAATACTGAGCTAATGGTACTTTTTGCATCCGTATTTAGTCAATTGTACAGTTGATTGGTTCAAAAATCTGTTAAACTATAATTCTTTTGCGCTCAGACATGCTTTGAAGTTTGATATCCTGAGTTGTGATGACACACTTTTTGATGTGATACCTTTAAAAGGTGTGACACTATCACCACATGCTACATACAAATATTTTCATTATATTGATTACTTGTGGTTTTGTCCAGGGAAAGTTGAGACAAAGTGAACCCTCCAGAGGAGATTAGCGAGGCTATAGGTAGAGGTATGGAGATCTGCAGTTTCTGGAGCCAGTCAGTGTAGATACCCAAGATCTGCCCATTTATTGTAACCGCAGTGTTGATTTGCTTGGTTTAGTTGAGCTCATGGTCAGTCCCCAGGATGTTGATGATGGTGGACTCGGCAATGGAAGTGCTGTTGAAAGTTATGGGGTGATGGCTGGGCTTTCTCTTGTTTGAGCCGATCATTAACTGGTACCTATATGGCGCCAATGTTACCTGCAAGGTGGAAGTTATTGAGGTCTTGCCGTAGCCAAGCAAGGGCAGCTTAATTATCAAAGGAGTTGTGAATGGAGCTGCACACAGTGCCATTGCCAGTGAATGGCACCACTCTAGATCTTATGATGGAGTTAAGGTTATTAATGAAACATCTGAAAATGGAGGACAATTCCCTGAGGGCTTCCTGCATTAATGTCCTGAAGCTGTAAGAATTGGCCTCTAAAAATCATAATCGCCTTCCTTTGTGTCAGGTATAGCTCCATCAACTGGAGGATTTTCTCTGTAACCCCCATTGACCTCAGTTTTGCTGGGGGCTCCTTGGTACCACACTCAGTCAAATGTTGTCTTGATGTTGAGGGGAGCTACTCTCAATTCTCTTGTAGTACTCAACTCTTGCATCCACATCTGGATCAAGGCTGTGACGAGCTCTGATGCTCTGTAGTTCTGGCAGAACCTGAATTGAATGTCATTGAGCAGGTTATCAGTGAGTAGAGGACAATTGATGACTCTGTTGATGATTCCTTCCATCACTATTGATGATCGGCAGGAGGCTGATAGCACAGTAATTTGCTTGGTTAGATTTATCCTGTATGTTTTCTGGATAGGACATACAAGGGTAATCTTCGACATTGTCTGGTAGATGCCAGTGTCGTACCTGTAATGGAACAGTTTTGTTAGTTTGGTTAGGTCTGGTGTACAGGTCTTCAGCACCACTGCCAAGATATTTTCAGAGCTCATAGCCAGTGCCACTCAGCCACTTCTTAATGCACATGGAGTGAACTGAAGTGGATGAAAACTGGCATCTATGATGGTATGGACCTCAGGCAGATGCCAAGCAGGATCATTCATTTGGCACTTGCAAACACTTGGACTCGCGCTGGGCACCATCATTGTTTACGCTGGAGATGGTTAAGGACCCTGTTAAAATTGCCTGGTGAGTCACCATCATTCTCAGCTGAATATTGTAGGATTACAGAGATTTTGTATCTGTGATCTGATCTGTTGCTTGTGAGATCACATGGCTCTGTCCAAAGTTTGGCATTTAGTATGTTTCTGTCATAGTATCCTGCACAATTGATCAATACTGTCCTGTTTATGGGCCCAAGTTATGGCTCGAGTTACTCCTATTTTTTTTGAGCAACTAGTTTAGAATGGAGTATCATAGAAATCGCAATTCTCGGCATTTAGTTAGTTAGAATAGTTTTGTTTTAGGACAGTTTTTTTTTCAAAAGGGAGCGTTATCAGCCACTTGCACCTGTTTTGCAAGTTTAGGCAACAAAAAGTTACTCCAAACTAACTAAGAACGGAGTAAGTGTCAATTTTTATACTCTCAGAAAAACCATGCCTACATTTTATAAATTAGGTGCAAGTAACGAGAGATGGGGGGGGGGGGGAAGGGAAGTTAGAGGGAAGTTAGGGGATTTTACAAACACTTCACTTTTACCAATAAAGAGCCATCATCAATAATAAATGATAAATAAATCAATAAATTAACCAATAAATCAATCAATCAAAAAAAAAATTTAAAAATTAAAAATAAAAAAAATAATTAAAGGATCAATCAATAAATAAAAAAATAAAAGTTTCTACTCATCTACTGCAGCACCAGGAGCCCTCCAACAACCTGCTGAAGAGCTGCTCGGGCAGGCCCCGCCGCTGACGAGGTGCTGCTCGGGTGGACCCCGCCACCGAGGAGGTGTTCGGGCGGGGCCCGCCCCCGAAGAGCTGCTGGTTGGGCGTGCCCCGCCGTCGAGGAGGTAAGGGCAGGCAGGCCACTCGGTCCGCGATAGGGGCGACGTCCCTTCGGCCAGGGATAGGGTCGCCCGGAGACAGGACGTGCTGGGAGGGCCAGGAGCATGCGCAGCTGCCGGCACACTTTTTGGCGCCGGGCTGTAGCTCCGCCCCTAGCTGTTTGTGTTGCGCTGCGTTGATTGTGAAACAGGCCTGCTGGACTCGGAGAATCGCGAGGTAAGTTTTAGGGTCTTTTTTTATTCTTAAAAAATAGGCGGGCCTCTTGGAGTGCGCCGTTCTGGGAGGACATCCGAAACTTGGGCCCTTAAATTCTTCCTTCAGTGACAGGCTAGAGACAAGAAGAACTTGCAGATGTAAATAATTTCAATAAATAAGATTTAAATGATCTAAATTAGGATCCTAGAAGACTGTTGGAGTAATCTCTTCTTTTGACTCTAAAATGGATTACTTCTAGTTAAAAATGTAGTTCAAATTTGCCAATTTTGGGCCGGCTAAAACTTCTTTCCTTTTCAAATATTATATTTTGGAACATGAGTGCATTTTTGTTACACCTTGCTCTTGACTTTTTGTCAAATTTATTGATCCTAAACCACCATTTAAGTTTTACTGCCCCAGTCTCAAATAGTGCTCAATGTGTTTCCTGGTCTCCAACTAAATGGAATAGTCAGCTAGGATATATATTTCCCTACATTCAGCCAGTCTTGCATTATTGTACTTGGCACAATGAAGGGAGTGAGTTCGCAGTCCAGGCCCTTCCGGTGAACGACAATTGATAATTGAATAAAAAAATGATCATAAAAATCTTTGTGCAAAAACTACAATAAATTGAATAAGTGTTTTCTAAGCATCTTATGAGAAGCATCTGTGTATCAGGTACGAGGTAATAATTTCTTGCATTTCTTTACTTCACAAGGATAGTTGTCATAAATGCATATTTTTTCATTGTGTCATTACCTGTTGCAGCTTAGTAGATTGCTGAATTACCAGGAGACATGTGTCGAGTTATATGGGGCCCAAGTTTCCACAAGAAAAAAAACGGGCGCCCCTCCGAGCTGGGCGCCCGTTTTTCGCGCCTAAAACGGCGCCTAAAAAAATCTTCGTTATTCTCCACCTATCTGTAGGTTCTCTGGCTCTCGGCGCAGCCGGCACGAGCTGTGGGGGGGCAGTGCCGGGACCTCTGCACATGCGCGCTACAGTCAGCACGCAAGTGCAGTAGCTCCAGGTGCCGAACTGTGTGGGAGGGGCCCGAAGCACGCAGCCCCTAGCCCTGGCTGAATGGCCTCACTGGGGCTGCGTGAATGAGGCTCCTCACACGGCCAGCTCCTGCTCCCCCCCACTCCCCCGACCAGACCCGACACTCGCTACCCCCCCCCCGACCAGACCCGACCCCAGCTCCCCCCCGCCGACCAGACACCCGCTCCACCCCCACCACCCTGCCGACCAGACCCGACCCGACACCCGCTTCCCCCGCCACCGACCAGACCCGACCCGACACCCGCTCCCCCCCGACCCGACCCGAGACCCGACCCGACACCCGCTCCCCCGCCCCCACCCGCTCCCCACCCCGAACCGACACCCGACACCCGCACCCCCCCCCGACCCGACCCGAGACCCGCTCCGCCGCCCGCCCTGATCCGACACCCGCCCCGCCCCGAGAACCGCTCCACCCGGCCCCGACCCGAGACCCGACACCCGCTCCCCCGACCCGCCCCGACCCGACACCCGCTCCCCCCGCCGACCCGACACCCGCTCCCCCCCTCGACTGACCCGACCCGATCCGCGCTCCTGTTCCCCGACTGACCCGACCCGACCCGCGCTCCTGTTCCCCGACCCGCCCCCCTCTCCGCTCTCTCTTCCCAGCTCTCTCTCCCTCCCTCTCCCTCCCTCCCCCTCTCTCCGTTTCCCCCCCCTCTCCGTCCCCCCCCCTCTCCGTCCCCCCCTCTCTCCGTCCCCCCCTCTCTCCGTCCCCCCCTCTCTCCTCCCTCCTCCTCTCCCCCTCTCTCCCTCCCTCCCCCTCTCTCCCTCCCTCCCCCTCTCTCCCCCCCTCTCTCTCCCCCCCCTCTCTCTCCCTCCCCCCCTCTCTCTCCCTCCCTCCCCCCCTCTCTCTCCCTCCCTCCCCCCCCTCTCTCCATCCTCTCTCTCCCTCCCTCCCACCCCCTCTCTCTCTCCCTCCCTCCCTCCCCCCCTCTCCTCTCTCCCTCCCTCCCCCCTCTCTCCCTCCCCCTTTCTCTCCCTCCCTCCCTCCCTCCCCCCTCTCCCTCCCCCTCTCTCTCCCTCCCCTCCCCCCGCTCTCTCTCCTCCCTCCCCCCCTCTCTCTCCCTCCCTCCCCCCTCTCTCTCCCTCCCTCCCCCCTCTCTCCCCTCCCTCCACCCCCTCTCTCTCCCTCCCTCCCCCCTCTCTCTCCCTCCCTCCCCCCTCTCTCTCCCTCCCTCCCCCCTCTCTCTCTCCCTCCCTCCCCCCTCTCTCTCCCTCCCTCCCCCCTCTCTCTCCCTCCCTCCCCCCTCTCTCTCCCTCCCTCCCCCCTCTCTCTCCCTCCCTCCCCCCTCTCTCTCCCTCCCTCACCCCTCTCTCTCTCTCCCTCCCTCACCCCTCTCTCTCTCTCCCTCCCTCCCCCTCTCTCTCTCTCCCTCCCTCCCCCCTCTCTCTCTCTCCCTCCCTCCCCCCTCTCTCTCTCTCCCTCCCTCCCCCCTCTCTCTCCCTCCCTCCCCCCTCTCTCTCCCTCCCCCTCTCTCTCCCTCCCTCCCCCCTCTCTCTCCCTCCCTCCCCCCCTCTCTCTCTCCCTCCCTCCCCCCCTCTCTCTCCCTCCCTCCACCCCCTCTCTCTCCCTCTCTTCACCCCCTCTCTCTCCCTCCCTCCCTCCCCCCCCTCTCCCTCCCTCCCTCCCCCCTCTCTCTCCCTCCCTCCCCCCTCTCTCTCCCTC